>NC_089838.1:95891517-96209767 GCF_035609145.1 Eleutherodactylus coqui | reverse complement strand
CTGCAAGGCAAAATTTATACCATACTGCCCTGTTGTACACAATACAGTAGGAGCTCCTATGACCATTTTATTAGCTTTTTTAGTCGTTACTTTACATGGAAACTGACCTCTAATGTGACGCTAAGTGTTGCCGATGGCTTGGAGCTTTGTTATACTGAGATACAATACAGAAAATGTTATTTTACGTGCCCGGTCAATGTGGCAATTATTACAAGGCTGCTGTGTATAATGTAGCGAACCTGAAGGCCATTTAACTTGATTATGTAGTCATATACATAACTGCCAATTCATAACTAGAAGGACACAGTGTAAGTAAAACATAAAAATGGATGTACTTGTTTTAGCTCATAATACATTTTTATTGAAATGATTTTGAAATAATAGGCACTTGTCAATGGCATTTTGCCACTTTCACCCTTGCAATCTACTTCTTCTCCTTTGCTGACATCAGTATACACCCATTGTAAGAATCAAGCAGATGCCATTACTTACTGGGACAAAAAAGTGGCATTAGTAATTATTGGGGCAAAAAAGGGGCATTATTAATTATGGGGGCAAAAAAGAGGTATTACTAATTATGGGGGCAGAAAAGGTGGCACTACTTACTGGGGCAGAGAAGGGGGTATTATTGCTCTGAGGCAGAAAAGCTGTATTGGTAATTATTGGAGCTGAATAAGCAGCATTATTATGTATAGAGCCAGAAAAGGGGCATTATTACTGAAGGGGCATAAAACAGGGCACTTTTAATATATGGAAGGCATTAAGGCAGTACTTATTGTATGGGGACTAATTACTATTTGGGGCAGTATGAATTTTGAAGAGATAAGGAGGGTGATGGAAAAGCAAAGAGCGAAAAATGTCTGTGTATCAAATTCTGCAGAGATAAATTGTGGCTGAGAGAAGTCATGGTGGTGGTCTGGGTCTGGATAGAAAAGAAAAGGAAAAGAGAATGACATCAATCAGAGGTGATGCCACCTCAAATTACTAGAGGTACCTAAACTGTAATCACTATCACTGTGTAAAACAAGTATCTGAATATTTAGAAGTATACTATTACTGTGGGGAATCACTGAGGGGCACTATGACTGTGAAGGGGTCACTATTGGGCACTATCACTTGCAAAAGTTGGAAAATATGATCTAACTGCAGCTTCTTTTTACTTAAAAAAATAAAGCATGCCTTAATCTGCCCTCTGCCTGTCCCATGTAGAGGGCTTTGCCTGTTCCATAATACTGGGCCATCCTGCCTAAGAGGGAGGTCTACCCTTAACACATTTCTACTGGGTACACCAATGTGTTAAAACGGCCTTGGAAGCGCATGCCATAATTTGTTTTGTACAGACCAAACAGAAATAACCTCTGACTCAGCAATACATGTTGATGTCAATATATTAGCTCCTATTATAAACCCTATTTTGGAGGAACCTATAGTATTTCACAAACTTTTAACTCACTCTTTTTTATTCTGTTAAATTTTAGACTAATGCTGCATTTAGTAATGATTATCGTTAAAAAAAATTGTTCAAATGAGCAAAAGTGAACAATAATTGTTCGGTTTAAACACGAGCCAATGATGGAGCGATGAACAAGAATCGTGCACTTTTTCGTTTGTCATTCAGTTTCAGCAGAACTAAAAATCATTGTTGGCTTGTACACTTATTGTTGCGTTTAAACACTAGTAGGAATGTGGGACACTGAATGATAATCAACGATTCTCAAAGATTATCTGCCTGTCTAAACAGGCTGAACGAGTGTGAAAGAGTTAGCGGTGACGTCACTCGCTTGTTCAAACTGGCATGTATTGGGGGAGGGGCACAACTGGCATATATCGAGTAGGCGAGGGCAAAGATGGATAGTCAGAAGTCTGTTTCTATGCCACTTCTATAGCACTTGTTGTATATCCCAAAATGACCAACCCCCTATGCATTGGTAAATTTAGGTGATGTTCACTGCGGATTTGCTGCATATTGACTTCCAATTTTCTGCCATGGAAAGTGGGCAATGAATGCATCCTGTAGGGAAGTACCCTAAAGCTCCTTGCTACAAACCTAAATGTGTTCACATTGGTGAATGTTAGTTGTTACCATGACTAGCCATGTGTTTAATAGTTTCCAGGTACTCACATGGGAAATGCAGCAACGTCTATTTATTCGCAGTGACATTGCCTTCGCAGCACAAGAAGTAATTGCTATCTTTTGGATGACATGCTCCAATTTTAATATACACAAAGGACACAACACAGAATATAGTTTCCCTTTTAACAAGTACCATAGGGCAAATAAACTCATGTCACAGATCCTGTTTTTAATATGTTTAATTGTTAAACAATTTTTTCTGTATTGCCCATATCTCCTGATGATCACAATAATGCACATAAAACTACCAAACACAAAATAAATCTTTATTAAGTATTTTCCCAAGATCATTGCTTTAAGTGGTTCAGATTAGTGTGTAAGACAAACTTAAAGGGGTTTTCCCATTACTTAAAATTGCTCTACAGGCACTCTGTACTTCCTGGTTGCAGCTGACCAGCACATGTGACTGATGCAGCCAATCACTGGCACAGCAGTGACCTTCTGTAGCCAGTGATTGGCTGCGGCAATCACATGATTTGGTCAGCAGCAACCAGGAAGTACATCGTGGTTGTGGAGCAGTTTTAAGTAATGGGAAAATCCCCTTAAACCACTGTGCAATTCTGAGTAAGCATGCCAGGACAAAAATTAATATATTTATTATTATATAAATTGATATAAATCAATTATAAATAATGTTACAAACTGAGATATGCAAATTTGTTTCTAGATGCAAAAACAAGAGGACTGCAGCCACCCAGGAGGCAGATCGTGCCCACCACTCTTCCTCTTGATGTTGGCTCGTGAACTATCTCATCACCAACTGTTAGCTTTTCAGCTACTTGGAAATCACATTCTAACAGAATACAAAACAACATACTGTAACTGTTATTGTCACTAGTAAGAGAATGTGCCAATGCTTGTGTTATACATGCATGTTCTAAATAGGAACAATAACATTAGCCCTCTTTAAACGTCACGTGGACTTGATAAGAGTTATTAGGGGTCACTCACATGAGCCTTTTGCTTTCCCTTTTTAAAGGATATATTTTTTCTTTTTGGATGCAACAAATAGCAAGACAGATTGAAAACTGGCCAAATGAAAACTGTGATTTCCACTTTTTTATGAATCCGCTAGACAGATCTGTCAAAAAAGGACAATTTCTAACAATTTGCTTCCATTTATATCCTTTTTTGATGGATCTATTTTGCATGCTTCTTTCTTTCTTCCCTTCTGCGTATGCTCATTTAGGGCTTAGTCACACTGGCGCATCGGCTTCCGTGTTACTGCAGGAAGAGGACGGCCGCACTTCAGGACAGACGTCTCTGCAGCGCCGGAGGAAAGAACATGTGACTGGAAGGGTCCTTTCTGTTCACTTTCCGTTTTTTTAAGTAGAAAAAAAAGTCCTGCGGTCTGCGCTACCTGTATTTTTTTAATTAAAAAAATGGAAGGTAGATGGAATGGAACTGAGCTGAGCATGACTGAAGATCAGAAAATTGCTGTGAAAATGATAGGAAGTAAACAGACACAAACAAGCACAGCAGCTCACCCAGCTTAGCACTCCATAACTCCCGGAGCTCAGATCTCACTCCAGATGAATCCAGATTCTCAGGATAAAAGAAATAAAACCTTTATTACAGCAGTTCAAAGCATCACCACTCCATGCATACAGTGCTGACCTGCATCTGGTGCACACTGCACCCTTAGGACTCTTTCACACGAGCGTATATTGGCCGCCATTTTCACGGCCGGCCGATATACGCTGTGATCTGATGCACTGGATTCCAATGTATCAGATCACATGGCAGTATTCCCACGGCGTAAAACCTCCCGGCTGGGCCAATATAGCGCTGGACGCTTTCACGCCGGGCCGAAAAGATAATCCTGGAACTATCTTTCCAGCCAGAATACATCAGACGTTGCATGGGCTCCTATGGGAGCCAATGACAGCAGCCAGAGAAGGAGGTGGGAGGGAGTTTAGCAGCGTGACTGCTAAACTCCCTCCCTCTTCTCTTCTCCTCTCTCCTCCCCTCCAGCTGTTTGCAATTGGAGGGGACAGGATGGGGGCGGACTTAAGTTCCATCCAGTCCCATTGCTGGCTGTGGACCAGGGGCAGGGAGGGGGCGGGTACTTAGCTCCACCCCCATCCTGCCCACTCCCATTGCAAACAGCCAGAGGAAAGGAGAGAGGAGGTGAGCCGGAAAGGGGGAGGGAAGAGGGGGTAACAGCATTGCAGCCTCAGCGTATATGCACCATGGCCCATGCCATCTGAACGGGACGAATTATATATTTTAATGGCATTACTCTTTGGTACATATAATGTATTGTATAACTTTTAGACTTTTGTTTAGGTTGGGGGTGGAGAGAGTGGGGTAAGGATAGCAGAACCTTTTAGAAATTCCGCCATTGTTTTGGGGTTTTGTTTTTACAGCGTTGGCCATTCAGTAGAAATTACGCAATAATCTTCTTATCTGGATCAACACAATTACTGCGTTAATACATTTATATTAGATTTTTATTATGTTTTATTTCCTTTTCACAATGAAAATGCGTTTTTAAAGAAACACTATTGAATCTGCATCACCACGTTCTAAGATGCATAACATGTTCAATTTTTCCGGCAGCGGAGCTGTGTGAGGGCTTGATTTTTGTCAGAAGAGTTGTAGCTTTTATTGGTCCCATTTTGAGGTTAATATGACTTTTGGATTGCTTCTTATTACATCTTTTAGGAGGCAAATAAAAGTAAAATAGCAATTCTGGAGTTACTTTTTAAATTATTTTTACAACGTTCACTATGCAAGATAAATGACTAAATATTTTCATTGCCTGGGTCATTACGAATGCGGTAATGTGTATTATGTGCTTTTTTAGTTGGTATTTCTGCATTTTATCCATTTAAAACGTTTTTTGTTTTTTTTTGTGGGGCAAAATCAGTATTTTTTTTACTGTATATATATATTTTTTTTTGAGTTAAAGTATTGAACTTTTTGGACACTATTTTTTACACCCTTCAGGGATTGGGGAGGGATCTATTTTTCTGTATAGGGGTAATGTATATTTTTGATTATAAAATACTCTTCCTTCTGTGGACTAAACTTTAGTAGGAAATTTGAGTACAATTATCTGTCAGGGTGCAGACCCCGTAGATAAGATCACTGTATGCAGCAAAACACTTACCTTGTCAAGACTTTCTAGCCCTTCTATATAAAACAAAGTATGGTGATAAATTACAGTTCGCTTTTATCAAGTGGCACGAATCTCAGAACAATGTACAAATATTGTAAACCAGGAACCTGAGCAAAGAATTAATGCGATATGTAACCATTCCTGAATAATGCATGGTGATCATTTATCATGTTCAAAACAGACTCCCCGTCTGATTACACGTACAACTACAAGGAAAGTCCAATGCATGAGAAATTCTCTTTAACCCCTTGATACCATCCGCCATACATTTACAGTACACTATGTAAAAATGTATAGCATGGAGATGGTATGGACACAAGAGCTTCGTCCACACTATCCACAATAGGTATCAGCTATATATTACATAGCGCCTGTAGCATCTAAGTGATTGGACAGAGGAATGACTCTCTTTTTGCCACTCTATTGTATCTCAGGCGTCGATGTTTTTTTTTCAATGGCAGATGTGGCCTCAGATTAGCTCTATGTATGCCTATTAGGCCCTAAGGCTGCCTATCCATGGGCGTTGCGAAATCCCGCAGCGAATCTCCACCACGGGAGCCGCCACCCGGGAGCAGGAGCCAGCGCACGGATCTCCGCGCTAAGCCTATCTGAGCTATGATTCTCTTGGACAGGGGGGCTGTGCTTTCCATAGCAACGCTATGGAAAGCGTTCACTGTGTTCCCCGCGGCCGGATTATCACCGCAGGGGATGCAATGCAAAAACGCCCGTGGACAGGCAGCCTTGTAGTATGTCTGTCAGTTTTACACTAACAAGTGTAATATACTGCAATAGAGAAGTATTGCAGTATATTATTGAAGTGATGAACTGATTGCATAGTCAAATCCAGTAGAGAAACTAAAAATTTAAAAACAAGGTAAATAAAATGTTAAAAATATAAAAAAGAAAAATAAGAAAGAAACACAATAAAAAAGCTTTTCCATCTTGCAGAATACTTTAGGCCTCTTTCACATGACAATTTTCCAGTCAGTATTTAGCATCAGTGTTTGCAAGCCAACACTAGGAGTGGGTCAAAACATGGAGATCTTTGTCCAGATACAAGGCAATTTGGCAGCCCTGGACAGAGAGTAAGAAAAGAGGCTTAATTTCAGAGTAGATGCAACAAAGGGATTAAATAGGATGGAGAAATGGAAAATAAGAAAAGAGCAAAATGATAATTGGGTCACAGATAGAAGCCGATACAAGCACCTCCACACCCTCAGTGTTTCCCCTCTTCCCTCCCCCCCACCTTCCCCCCCCCCCTCACTTCCTTCCCTGAAGTTAAATAAAAATGTATGTGGTTAAGTTTGGTAACTATGACTAAAGTGTAAACCAATATATCTATGTACAAATAATGTATGCAGATAAGCATGTTATATTGTAATTGCCAAGCTTCACAATAAAAATTATTGGAATTAAAACATGGAGATCTTTCATATGCAGTTTTAGGCTAATTTCACATAAGCGAGCGCTATATCGGGCAATGAAACTCGGCCTGATATTGGGCTCAGGAACGTGCGGTTTCCCCATAGATGCGAGGCTTTTTCTTGTCAAAAACGTGTTGCATCGCTTCAGGGAAGTAGAGATCTAACAATAGGACACATCAAAATTGTATTCCCGCACTGCAGTGCGTTAAAAAAATCTTTCCTGTATATGACCCCTATCAAAAGAATGGGGTTTATATTCGAGCTAGATTTGTGTGTTTTGCAAAGTACAAATCTTGTGCGATTTTCTTGGCCGTGAGCGGCCTTATTCACAGTTTTTTGAGTCCAAACAAGAAGTGGATTCAAAAGAAATGGGAAACATAAAGGACAGACAACTTCTTCTCCTTCCTGCTGGATCCATTTCTGGCTTTGGCTCAAAAAATTGCATCCAAAACTGCCACAAAACTCCATGTGCGATTCCACATGACAGAGACCTTAAAAAGATTGCAGCTAACACACGAGGAAATCACGTGAAAGGACGATTTCCCGCTATCAAGTACCTAGCTTAATTAGCGGTGGAATTGCCCATTCACACAATTGGTAGCTGCATGTCACTGGAAAAAAGTGCTGCTGCTGCGGTAAGAGAAAGAGAGAGAGACGAAGGTAACTTCACTGGAGACTTCCTTCATCTTAGTGTGGATGGAGGGATTTCCCTGCAGGGGAGCTGGAGGGATATCCCAGTAGTGGAGAGACAGGGGTTCCACTGCAGGGGAGAAGAAGGAATTTCCCCGTAGCGGGGAGAGGGGGGTTCTACTACACCATAGCGGGGGAATTCCTCCTTCTCCCCCATAGTGGGGGAACCCCTCTCTCCCCACTACAGGGGAATTCCTCCCTTTCTCCTGCAGGGGAACCCCTCTGTCTCTGCTGCTGGAAAATTCCTCCAGCCCTGCTAAGATGAAGGGAGTCTTCAGCGATGAAGCGGGTTCCTCCAGGACTTCCCTTCATCACTCTCTCTCTCTGCAGTATAGAGAAGGTTTTTTTTGTACATGTAAGTTAGCTGCTCATGTGAATGAGCCCTCAGGGTGCAGCTATACAAAAAAGATATATTTTTTAATCAAGTGTTTTAACTGTGCGAAAGTATTTTTAAATACAATGTTTATATAAACTTGGTATTGATGTAATAGTAATGAACCGCAGAATAAAGTTAATGTGCATTTATATTGCATTGTGAATGCTGTGAAATAAAATACAGAGGGACAAATTTGGAATTGCTGTTTTTGTCCATTTCCACCCACAATAAGAGTAATACTAATAGTTTTTAATACATTATATAAACCTCAAAATGATGACATTAATAAATACATCTCATCACACAAAAACCAAACCTGCAAAACGTTAGGGCCCTCAGAACACAGTGGTGAAAAAAAACAAAAAATGCTAAGCCCTGAATGCCTGAAATAGCGGTGACCTCAACTCATTAAAGGGCATAAGTAATGTGGAGAGAAAAAATATTTCAATTTAAAAAAATCAGCATGTCCTTCCGTGACTCAGCAGCACCAGGTCACACCTGCAGACATGAAGCCAGTCAGGGCCATCTGGCGCACTATATGCAAATGACCAACTGCTGTAAAGATGCCAGTCTTGCTACAGGGTGTCTCCACATACAGATGTATCCATTGTTACCTTTCTGTGAACTTCATAAAAGACTCCAATTGCTAACGATACAAATTCAAAACATTATTGCCACATTCTATCAAAACCCTTGACAGGCAGCAACTCACATCACAGCTACTAGGTGGCCACATACAGATGCATACAGGATAGAGAGTTCCTAACAGAATATTCCCAAGATCATGTTTTTTTTTAAGAAGCTGATCATCTCGCATCACTGGTTTCAGGATATGTGGAACCAAGAAGAAAGATGGATAGATATATCTGTACAATATGGATAAGATACAAGATTTATGCCAGTTATCTGCCACTTTGCCCAAAATGTAGAAGGGTTGTAGTGACTTACGGCAGCAACTATTTGACATATTTAGCATATTCATCAAATTTCATTATTGCGCATCTCTCAAAAATCTTGTAAGAGACAAACTCTTTCAGAATGTGATACGCAAGGTAATCAGCTGATTGCCTTGGGTCCCATTACTGACCTCTGTGCAGGCAAAAAACTAGTATTACATGATGGCCACACAGATGAATGACCATCCTTGTAAAGGCAATCACTCTTACAGACTCATTCTACATTTCGGCTCATAGAGGAGGACCTGAGCAGCCGTCACTCTATGACTTCCATATACCCTAATAGGGCATATGAATATGGGGTTGTCCTTTTGTAAGAACGCCTTTTGTTTACAGTGATAGAGACTACTGATGATCCATATTTAACCCCCCAACAGTTTAGGTTGAGCTTTGTTAGTTTCACAGGAAAAAGACATTACAGTTATAGACTAACAGAGCACATTCTACCTTAAATGGCTGTAGCTCCAGTTCTATTAGTGATACTGACATGCATTTGGATTCATGGCTTCAAATGACACCAAAAGCAGTATCACTTACAAAAAACAGAGCTACAGCGGTTTGAAGTGGGGTCGGGAATACTGAACTTACAGCTGTCATTTTTCAGTCGGTGTGTGCAGAGCAGAGAGAGAGAGTGGGAGAGGGCACAAGCCTGCAGCATAGAAGAGCAGCAATTCTCCTGTATATCTCCCTTCCCCAGTGTAAGAGGGGTAAGCAGTGCCCTGCTCCCGTCTTACTGATTACAGCAATTCACAGTTACTCCAGAGCATGGTCTCATTCGCTACCATTATCAGCCACTTTGTGGCCTTCAATGCAGAGCCCTAGAATTGTTAAAGGATGCACTATCATAGTTGGCTATAAGAAAGAGCTCCAACACAAACAAAGCTTAATGTTGGTAGAACTAAATGGAGCTATGGCGACTACATTGGGAAACTTTCAGAAGAGGCTCTGATTGACTGTGTTGCTCCATGTTACACTGTGATGAAGGGACTGAGACAGAGCCTTGTGCAGTCTATGAGCAGCAGTACAAAGCAAGCAGCAGTAGTGTGCATGCTGCTCAGCAGCAATATAGTGTGCAGCAGATGCAGCAGAGACTCCACAGAGACATGGCGGCAGCCATTGAGAGTGGTAACCCAGACGCTGTCCGCATGCTGTGGGAAGAGAGCAGATAAAGGCCACTGATGCAGTCCTGATGATCTGGGGGCCAAAGATGCAACGTTAAACAGGGTTGAAAAACGCCACAGCATGTGGGGAAGAGGGAGTCTACCTTCCCGTAGTACCCAACACTGCTTTGACAATGCTCAAGAGAACATTTCTGTGCAATTGGAAGCCAGAGCATGATGCAGCACACTCTGTTTAGAGAAGTATGCATGTGTGGATTATTGTTTAATGAACTCAATTGTAGAGGCTTTGTACTTGAACCCTTTCTGCCCCAGGATGTAAGTTTGCATCCTGGAGAGGAAGGGGTTCCTGAAAATGGACATAGACATGCATCCTATGCATTGCGTGGGGTCAGAAGCTCAGCCCGCGCCATCTGCAGTGGGAGTCAGCTGCGATCGACAGCTGGCCTCCTACTGCAGCAGTGGGTATCAGAGAGAACATTGATTTCTGCTACTAACTCCTTACATGCCATGATCAATGTTAATTGCAGCATGTATAGGGTTCACAGAGGGAGGGCGTTCTCTCCTTGACATCATTGTCCCTCCGCTATGTAATCAAGGAGGGCTGATGGGTTGCCATGGCAACCAGGCGCCAGACAATGGCATTTGGGCCTGCAGTAGCCTATGATCGCTATGAATAGCGATTACGCATTGCGGTACAGACATACTTCAGTGTATTAGCAGAGCAATGCTAGCGTCACAGGCTGAAGTCTCCTACAGGGACATAAAAAATATAAAATAATAATGGTAAAAAACAGTAAAAGGAAATACTTTTTTGCTCACTTTTATTTCTTTGTTTAAAAGAAAATTTTTAAAAAATTAAAAAAGCATATTTTCTATTGTCTCATCTGTATGGCAAATGCTATAAAAAAAACAGCCCAAATGCTTCATTTAGCCTCCCAAAAAAGGGCAATAAAAGTGATTTTAAAAAGCCATAAGCAACAGCTCGCACACAAAAACAAAAAAAAAACCTCAGAAGGTGATGTCAATGCAACAATAAAAAAGTTATGGTTTTTGAAAAGTGCTAATGAAAATCCCGCAAAAATTGTCATGTCCTTAGGACCAAAATAGCCCATTTCATTAAGCGGTTAAAGAGAAAATCTAATCAAAGCACACCTCAGAGTTTTGTCGCTAACCAAGCTTCAAATGATGTGAGTGGACCATCAGATTTTCAATAACGGAGTAGTCCTAAAGGGGCTTAAGATCTCTATAGAGCCCTTTCATTCTGGGTGGTCCAAGATGACTTCACCAAAGTGATGGACCATTATGTATATAAAAAATCAGAACATTTGACTCAGTTTTCCCTTTAAAACCCCAGACTCTTAAACAATCCTTTTTATTCTGCGAAATCTCCTGACTAGAGATGGGCGAGCACCAAAATGCTCGGGTGCTCGTTACTCGGGACGAAATTATCGCGATGCTCGAGGGTTCGTTTCGAGTAACGAACCCCATTGAAGTCAATGGGCGACCCGAGCATTTTTGTATATCGCCGATGCTCGCTAAGGTTTTCATTTGTGAAAATCTGGGCAATTCAAGAAAGTGATGGGAACGACACAGCAACGGATAGGGTAGGCGAGGGGCTACATGTTGGGCTGCATCTCAAGTTCCCAGGTCCCACTATTAAGCCACAATACCGGCAAGAGTGGGCCCCCCCCCCCCCTCCCAACAACTTTTACTTCTGAAAAGCCCTCATTAGCAATGCATACCTTAGCTAAGCACCACACTACCTCCAACAAAGCACAATCACTACCTGCATGACACTCCGCTGCCACTTCTCCTGGGTTACATGCTGCCCAACACCCCCCCCCCCACAAGACCCAGTGTCCACAGCGCACACCAAACTGTCCCTGCGCAGCCTTCAGCTGCCCTCATGCCACGCCACACTCATGTCTATTTAGAAGTGCGTCTGCCATGAGGAGGAACCGCAGGCACACACTGCAGAGGGTTGGCACGGCTAGGCAGCGACCCTCTTTAAAAGGGGCGGGGCGATAGCCCACAATGCTGTACAGAAGCAATGAGAAATCCAATCCTGTGCCACCTCCATCAGGAGCTGCACAGTGGGCATAGCAATGGGGAACCTATGTGCCACACACTATTCATTCTGTCAAGGTGTCTGCATGCCCCAGTCAGACCGCGGTTTTTTATAAATAGTCACAGGCAGGTACAACTCCGCAATGGGAATTGGGTGGCTCCCTGGAACCCACCGGCTGTACATAAATGTATCCCATTGCAGTGCCCATCACAGCTGAGGTAACGTCCGATTAAATGCAGGTGGGCTTCGGCCCACACTGCATGCCCCAGTCAGACTGGGGTTCTTTAGAAGTAGACACATGCAGTTACAACTCCCTGTGGACCCACAGCATGGGTGGCTCCCTGGAACCCACCGGTGGTACATAAATATATCCCATTGCAGTGCCCAACACAGCTGATGTAACATCAGCTTTAATGCAGGTGGGCAAAACATTAATTGGATTACACTGTAGGCGAGGGCCCCAAAAAATTGGTCTAGCAACAGTACTAATGTACCTCAGAAAAATTGCCCATGCCCAACCAAGAGGGCAGGTGAAACCCATTAATCGCTTTGGTTAATGTGGCTTAATTTGTAACTGGGCCTGGAGGCAGCCCAGTTAAAATAAAAATTGGTTCAGGTGCAAGTTTCAACGCTTTAATGAGCATTGAAACGTATAAAAATTGTTTACAAAAATTATATGACTGAGCCTTGTGGGCCTAAGAAAAATTGCCCGTTCAGCGTGATTACGTCAGGTTTCAGGAGGAGGAGCAGGAGGAGGATGAATATTATACACAGATTGATGAAGCTAAAAGGTCCACGTTTTTGGTGGTGATAGAGAACAATGCTTCCATCCACGGGTGCAGCCTACGTATTGTTTAGGTATCACTGCTGTCCGCTGGTGGAGAAGAGAAGTCTGGGGAAATCCAGGCTTTGTTCATCTTGATGAGTGTAAGCCTGTCGGCACTGTCGGTTGACAGGCGGGTACGCTTATCTGTGATAATTCCCCCAGCCGCACTAAACACCCTCTCTGACAAGACGCTAGCCGCAGGACAAGCAAGCACCTCCAGGGCATACAGCGCGAGTTCAGGCCACGTGTCCAGCTTCGACACCCAGTAGTTGTAGGGGGCAGAGGCGTCACGGAGGACGGTCATGCGATCGGCTACGTACTCCCTCACGATCCTTTTACAGTGCTCCCGCCGACTCAGCCTTGACTGGGGAGCGGTGACACAGTCTTGCTGGGGAGACAGAAAGCTGTCAAAGGCCTTAGAGAGTGTTCCCGTGCCTGTGCTGTACATGCTGCCTGATCTCTGCGCCTCCCCTGCTACCTGGCCCTCGGAACTGCGCCTTCGGCCACTAGCGCTGTCGGATGGGAATTTTACCATCAGTTTGTCCGCCAGGGTCCTGTGGTATAGCATCACTCTCGAACTCCTTTCCTCTTCGGGTATGAGAGTGGAAAGGTTCTCCTTATACTGTGGGTCGAGCAGTGTGCACACCCAATAATCCGTAGTGGCCAGAATGCGTGTAACGCGAGGGTCACGAGAAAGGCATCCTAACATGAAGTCAGCCATGTGTGCCAGGATACCTGTACGCAACACATGGCTGTCCTCACAAGGACGATCACTTTCAGGATCCTCCTCCTCCTCCTCCTCCTCAGGCCATACACGCTGAAAGGATGACAGGCAAGCAGCATGGGTACCCTCAGCAGTGGGCCAAGCTGTCTCTTCCCCCTCCTCCTCATGCTCCTCCTCCTCCTCCTCAACGCGCTGAGATATAGACAGGAGGGTGCTCTGACTATCGAGCGACATACTGTCTTCCCCCGCCTCTGTTTCCGAGCGCAAAGCGCCTGCCTTTATGCTTTGCAGGGAACTTCTCAAGAGGCATAGCAGAGGAAGCTTTTCAGAAGCATGGGTAGCTTTTCAGAAAGCGCTGAACCACCAAATTAAAGACGTGGGCCAGGCATGGCACGTGCGTGAGGCTGCCGAGCTGCAGAGCCGCCACCAGGTTACGGCCGTCGTCACACACGACCATGCCCGGTTGGAGGCTCAGCGGTGCAAGCCAGTGGTCGGTCTGCTCTGTCAGACCCTGCAGCAGTTCGTGGGCCGTGTGCCTCTTATCTCCTAAGCTGAATAGTTTCAGCACGGCCTGCTGACGCTTGCCCACCGCTGTGCTGCCATGCCGCGCGACACCGACTGCTGGCGACGTGCTGCTGCTGACACATCTAGATTGCGAGACAGAGGTTGTGTAGGAGGAGGAGGAGGGTGGTTTAGTGGAGGAAGCATACACCGCCGCAGATACCACCACCGAGCTGGGGCCCGCAATTCTGGGGGTGGGTAGGACGTGAGCGGTCCCAGGTTCTGACTCTGTCCCAGCCTCCACTAAATTCACCCAATGTGCCGTCAGGGAGATATAGTGGCCCTGCCCGCCTGTGCTTGTCCACGTGTCCGTTGTTAAGTGGACCTTGCCAGTAACCGCGTTGGTGAGGGCGCGTACAATGTTGTGGGAGACGTGGTCGTGCAGGGCTGGGACAGCACATCGGGAAGAGTAGTGGCGACTGGGAACTGAGTAGTGCGGGGCCGCCGCTGCCATCATACTTTTGAAAGACTCCGTTTCCACAAGCCTATACGGCAGCATCTCCAGGCTGATAAATTTGGCTATGTGCACATTTAACGCTTGAGCGTGCGGGTGCGTGGCGGCGTACTTGCGCTTGCACTCCAACACTTGCGCTAGCGACGGCTGGACAGTGCGCTGACAGACATTGGTGGATGGGGCCGAGGACAGCAGAGGTGAGGGTGTGGGTGCAGGCCAGGAGACGGTAGTGCCTGTGCCCTGAGAGGGGGGTTGGATCTCAGTGGCAGGTTGGGGCACAGGGGGAGAGGCAGCGGTGCAAACCGGAGGCGGTGGACGGCCTTCGTCCCACCTTGTGGGGTGCTTGGCCATCATATGTCTGCGCATGCTGGTGGTGGTGGCTCCCCGGCTGATCTTGGCGCGACAAAGGATGCACACCACTGTTCGTTGGTCGTCTGCACTCTCAGTGAAAAACTGCCAGACCTTTGAGCACCTCGGCCTCTGCAGGGTGGCATGGCGCGAGGGGGCGCTTTGGGAAACAGTTGGTGGATTCTTCGGTCTGGCCCTGCCTCTACCCCTGGCCACCGCACTGCCTCTTGCAACCTGCCCTGCTGCTGCACTTGCCCCCCCCTCTGAAGACCTGTCCTCGTCCTGCTGCTCTTCCTCCGAATCCTCTGTGTGCTCCTCCCTCGGACTTACTGCCCTTACTACTACCTTACTGATAGACAACTCTGTCTCATCGTCATCGTCCTTCTCACCCACTGAAAGGTCTTGAGACAGTTGCCGGAAGTCCCCAGCCTCATCCCCCGGACCCCGGGAACTTTCCAAAGGTTGTGCATCAGTCACGATAAACTCCTCTGGTGGGAGAGGAACCATTGCTGCCCAATCTGAGCAGGGGCCCGAGAACAGTTCCTGGGAGTCTGCCCGCTCCTCAGAATGTGTCATTGTAATGGACTGAGGAGGCTGGGAGGAAGGAGGAGCAGCAGCCAGAGGATTCAGAGTTGCAGCAGTGGACGGCGCAGAACTCTGGGTGGACGATAGATTGCTGGGTGCACTTTCTGCCATCCACGACAGGACCTGCTCACACTGCTCATTTTCTAATAAAGGTCTACTGCGTGGACCCATTAATTGTGAGATGAATGTGGGGATGCCAGAAACGTGCCTCTCTCCTAATCCCGCAGCAGTCGGCTGCGATACACCTGGATCAGGAGATCGGCCTGTGCCCACACCCTGACTTGGGCCTCCGCGTCCACGTCCTCTAGGCCTACCCCTACCCCTCAGCATGGTGTATTACCAGTAGTGCAGAAACAGAACGCTGTAATTAAATGTGCCGCTTATTTGCCTGTGGTTGGAGGCTGACTTCGCTTATGGAACGCCAGGAAATAATTTTGCGCAAGCCTGCTGTAACACTTAGCTGGCTGCGTATGAATTAGGAGGACAACTACACCCAGCACAGACCCAGAACACTGAGGACAGTCACAGGCAGCCCAAATAGATTTTTTTCCCCAAATGTTTTTGGAAAGGCCCACTGCCTATATACACTGTATATGTCTTCTGTCCCTGCGTCACCACTACTGGCCCTGGAGTATGTAAAATAACTGCAGACTCTTGCACTGTGGACTGGAATGTGATGTAACAGCCAACACAGAGCCAGGAAATAATTTTGCGCAAGCCTGCTGTAACACTTAGCTGGCTGCATATGAATTAGGAGGACAACTACACCCAGCACAGACCCAGAACACTGAGGACAGTCACAGGCAGCCCAAATAGATTTTTTTCCCCAAATGTTCTTGGAAAGGCCCACTGCCTATATTCAATAAATATATGTCTTCTGTCCCTGCCTTACAATATATGTCTTCTGTCCCTGCCTCAAAATATATGTCTTCTGTCCCTGCCTCACAATATATGTCTTCTGTCCCTGCCTCACCACCACTACTGGCCCTGGAGTATGTATAATTACTGCAGGGCGCAATGCTCTGCACGGCCGATATACAAAAAAAAAAATGTGCAACACTGCAAAAAGCAGCCTCCACAGTACTGCACATGGTTAGATGTGGCCCTAAGAAGGACCGTTGGGGTTCTTGAAGCCAAAAATACTTCTAACACTCTCCCTATAGCAGCTCTGGCACCAACAGCACTTTCCCTCCTCTATGTCAGAACAAATCTGTGGCGAGCCGCGGGAGGGGCCGATTTTTATACTCGGGTAACACCTGATCTCGCCAGCCACTCCCTGCAGGGGGGTGGTATAGGGCTTGAACGTCGCAGGGGGAAGTTGTAATGCCTTCCCTGTCTTTCTATTGGCCAGAAAAGCGCACTAACGTCTCAGAGTTGAAAGTGAAAGTAACTTGAACATCGCGTGGTACTCGTCACGAGTAACGAGCATCTCGAACACGCTAATACTCGAACGAGTATCAAGCTCGGATGAGTACGTTCGCTCATCTCTACTCCTGACCATCATTACCTGCCTTAAAGGGATTCTGTCTGCTGTTATGAGTCCCTGAACTAAAGCTATGGTCTCATAGATGCTGAAGCTCAGGGGATGCAACTTATAGGCGCTGAAGCTCAAAGGTTGCATCTCACATACTTACCTTCCTTGCAGTATACCTGCTATCCATTCACAAAGCCACTGCTGCATGCATCCTGTAAACTACATAGGCGCACACACATAACGAGAGGACTAGTCCTGTCATTATATGTAAATTCACAGTAGAGGCAATCAAGAAAGTCTCCAAGAGTATATATTACAGCCCTGTCACAGAGGGGACTTAGAATAAAATAATAAACTTTATTAAGAAATGTATTAAAAGTATTTTTTCACACTAGGGCACAACAAATAACACAAAATCATATAAGTCGTTCGGAGGACAACACGACTGATAGTTTTAGGACAGACATTAGTCAATCTTTGGGGATATATATCAAGTAATTACTCCAATGGGTTTCATGTAATATATATGGACCCAACAGGAGTTTTTTGTATGATTACTTGTTTGTGTAAATTGGACCCCCTTGTATTCTTTGACCCACGCCAAAATGAGTGGTTGTGGATCCAATATTTAAAGGGGTTATATAGCCATCAGCTAGTCAAACTCCCAGTCAATATCTGGTGTTTATTTTGTTTTGTGCACCGTCACCAGTACTGGGTTATGTAGCTGATAGCTTCTAAAGTGCTTATTCTTGCACTACAAGTGATACTTGGTATAGATTCTTCAGACTCAATTTGGAGTTCTTCAAGTTTATTGATATTAGACTCTGTTAGATTCTTCGAGCTTATTAATGGTTTTGAATTCTTAGACTCAACGCGTTTCACCACTATATTCAGTGGATCCTCAGGAGTGTCATAAGGCTCGAGTATAGTTCATAAGAGTATGTAAGAATAAAGTTTGATAGAATAGGTTTTTAGGAGTCTGTATAGATGAATTTTCAAGCCAAGTGTAATGGCGAGATAATGTGTGTCCTAAAAGGAGAGGAAAAGGGAAGTCAACCGCATTTCCCGATGTAAGGGAACAGTTGTATTCCGGGGTGTTGGGCTTATCCTATGAGCTGCTTTTGTTCTGAACAGGCTATATGTGTTAGAACTGGAAAGTTATCTAATTATGACATAGAAAGGTTTACAGTCATATAGCCTTCTTCAGGATTACTCTTGATGGTGGGCAATCCGTCTGGGGCTTCAAGATTTGCTAAACCAGTTGAGTGATGGCACTCTCCGCTATGATCCCTAGTAAGACCGTTCAAGCGGTAGGGCTAGGTCTTGGGGATTGGGAGGAGTTAATGCCCCAACAAGGCGTTTGTCTGTTATGCATAGAGCTTATTTAAGCATAACCAGATACCATTGCTGTTTGCTGAATTGGCTTAGCAGTTGGACTCTTTGTTGTGATGTACAGCCAAAAAAGCCCCGGGCAATAGGGATTAACCCTAGCCGTTGTTTATAGATATATGGAGTCAATACTCTCAAAACAGCACTAGTCTGTTTTACAGACAGCTCAGTCAGAGATCACAGAGCAGGTATGATTAGGTAGGTGGAGCAGAAGTCAAATTACTTCCCCACCTGAGCCTGCCTGTTTTATAGAAAATTCAGTTACAAATCGCAGAGTGAAATTGATTAGGCAACCTAGCCCCTATAGTACAGACAAGATTGGAGTTGATACTCCCAAAGGTAGCACTAGTCTGTTTCCTAAAAACACTCGGTGAACAGTCACGGAGTGAGTTTAGTATAGCAGCTTAATCCCTCTCTTGCACCTCAGCAAGTCCCCATTCGTTGTTAAATAGTCAGGATAGAAAGTAGTGATCAGATAATAAAATAAAAAAGATGGTGTCCGTAGCCCAGATGGTAGGCTAGGGAATGAGAGCCTGTCCCATATGGGCCCATTTATATACCTAAAAGCACCTCCCACATAGGGGTTGATCAGTGACAGCTCACCAATCCGGACGTGATACGCCCATCAACAGCCCAGCCATGTGTAATGAAAGTACTAATCCCTTGTCTATTTCTCAAATCTGGGTTATCTTCACTAAGGTTATACTTAAAAAGGCCCTGCATGTCTCTTTATATGTGTTAGGGCGACCCGCGATTGTGCGTTGTAACTCATAATCGTATGAGGCGGTAGGGGCCGGGCATCATGTACCGCCCGGTTTAGGGGCGAAGTCCTGCTGCGTCATCATGATGCACAGAGTTATATCCAATCATGCCTGGTTAGGGGTGGAACCTGATTGGTCACCTCATCATTGTTAGCCACGCTGTCATGACAACCAGGGTTGTAGCCGATAGCATAGGATGAGAAGAGGTCTGGCTATGTAGCGTCATCCAGAGGCGGGACGATATGTCGTGCCTCTGTGAAGTCATGACGCATAGCGTGCCTATGTGATGTCATGACGCATCGGAGCAGCATCCCATAGAACGCATAGGGTGCCGAGCCTCTATGTGACGTCATGACGCCTGGCGTGCCTAAATGACGTCATGACGCTCCAGCGCAGCATCCCGTGAAATGCATAGGGTGCCGGGCCCCAGCATCCCGGAGTAACACATATGTAAGGATGCTCATTACTGCCGATGCTAGGAAAGTATGGCGCTTACTTCTATGGTCCATCCTGAAGCGTTTGGAATGCATCTCATGAAACTCATCCATATCATGATATGTCGTGTTAGTTAAGACATCTATTAGTGCCGATGATGGAAAAAGCGGCATCAACTCTTGTAATCCACATCTATAAGACGTTTCTTTAAGAGAGGGCGGAATGAAAGAAGATTTCATGGGATTAGTAGTCGGCTGTGTAGTATACTAAGTCACTTGAGTTAGAACATAGGGGATACTGGCTGGTAATTCAGGGCCATCTCTAATAAATGTTTATATTATACCAGGGGTGAGACTGACTGGATCTTTTCAAGACATCTTCTTGACATCAATGTTGTATGATGACAAATAAAGAACTTTTTCTTAAAGGGACAGGATACGATTGTCAATATCGAAAATGCAGTTAAAATCCATTTCAAAATGATCATTACATGGGATATTTTGGCACAACAGAATATGTAACAAGAGATCACGGTTGATCAGATATACATATTTAATCATGATGATATGTATATGCCATCACATTCGTCATCATGGTGATGTATGTGTAAAGGAGGATCCTAATGGGTCAGGTAAGTACCTCATTTCATTATTTTAATGCTCATTATAGTGCCGATGATATTGTTTGATCACTAGAGTGAGGCGCCATGATGCTTAGTTTGATCAGCTATTCTGACTCTATCTCGCAAAAATAGTTGTATAGGAAGTCAAATAGCAGACTGATGGAAATTATTAAAAATAGCTCTGGTATGTCTTTGATCATCACATGTGATCAAAGTTGTTTCTTTTTTGTTACACTGAGTGGCCAAAACCCTAAAGTTTAAGGGCTGACAAGATGTCCTAGTCTGAAACGAATATCATGTCATTATATGTATATGTATGAGTAGACCATGGGAAAACAATGGAGAGTGGAAACAGGCTGAACTAGATGGACTTTGTCTCCTTTCAGCCTAACATAGTATGTTACTAACTTTGCAAGTGGACAGCAGGGGAACAATGATGAAGTTAAGCATGTGAGTCCATCCTTGAATTTAGTGCTTTAGATCCTATGAGCCCATATCTTTAGTTTAAGGGGCTCCTAGGAGCTGATAGAGCCAACTTTAAGGCTACAACAACTGGACCCCACATTTCCTTTAAAAAAGATATTGCCTTCTGACGCTATATTTAGACCGCCATAATTTTTTTTTTTGCTGATTAGGCTGTGTTAGAGCTGATTTTTTGGCGGTAACCTAAAACAGTAACATTAAATGTTAGACTGAATAAAGACATATGTCCATCCAGTTCAGCCTATTACCCATCCCCAATGTTGATCCAGTGGAAGGAAAAAAAAATGATTTAGAAGCCCAGGGAAAGTAAATCCTTCCTGACTCCAAGCCTGGAAATCAGAATAATCCATGGATCAACAACCCTTCTTATTCAATCTTTTCTTGAATATGGGGTGATCAAAAAAGTGCAATTCTGGCATTGTGTATATTTTTTTTCTGATGTGCATGCATAATAATCTAGACTTTTGCAGATATAGTAATAACATTTTTTTGATGAGACAATTTGGAAGAGGTTTTGTTTTTTAAACATTTACTACCTTTTATTTCTTTTAATATTTGATTACACTTTTTGCAGACGTATTTTTACATTTTCTTGAGTTCCCTTGGGGTACTTGAACTTGCGATTTTTGATCTCTCATACAGTATAATGAAATACCATAGTATTGCATTATACCACATTCTAACAGGCAATCATTCATGGCAGTGATGCCGGCCTTCAGAAAGCGTTATGCTGTTAGGATAACTAAAAGACACTTCCCAGTGACATGCAATGGTGTTGGCTGTTTGAGAGTCCTGAGCATTAATCAGGGTATATATAATGCAGGGTGGTGTTAACTGTGACAGATGGCTGACACCCGCCATGTAGCAGACTCAGCTCCCAAGCCCACTCCATATACAAATACTCAAAGTGATCTGTACATGTACAATGCACACTGGGAAGGGGTTAAAGATATAAATTATTCTGGATTCTGGTATCTTGAATATTACAGGATTATTCAAAAAGAAAGAACAGATTTGTGGATTTAATAGCAAAGAAACTACAAAAGACAGGTACACAATCCACACATCACTGAAAAGAGGAAGGTTTAAAGTTTTTTTTATCACATATCAGTTCCATTTTCTGCTATATCACAGCACTGGGTGTCTCATTTACACTTTTATGGCCTTTGAGGTGCATATGCGGCACTCGTGAAATTGCTTGTGACGAGGCGGCTGTTTCTGGAATCAACACAGTAATTCAGGTTGGAGTTGAACAATGGATTCACACTTAGCAAACTCAAGCACAGAAAAATGATTTCTCCTGTCGTGTCGCCATTTTCCTAGAAACAACAAGGAACAGCGCTGCGGTGTGGCAGAATGTGGAACTTACCGGTATGTCATTAAAAACTTTGAACCTTCCTCTTTTCAGTGATTTGTGGATTGTGTACCTGTCTTTTGTAGTTCGTTTGTAATTAAATCCCTAAATCTGCTGCCTCTTTCTGAATAACCCTGTATAGTATATGGTGTGAGGTTGCTTATCTGAGTTTTTCTGTGTTCTGGATAACGTACCCAGAAATCACGAACAGTGAACATTTTTTACAAATTGTTTAGAAAACTATAAACCAAATATTCTAAGACTTGTCTGTCTGCAGGGCAGAATTCTGTTACATGGACAGAATTTACTGTCATTTAATGTCATTGCATTTACTGTGACCTGTAAAATGCTGATAATTACAATAATAATAACTTGTACAAGCTGTTCCAGCTTCATGAGAAAGCACAGACTCATCAATTTTTTTTAACGAATACTGGAAAAAAGTGCCTTATTTTTATGGACGGTCCTGCAATTTACAGATAGTTGGCAGCCCTGATACGCTGTATGTTTAAAGCTTTTTTATCAGTGGATAGTAACAGAAACACGCTCCATATAAAATATTGTTTATTATGTGTCGCTGTCTGTGGTTTACATGCAGCTGAGCAAAATGTGACTATGATGTGTAAAAACAAGTTTATTCAAGATGCAGAATGAATTAATGAGCAGTTTGCTGGATTGTGCCTCTACTTTTATTGCCAAGCAAATGTTCCTAGAGTCTTTAAACAAAGAACTGAGTTTAGATAGTATTTGCTTATTATAAGTGCACTCTTCATGGAAAGCAAATAAAAAACATGACATTACTGACATACCGTGCTCCGCCATTCTCTAACCTTCTCATAAATTGAGACATTACCATAAATATAGGATATAAAGCTCTACAAATGAGTAGTCATTCTAAAGAACACTGAAACATTTAAATGACCTATTACTTTTTAAACATGATCTTAGAAATAACAGAAATGAAAATTGCATTTCATCATCCATGAAAATGTTTTCCAATCCATTTCTACAATAGTAATCAAGTAAGAATTACTGTATATGATTGATGTTCATCTTGACTTACTTTAACCAGCTTCTCATGCACTTTATTGGAGAAACTGCCATTGTGATCTGCCATCTACCAAACTGTGATAACAAATTTGTAGGAGAAATGAAGTGATATCTTTATAAGATGTAAACATTAAGATTGGCATGAGTAAGATGTGCGGATTGAGGTCTTAACAGTCCCTGATAAACTTGTTATATAACTTACTTCAAGTCATATTCAGTGAAATGGACTAAAATTCGCAGCAAAACCTTCATTGCTGTAGGTGAAATCTACAGCAAATCTCGAGTAAAGCATTGATAATTATGGCAAGCTGCGGATTTGAAAAACGTAAGTATGCCCTCAAATCTGTGACATTTATGCCTCAGCACATTCCTCCTCACATCTTTTTTGCATTCTCTTTAATTACTATATTAGGGGTTAGTGTTGGGCGAAATGTAGCAGTACAATCCTGTTTTGGGTTGAACATTGATAAAAAGTTCAATTTGACGCAAACCCGAACCTTAGGCGTTTCTCATGGTTGAACCCATTAAAATTCCCTTTTAAAAATAAGCGAAAAAGATGAAGATAGAAAAAGGAGAAAGAAAAAAATTCTTTCCTACTTTCCCTTCTTTTTTTCTTTCTTTATTCATTCTCATTTTTCCTTCTACTTTTTCTTCCATTTTCTTTGTTTTTTCATTAACTTTGCCTTCAAACAGCTCAAAACAGCGGTTTGTCATGACTGAACTCATTAAAATTCATTAAATTTTTTTTTAACTTTGCCTTCAAACAGCTCAAAAGTACCTAAATGCACTCCTAGGTCACCTAAATATGTTATGCAGGACTTTTATGGCTCTTAGACAAAGTTATACACCAGTTTTAAGGGTATTGGTGAAGTTCCAGCTTGGCTCAAACTAAGTTGAAATGAATCAAATGTTTTACCCAAATTCAGCAAAATGGCTGAACCAAACTTTTGTAAAAGTTCCATTTGGAAATAAGCAATTGACTACCATTATTAGTTGAATATTAGTGATTAATTTAATGTTTGTACTGTTAAGGTTTATTTCTGATAATGCTGCAAGACTGGGAGGACTTTCAAATTATCTGACATATTAACATGTATGGGCTACCAGCAGAACACAGCCTCGAATTACAATTTCCTACTAATGCCGGTATTGAAATACTCTCAAAGATCAAATTATGTGATTATTTTTCAGCCACTATACATGCAATTGTTTTTAATAGTTGTGTATAATAGGGGTGTAACTACAGGTGTGCAGAAGTAGCAGAAAGAAGTTACAACGTGGTTCTAGTGATTGAAGCTTGCAAAGTCTTCTGTGCCACGTATTATACACCTGTATTATAAGTGCCACAAGGTAGATTGGAACACTGGGGCCCAGGAGCTTCAAAACATGCTGCTGGTGCATGACTTAAAGGAAACTTGTGAGCCTGTATGAGCACCACAAACTAACTTATTATTATGCTCATACAGCAGGTTTACTAGAGTCCGAGATGTTATTCATTATACTTACATAGCTCCCTGCCCCGAATGTCAACATGAACCATGCAGCCGGACTGCTGGCTACACGCTGCATGCGCACACTCCTGTTGATTACTACGAGGGTGCATGTATACAGCATGCAGCCAGTCATCCGACTGCACCGTCAGTGCTGGATTGGGGGACTGGAAAAGTATAAGAAATACCTACCCGGACTCCAGGGAACCTACTGTATGAGCACTATATCTTCATTTATGGTGCTCATACCTGTTGACAGATTCTCTTTATAATCTACATGCACTTGTAAAAGTTAGCATGCAAAGTAGAAAAAGTGCACTTGCATTTATCTCTAGCTTATTTGAATGTGTTTTTCAGATTTCTGCTTTTTTCAGCTAGTCAGCTCTCATTATGTAAGTTTTATCTACCAACGCCTATCACCATTGTATATTTTTGCTCATATCTCTCTCTTTCTCTGTGCCCTTGAATAGATTTTGTCTGTCACATATTTGCGTATTCACAGAAACCAGAACTGTACAGTATAATTTCTATTGATGGCTAATATTAAAAGGAAACTGTCTTTGCCTGATATTCTGTTTAAGCCAAGCAACCAAAACAGAAGTGTTTCGAGAGACATATTTTAGTATATGCCTACAGAGTAAATGCTGTCATTATTTTAGTTAATGATATAGGAGCAGGAGGCATATAGATTCTCCATAAGGAGAGCAGCTAGAAAGTATAAGGAGACTTATAAGGCCATGCATGCTCTTCTGGGAAATATGCAAATAGAAAGGTAGAACTATGCCTTTACAGCACCACCTATGGGCAAGTCAATGTCAGACCTTTTAACAGGCCTTATAACAATGACTGGGAATTATGCCAAAGACAGAATCTTCTCCAGACGAAAAAGATAATCATGTACAGACAGCAGTTTCAGGGTTGTTGTCCCTCATCAGTGTACAGTAGGTTGTTGGTTGAGTAAGAGGCCTATAATATGAGTCAGGAAGAGTACAGTTTCTTCTTAGTGGGGTACAGCTACTCCTTAGCGAGGGCCATGCATACTCCTCTAGTAAATATGCAAATAATAAAGTAGAACAATGCCTCTACAATGCTACCTGTTACCTTCCTGGAGAAGATTCTGGCTTTGGCTTATATTCCCAGTCATTGTTATAAAACCTGTTGAAAGGTCAGACATTGACTTGCAGGAACACTGCCTTCTAATAGGCGGTCCTGAAGTGGCCTTTTTCTATTTTCATCATTTGCATATTTCCCAGAGCACCATGCTTGGCCTTAAAAGTCTCCTCACATCTACTTGCTGCTCTCCACAAGGAGAAACCATACCCCTTCTGACCCATATCACAGGCCTCTCACTCAGCCAGCCAGCAACCAATCGTACACTGTTGAGGGTCGAAAAAAAAACAAAACAGCTGTCTGTACATAGCTATCTCTTCCTGCCAGAAAACATTCTGCTCAGTTAGTTATAAGGCCTGTTAAAAGGCCAGACATTAACTTGCAGGAATGCTGCTTTCTGATAGGTAGCGCTGTAGAGGCATTCTTCCATCTTCCCATTTGGATATTCATATAGTAATATGGGGGATGGTCATAACCACCGGCCACTAACCTTCTCCCTGAGGGAGGCATCTTGTACCTCTGTCTCCTGGCTGTGTCCGTGGCTCTTAGGCGTTTGATTCCTCTTCTGGAATGTAAAGGAATCAGAGTTCAGGAATACTGCAATTGCCATCAGTTTGATCTCCTGTGTGTGTCAAACCTGGGGCTATGCAAAGGGAACAACTTAATTGATATTACAACCAAAGAACAGCAATGAGATTTTTAGGACTTTAGATTCAAAGAGTCTACAGAATTCGGTTGTGTATATTGACAATTATGGGTTTTGGAGAAACATTTCATCAAATTTCCATGTTACGGATATCCTTGCATAAATTTGGGCTCTCTGGTTTCCTCCCACAATACAAAAACATTCTGATAACTCAAAGAGCTTCCTATGAAATTGGCTCTAGTATATGTGATTGAGTAAAGGCTCTAGCACATATTCCTGTTACATCCTCATACATGAGCCATAGACTTAAGGCAAGGGATGGATTGGATTCCAGCCTATGGGATTCGGAAAAGGCTTTCCTGATCCATCAGGTCGGGATCTGATCTGTAGATGGCTCTAAATATATAGCTCATGCAAAGTTATAATTTGATATGCACAGAGCACTAAGATTAGTCCTACTGAGGAGAGAGATTGATGTGAGTGTTTTCTGTGTAATATATTGCCTTATAATCAGAGATGAAACTTGAAGCCTATGGTCCCCAATGCAAAATCTGTAATAGGGCCCGCAACTATAATAATTTAATAATACTACTAGGCTGACTATATGGAGAAGAGAGGCCTTATGGGCTCCCTAAGGCTCCTGGGCCCAAGAGCACCCACACCCCCTGCATTCCCTATAGTTACATCCCTGATTATAATGATAACACAATAACTAATAAATCAAATAAAAGCTGAAGTTAGTAAGTCTGGTATAGAGAGAAATCTATATAACCAGTAAGGGAAGTAATAAAAATACATTAATTACAAAGATTGTTTTTTTGTAACCTGAACCCATCAAAAGAGGAGGTGGAATGCTGTCCTGGAATAGAGGCCACTATGCATTTAGATTTGTGTGCAACTGCTAATTACTTAATCATTTTCATCTATGCTATTATGAAATGCCTGTTGCCTAATTATACACTTGTTGAAATTGTCTTATTTAATGTTCTATTTGCATTTCAGCTATGAATATCTAAATGGTTTAGTTAACTGTCCATGCAATGCAGCACATCAGCCGTTTGTCCTAAAGAATGCTGTGCTCTGTGTAATTCCATCACACTCCATGGACGGAATGAAAAAAGTCATGGTAGAATCCGTCTCTTTTTCCAGACATAAAATATTTGCTCTATTTTACTTGTATTGCATAAAATATTTAAGTATTAAAGCGATGTACTCAAGAAAATGATTAACAGTGTATTGTTTGACTAAAGGGCCACTAATACTCTGCAGTTAAGAGTTTTTGACGTTAAGGATTAGAACTAACTGGATTTAAACATATTCTGTTAATCCTAATGTATCATTCTTCACGAAAAATGGAAAAGACTAAGAGAGCAAATTTGTTAAAAATAATATATGTCAGATCCTTAGCTGTGAAGTTACACATTTGAAGGTTTTTTTCTTCCGATATATATAACTTGTTTTCAGAGCCAAATATAGGATTTTATAAGAAGGGGTTCACACAAAGACATTCTTTTACTGTGAATTCGAAGATGTGTGAATAAATAGGTTCTCATACTGAGGCTAAACATTAATAAAGTTTTCTTAGTGAAAAAAATTGGAAAAATTGACAAGATATCAAAAAATGTAATCAAAAGAGACATATAAAATCAAAGGATACCATCAGGACATACAAATATAATCAAAAAGATATGGAAAAGAAATACATTATACTTCCATGATGAGCAGTTAGGAATCTGGTTAGAGCCCATCTGCAGAACAGACTTCCACAGATTTAAAGTTCCATGGTGGGTTCCAGCCTTCCTTTGTCTAAAACAACCTTATAAACCATGGATGACGCTACGTGACATTTTTACAAAATACTCAATGAGGCGCAGTACAGCCATTCTCTCCTCACTTGGGAAGCCTCTTCTTATCAGTTGTGAAAAGCTCTGTGCATGTCCAAATCTTTCCTTAAAGATTGCAGAGTTTTCAAATAAGTGAATGTTAAAACCAATAAATCCTTACTACACAGACATATGTGCAAGTGCCAACCACACTGCATCTATGCTCAAGGGACACAAAGCCCCCAAGGTTCTTCGGGAGGAAAGAAAGACAACAAACTTCACTGCTTTTGACTCTGTTGTAGCCTGTATACAGTACTATGTAAAATCTTTGCTGCCAATTTTCCACATAATGTGCACAGATAATAGGCAGATTGTACTACATATGACATTCTACAGGGTGCCTATAAGGACTGTGGATGAGGAACCACCGTGTCAACCTACTGGTTAGGTGATGATCCAGTCCAGCACGGTTGACAGCCGACCCCAGCATGGGAGGTAGGATACCAGATATACGAGCCCCATATGCAGATGGAAACTAGGGAAGGTATTTTGCCTGAACTAATAACCAGGAGGGGAGACCTCTGCCTATAAGCGGAGCACTTCTCCTGATAAGGACGACCCCTTGGTTTTCTTCTAGGCGCTGACTGAACCTGGCAGGACAGAAAACCTATAAAATAAACAACAGAGCAATACCGGGACATACAGGAACAAAGGAGGAACAAACTGACAGGGATGAACAGAGAGGCAGACTCACAAGAGTGACAGACAGCTGGATACACAAACAGAGAACACAGAACACGAGCAGGTAGCAAGGAAACAAGGTAACTGTTGAAGCAGTGGCTGAACATGAAGTGAATGGGCCAGAAGTCATATGAACACAGCAGCAAGGCCTGAAAGGCCCAGAGCAGCTATATAGGACGGTGATTAGAAAAGAAGCATCAGCTGAGCAGAATACCCAGAAACCATTAAAGGGGTTGTCCCGCGGCAGCAAGTGGGTCTATACACTTCTGTATGGCCATATTAATGCACTTTGTAATGTACATTGTGCATTAATTATGAGCCATACAGAAGTTCTAAGAAGTTTTTCACTTACCTGTTCCGTTGCTAGCGTCCTCGTTCCCATGGAGCTGACTAATTTTCGCCGTCTAATGGCCAAATTAGCCGCGCTTGTGCAGTCCGGGTCTTCTTCTCTTCTCAATGGGGCTCGGTGTAGCTCCGTGTAGCTCCGCCCCGTCACGTGCCGATTCCAGCCAATCAGGAGGCTGGAATCGGCAATGGACCGCACAGAAGAGCTGCGGTCCACGGAGGTAGAAGATCCCGGCGGCCATCTTCACCGGGTAAGTAAGAAGTCACCGGAGCGCGGGGATTAAGGTAAGCGCTGTCCGGTGTTCTTTTTTAACCCCTGCATCGGGGTTGTCTCGCGCCGAACGGGGGGGGGGGGTTGAAAAAAAAAAAAAAACAGTTTCGGCGCGGGACAACCCCTTTAACTGAATTAGATTAAATATAAGCTCAGGAAATAGGGAAAATGGGACGACGCCCATTTCTACCAGACACTGAGGCAGAGGATTGTGTCTGAACAGTGTAACTAATAGTACCATACTTTACTCAGTAGTGTTATAGAGTTCCCATTTAAAGGGGTGTTCCAGAGAAATACAATTTATGGCCTATCCTCAGGTTAGTTGATCAATAGTTAATTGACTGGGGTCTGCTGCTTGGAACCCCAGCCAATCAGCCCATCAGGTACCCATTGTCAGCACCACAACACACAAAGTTACAGGGTAGAATTTGACCCCTGTGAACTGGCCAGTGCCTGCTGACACTGGGTGCCCAATCAGTTAATCGGCCGGGTTTCCATACAGCAGACCCCAGTTAAAACCCCTTTAAAGCACACATTATCACTAAATACTACATAGTAGTTCCTTAATTTATCACAGTAGTACCATATTGACATATTAATAGACATACTTTTGTTCTCTGTAGGCATTAACAGCAACCAGGGTCCTACAATTTACTAATATACAGTAAAGCCATGCTTTGTCCAAATAGTGGCAGTTTCTAGAGCACTGAATTATGTCTGGATGTTGGGAAAGCATGTGCCAAACGATGCTTATATCTCGTCCTAAGAATGCCGCACACTACCTAGATAAGTGTTTCGCAACTCCAATCATGTTTTCAGGATATCCTATAGTAAGAACCCCTGTTGCAATGTCTGAGACACCAACAATAATTACATCACTTGTCCAATACTGGGGAAATCCTGAAAACATCACCTGTTAGGGGTCCATGAGGTCCATGCAGGTCTGACCTAGATAATGCCATACTTTAGCCTCTCATACTGTAGTACATACAGCTCCCACCATCATTCCACCATCACAGAGCATACACCACTAAGCCCTTGCTTGTTCCTGTGCTGGCAGAATTCTCTTATACGGTGAGAAAAGTTATTTTGCCATATGTTGTCAGTTTCTGGTAAAACTACCAATGTCTCAATGACATTACTAGCTTTCTCAAATCCTGGAGGACCTTCTAGTTTTATGGACCTTCAGGACTCAGTAGAATGGAAACCCACCAAACAAGTCAAGCCAAAGGCAAAGAAATAAAATTACTGCAAGTCAGTAAGACAAGTAAACAACATGACCAACAACTTTAGAATGAACGGGAAAGAGCCAGGACTTCAAGGGCTACAGAGACTCCAGAACAGCATGAGGAGCGAATTCAACGAGAGAGTAAAAGAGCCAGTGTATCTGGAGTGTCCGATACCCAGGCAATGCCAGGCATTTAAGATCGTTATTAAGGCACAGCAGCACCAATACTACTCTGTGTTTATAGAAAGGACCAGTTGGATGGTTAGAACTTAGTGTTAAATAGGTCTCACCTCAACAAAATTGCCCAAATGACATGACCACAGCTTATACCTACATAATTTGAATCATATTTGGGCAGCAATAATTAATTACAGAATGTACAATGAGGTAGTCAGTCATATGTAGCGCATAACAGCTGGCAGCCTGTGACACAAGACGACCCGATATTTCTTTATTAGTACCACCAACCTAATTTATGCTAAATTGGGTGAATTGATAAGGCGATAGAAACATTTCGAGTAAATGTATGGCAATAATCTAAGTGATTCCTAAGAGATGATTCAGTAAATTAAGTTTACGCTAATCTTATGAGAAAGCCAATAAGATATGTTGAATTTTTCACTCCACTCTTAAAACAACCTGTCAATCATTTCCATTGAACGCGAACATTTACCATTTGCAACATGATGACAAATGTGTGTGAAAATGGAAAAATGTGCTCCTTTTCAAAGTCTTTTGACACACAAAAATTGCATCATTTATGCAACATATTAGCTGTCGGCAGTGAAAATCCACCTAGGAATAAGAATACGCTTTCGGTAGCAAGAGTCATTTGTTATCTTGACAAACTCCTGCCAGAAAACTCCCTAACAATGACTACTGTATAAGCTAGGATGCCAAAGTATGACAAGTTTACAAGAGGAAAATTGCTCTTTAATGAATAGGACACTTCCGTCTTCCATATTGCAGCTGTTAGTAGAAAACATAATGCATCTATATTGTTTTCTGTGCAACTGCAGATCCAACATCACTCTGGCAACACTTCAAACAATTATTAGCCATTTACATTCTTTAGTAGCTGTATTTAAAAGTCTTTTGTCGAAGAAAAACATTGATTAGCCTGGGAACCCTTGCCAATCATCAGAATGAAGGGGCCATGAACCCTGTTACATACGAGTGTTCCCAAAAGCTGTGGCTCCAGACACAACTGAACATTCTGGTAAGTGATAAGCCTGAGCAAACATTGAAAGGTCCTTACTGGATGGGGTAGAGTAAAATTACCGCTTCACTCTGCTAATTGTTGGGAGTCCAGGAGTTAGACCTTCACTTATCCTAAAGGGAAGGCCATCATTCTTTTAGTCCTGGAAAACCCTTTTTAAGTGGTACTGTCATCCTAGAATGTTATGACACATTTGAAGGATATACCATAAGATTGTGATCGTGAGACTCTCACTAGTGTGGAGAATGGAGGGGTCAAGTTCCTTCAGCATGTCTCCTAAATAGTAGCACACTTCTATCGAATTGGGCTGTTTGGTAGTGGCCTTTGCTTTGAATGCCTGGGTGCATCACTGAGCAGGGAAAATCTATAAAGTAGAAAGTCATCGAAGGTCACTGCGGCCTTTTTATGCTTCAGCAGGACTCTCACTATGAGGTCTCTTATCTTAGTAATATGCCAACATTTTGCATAGTGGGCAGACCTTTTTCATTATGAGGTGGAAAATACTGTATATATACACCAGCAGTATACAACATAATGCACAAAGTGCCTTACAAAATACTGACCTATACAAGCCATGTAAGCAAACAATGTAAAGGGCTCCCCTAAAGGGTTTACTGAGCTTCACAATGGAGCACCAAGGTAGTCAAACCGAATTGATCATACTCCCTGGGAATATTCTAGTGAGATTATGTCAACACTATAAAAAGGGCAATTTCCTGCTGCATCACAGGAGAGTACAGGGACTGTGATAGTGAGTGGTGCTGTCCTTTGGAGTTGCTGCTGGAGAGGTGCAACAGTCTGCTGAGGAGCTGCTGGAATGGTGTGAAAGCCTGCACAGAGAGCAGAGTTATTGCTGGTGAGCCCAACTGCAGCTGAGAGATGATGGAGTGCAACTGACTGCAGAATGACTGCTGCTGCACTGACTGAGGACATAGTTGACACCAGGGCTAGGAACAGTATAGAGACCAGAGAAAAGGATTGTGCTGCTAAACCATAGACCAAGACCAAGGACTTTAGAGAATTTGCTGAAACAGCCCGTAAGTGAGGCTGGCCTCAGTAAAGTCTCTAGATGTATACACCACTAGAACTAAATAATTAGTCAGCAAGCCTACTGCAGCCAAAAGAAGAGAACTTTAGTAAGCTGTAAAAAAATTGCTATTCAAAATCTGGTTACCAATTCCAGGCTCGAGAATTAGAGAATGGATTGAGGAAGCAAAATTCATGAAGCTTGAAATCTCAGATGCACATTGTTATTAGAGTTTGTTTAAGTTATGTTCCAGAATTACCAAACTGCAAAAAGTGACGTGTTATTCCCTTAAATACGAACTGTGCATTACGTACATAAGTTATCTTTCTGCTTTACAGGATTGCTCCTTGAACTGTATCATTGGTATCGGTATGCCTGTACTATATCACATTGTGTGTACAGTATTATTAAACCTAAGAGTTAGTAAGCCGTAGCCAGCTACAGTTGATTCAATTATAAAAGTTAATTAATTTCTTTTTACTATAACGTTCTTCATTTTAATTTCTTTATTCGCAAATAAACATTGCTCATTTTGGTTACTCCATCTGCTGCATCGTATCCTGAATCCCGCATTGCGATATAACTACCCACGAAAACATCAAGTTAAATTGTAGATATAAGAGAGCAATGATGATATTGGATAAAATAAACTGTTATTATCCATCTACAACATGAGTGCACGAAGGCAAAAGAAGATGAAAAGATGAAAGAACACCATGGATTTACTACTTTTATGATCGGTATAGCATTTCATCGTAAATGGCTGTCATCCACTTCTGATACATTCCACTTTTTGTCCACTTACTTTATAGATTTAAAGAGCCAGTGAGGACCGTGCATACTTCCATCACTGGTGCTTGAAGTAAAGTAAACTGATTTTATGTATTTATACAAGTGTTCATCTGAGAGACTAAAAGGCTTTATATCCAATAACTGTAGCAATTGCTTTATTTTCTTGGATCCATTCAGCAAAGTCTTTCTGTCATCTAGAAAACCGTATACAGTTTTATTATATACTGTGCTTTTAAAAGAAAGTCAAAAATTATGTTATTATTGTAGAGGCAGACTTGATGCTAAATACCGAAAGAAGCGTCATTGTGTAAACCATGCCAGTTCTTGGCTGCATCCAGAACAGAAGAGGAATGAATGTCTGTTCACAGTTATGTCAAACAGCATATACCGGGCAAACAGTGATTTACAGTCACATTCAAGGTCTGTCCCAACGTGAGGTCATATATGCACAGAACAAACCGGCACCTAGCAGCAATATACTTCTTTTTCTAACAGAATCTGACAGTTCATCTGTAAATGATGAAATCTCCAGTGAACATGTGGTCACCTTGCTACGACAACCCATATTCTCCGTGACATTAGATGAGGTATTTTTCTGTAGCTCAAACCTATATATAATACCAGTAAAAATCCACAGAATCCTTTGCCAACTTCACTATGATACCTTGGAAATGTATTGTTGTATCAATTGTTACCATCATGGGCGCAACTACTAGGGCTGCAAGCATAAAGTGGGAGCTGCTAAGGGAGTAAGGGGGCCCGATTCCACTTAGACATATGATCAGTTAGTGATCACTATAGAAGGGGGCTCTTCAGTGACACCTGCTGCCATGATGTCAGAAGTTGGGGACATGACGCTTCGGCCTCTGTGTGGCTGCAGCAGTCATGTGGTTCCGCCCAGCTCATCTACCTGGAAGTCACTGCCGATGCCAGCACTGGCTGTCAGCTATGTCCCAGTGCTCAAGCAAAGGTGAGTATGCCCTCCTTTGTTACTTTAGGCAGTTGGGGGATGGGCTTTTGTTTTAATGGCAAAACACTTTTAACTTAAAGGGGTTGTCTCGCGGCAGCAAGTGGGGTTATACACTTCTGTATGGCCATATTAATGCACTTTGTAATATACATCGTGCATTAAATATGAGCCATACAGAAGTTATTCACTTACCTGCTCCGTTGCTGGCGTCCCCGTCTCCATGGCTCCGTCTAATTCTGATGTCTTCTGGCGTCTTTAGACGCGCTTGCGCAGTCCGTGCTTCTGCCTGGTGAATGGGGCCGCTCGTGCCGGAGAGCTGGTCACCGGGTCGTCATCGTAGCTCCGCCCCGTCACGTGTGCCGATTCCAGCCAATCAGGAGGCTGGAATCGGCAATGGACCGCACAGAGCCCATGGTGCATCATGGGAGAAGACCCGCGGTGCACCATGGGAGAAAACCGCAGTGCATCCCTGGGAAAGGACCGGTGGCCATCTTAGGGAGAAGATTTTTTAAACTTCATATTTCGTCAGATCGGTGAGTAGCAAGCGGTTTAAAAACCGCTTTAAATTGCTATTTTATGCCAGGGGGGTGACAGGGGGAATGGGCTAATGTAAAATTTTGATGTTTGCCGCGAGACAACCCCTTTAATATCCACAGATCTTCTTTTAGACTACATTATATAGTATATATGTACATGAATCAGTAAACATTCCCAACATGTATAGGCACTTAGAATGAAAAATAGCATTAGTTTAGTTTTGCCTGGCACTTTAACCCTTTCTGCATGCAGTACACATAAGGGCAATTCCTCTTGTATTACATGCAGAAAGGGTTATCCTTGTATTGATTCCTCGCTGTTAGCATTGCTCCACAAGGAAACATTGTTCAAAGGAGAGAAATAAAATCACTTCCCTGGCACTTTAGCAATCTTATTTCAAGTCAAAGCAAGACAAATTGACTTGGTACGTCAACTTGGAAGTGTGCTGGAACCAAGCTGTGAGAGCTTTCATTTCAACCAAAGTACTCTGATGACAGTGATTGGGCAGTTGCCAAGATTAATTGCATAAGTTTGTTTGCAATTTTTATTTGTGGATTGTTGCCTAGAAATTAAAATTAAATTATCCAACAAAGCTTTTTGTAGGAGTCATGGAAGATTTAAGCTAGCAAGTACATTAGCACAGCAAGCCTTAACATAAGTGCACTTAAATCAAGCGCACGTTGAGCGGAGAATGTTTTGTTTTAAGGAGCTCAACTTATGTTGAACCTATTTCTGGTAAATAATAGTTCAACACAACATAAACACAATATGCTAATTGAAGCGTACAAAAATAAACTCATCTAATCTTTGCAACCCATTTGGATGGGAATTTATGGGTCACATGCCAATATTAAAGATTTGGAAAACCTCAGCAATTTCTTGATATACTTCTATTAAAGGTTTTCCCTACTTATTTCCTTTCTAAAGTTTTGGCCTCCCCACACCCAAAAATATATAAAAGAAAAATGCTTACCACAACGCCAAACTGCCTTTTCAATAGTCCAGCACTGCACTCCCAAAAGGCTTGGTCACATCCCATAAATCTATACATGGGTTCTAATGTAGAGGCTCTGAGGCAGGCTTACAGGACATCACTGATGATGTTCCCATGCAGCCTTTATTGGCTGCCATGGTCACGTAGCTAGATAACCTATGTGACCACTGCTGCCAGAGTCATCAGAGGGCCAGAGCTGCGGGCAGTAGTGGTGGGGGAGCAGCATGCAGCGAGATGTACGTATATGTGGTTTTTATTTTACTACACACCTCCTTTTCCAGCTGCCAGCCATCTTACTTAAATCAGAAAACCCTTTTAACCAAATGCTACTTATATAGCAAACATTAACTTGACTCTTTCTATTTCAATGTGTTCAAAATCACAAAACAAGGCACTCACTCATAAGATGTCTATTTATAAAATGCTCTGTTCTCCTGAAATTGCAGATATTGATTCCTAAGCTCTCTGGTTGTTTGCTTCTTGTTGCCAGAGAAAGAGACCGCCTCTTCTTTGGATGAAATAGTATAGCACAACTGTAGCTTATGGCCAGGCTAAAAGCTAGTGCGCATGTGCTCTTGAGATCCCGAGCACCAGATTTAGATGAAAGAAGTGTGCAAGCTCCGGTCTCCTCTGCTACTTCTTTCCATAGAAGAGGTGGTCTGTCTCCCTAACAACAAGCAGTGGACAACCAGAGGAATCAATAGCTGCAATATCTGGAGAACGGAGCATTTTGGAAATGAACATCTGATGTGTGAGAGCATTGCTTTGCAATTTCGAAAACATTGAAATAGGATTCCTTAGATGGGAATATCCCTTTTACACATTAAATACACAATTGCAGTAAATTTTAACTTGACTTTTTCATTTACTTTTGCTGCATTTTAAGTGTTGCTGCAGTGTATTTAAAGGGGTTACAAGTTATCCCCTATCCACAAGCTAGAGGACAACTTGCTGATTGGTACCAGTTTCACTGCTGAGACCCCCGTCGATCTCAAGAATGAGGGTCCCATGTCCCCCTCTGTCTGTCACTGCGAAGCTACTTTTTTCCCTCTGCAATGATGTCAGAATAAATGGAGCAATGGCTGAGCATGCATGGTTGGCACTCCATTAATTTTAATGGGTCTGAAAGAAATACCCAAGTACTTGCTGCTATCTCCGCAGTCTCACTGAAAATAATGGGGCATTAGTGTGCTTGCACAACCAGTACTCCATTCATTCTTCTCATTGTGGGGGATGCAGTGCACACAGGACTGCTGTTCTGTGGATCAATGAGGGTCTCAGCAGGGAAACCCCCATGGATCAGCAAGTTACCTATACCCCTACCCATAACTTGTGATCCTGGTACAACCCCTTTATTGTGTCAAGTTAAGCATTACTACATTCGTAGATCAAGACAGGAGTAGTGTGAAACCATCCACATAATATAGACTACAGCACACTGCAATTAGACTATGTTCATGCATTATGAATAACAAAACCAAATCAATTGGACAAATGATCCAAAAATTCATATGGGCCTTTTTTATAGTACATTAAATGGGTTCCCAGGCAACAAGCAAAATAAGCCCCATCGCTAACTTGTATATATAAAACATAGCTACATATGTATCATTTACATGAATGTTTATACTCAAATACTGCCATGCAATGCTAAATAATACTTCCATGCTCTATCTATACAGAACAGTCATTCATCTCTATCACATTTAACCCCTTGAGTGGCGGGTTTCCTACCACCCTGTCGTGCCCACCAGGGCAGGTTTTTTAAAATGGTCTAATCATTGAATTTCAACTAATTTTGCAGTTGCGTCTCAAGAGCCATAACTTTTTCATTTTTCCATTGACATGGCCATGTGAGGGCTTGTTTTTTGCGGGACAAGTTGTGATTTTTTAAACACGGGGGAGGAAAAAAAGAAATGGGGAAAATAGAAAAAAAGGGGCCATGTCATTAAGGGGTTAATAATGTATTAACTTCCTTCTCTGGGTCATTACGGCATGGATACCACATGTGTGATTTTATTTTTGATTTTTTTACAAAGTAAAGGGAGACAAGTGTTTTTATTATTTTTTTAATAATTTTTTAACTTTTTTTAATTTTTTAATTTTTTTGTCCCTTTAGGGGACTTCCACGGGGACCCATCAGGACCCCTGATCACATTCCGGGGGTCCGATGGTGACAGCCCTTTACATACTGCAGTGACAGCCCTTTACATGCTGCAGTCACATAGACTGCAGCATGTAAAGGGTTAACACAGCAGAGATCGGAGGTTTTCTCTGATCTCTGCTGTAAGAGCTGGTACCTAGCTGTCCTCTGACAGCTAACAACCAGCTCTCCCTGCCACAGAGACCATCGGCTTGCTTCTGACAAGCCGATGGTCTCTATGGCAACCTGTAAACAAAGCAGGAGGTTGCCGACATATCGGCAATATCTTCTGCTGGTTTTTCAAAGCCCTTGCTTTGTTCTCTGTGGGACTGTGCAGGCAGAGCACACTGTCACAGCTTGTGGCATTGTGCTCTGCAGCTCCCATAGTGATACATAGCCCGGAAATCTTCCGGGGTATTGCACTATGAGCAGTGGAGCTCGTCCCGGAAATTTTCCGGGCGTGCCACTCAAGGGGTTAAAGGGGTATCCCCATCTCATTAATCATAAATAGTATCAATATATCCAAATAACTTTTTTTTTCTGCTCTGGTGATCCCATGTCTAGGTCCTTTTACACAGAGCCATTAACGTTCAAAAAAATTGTTGGATTGTGCGAATGTGAACAATAATCACTCAGTGTAAACACGGTCAACAATAGAAGCATAAAAATCATTGTTTGCTCGTTTACATGTTGTTCCGTGTAAACAGTGATTGTTTAATTGTTTCCATTTACTGTACAGTGAACACGAACGACTAACGAACAAAATCTAAAACATTTCTCTGCCTAGATAAATAGTTTGAACAAGTGAACTTTGTCATCTTTCATTCATGCGAACAATTTATTGTTGCGTGTAAAAGGATTCAAGGCTTGTGTTACACAAACGTATTTGAGCAGGATTTTGCACGTCCAATACGCAGTGAATAGAACCCCTTGATTTAAATGAGTCTGTTCACGTAAGTGTATTTTGTTCGTGCAAAAAAATACACAACATACTCTATTTTCCTGCGTATTTGCACAGAAAAGAGCACATTTTGAACTAGTTACACTAATTGCCCAATTTAATGAATGGGAGCACGGCTGAATGCCTTTTTGCGCATGCAAATACGCAACACCCATTGTGCAAATATATGATGCAAATTCACGCGTAAATAGGCTTATGGCCATGTGACACTGGTCTAAAGCTCAGAGTCCCTCCTACACTTGAGCTGGGTAGACAGTGAGCTGAGGCTGTATGCACAGATAATATACCATATTTCCCCAATAATAAGTCCTACCCTGATTTTTTTGGGGGGGGGGATGGCTTGAAATATAAGCCTTCCCCCGAAAATAAACTCTAGCTACACTATATGTAAAAAAACCCAACACAATACTCACCTAGCAGCCGGCGTTTGGGTCCCTTGCTCTGGGCTGCGGCGCTGCTGCATGCTTCCGTGACCTCCTGCATGCAGACAGAGCAGTGCTTCTGGGTAGCAGGGCTTGAATACCCCACTTCCAGCAAGCTAATGCTCTGATTGGTTAATCAAGTGCCGTGTCAGCCAATGAAAGCCGGCGTTCGATTAACCAATCACAGCCATTGAAAGAAACTCCACATAGCTCACTAAAAGGCTGAGGCTGTCTTAGTACTTTCTTGGGAGTGTCCATGCTGGTCACCTAATGGAAGGGCTTGATACTGCCCTAAAGGAGGCATGTTAGAAATCAAGCATCTGAACAGAGGAGTGTGAGACAAAAAGTTGAGATGGGGATAACCCTTTAATACCCCTTTAACTCCAACTTCCTCCCCTAGACTAATCACAGATTACTGCAGAGGTGGGGACTCTATGGCTGTGATTTTGAAGATACACAGTTCTATTGGCAGGCAAAGTACAGTTTTTCTGTACCCCTTGTAGGTTGGTCCTTGGGTCCTCTCTTTCAGTAAATGGGACCCTGGGCAATTGCTCAACCCTCAATCCTCCAAAGTAGTTTTCTTGTCAATGGGTCCTTTCATATATTAGCCGATTCTCTATGTCCAGCACTGATTGACAAATATGTTGATTGGCGTTCCTTCACTTTTCTTTTAGACACCCAGGAATTGCTTGTGGGGGTGAATTACCATTACTATGATCGTTTGTCCCCATATTGCTGACTATATATCTCCCCATTAACCTGGGAAGTTGTATATTCAACCAATGAGCCTTTTTTGTGCTTGCTGAAAGCACCAATCAGTTGACAAACGCACATTGACTTGTTCATCAGCTGATCGTTATTCCTTTTCCACACTGGCGGAGGATTTGGCGAATATTCATGCCTGATAATTGGGCCAGGTAAAAGGGCCTGAAGGTTAAAGTTTCAATGATGGATTTGACTAATCCCATTTACTCTTGCACAGAAGTGAATGGCTTCTTACAATTAGCTATCAATTGGTAGAGGAAGCTGTAAATTAAACATTCTAAAGCCAACTACTAATGAATATTCAAGAGCAGCCATTATAAATAAAACAAACAGATAAATTTCAGGAGGATCACAGTATGATTTGCATAATATATTTATGATATCATTCTAGCCTGATTTGTGCAAACACAGAAAGAAAGCATTTTGGTAACAAATACCCTCCCCAACTTCTATCTTCACATGGCTATTTTGCATGCTCGAGTGGTATGAATGGTTGGAATATGGCACTATACATAGTCTTCAAGTATTTAATCCTGAAGCTTAATGCAAGCAAAGATCGATGACTATGTGTCCATGTGGCATGTTGACGGGAAAATGGGCCCTAAATTCTTCACACTTCTTTGCCTGGATGATCCCTAGTTAATACACTACAATTCTGTGATTTGGAACTCATTAACTTTACAAGTGATAGTTCACATTGCGACAAAATTAAGAGCGGATGCGTGGATTTAATTAAGATATTCTTCTCTTTTGAAAGCCTCTTAAACTTTACATTTACACTGCAATTGACACTGTTAATGTCAATGTTATGCAATGGGCACTATGTTATGCTATTTATGCTGACTTTAATTAGTATGTTTTATTAATAGCCATAAAATAAAGCAAATGTTAAACTACAATTGTAGCTCCAATAATTAACCTTGTAAATCTAAACATGATTATACACTGTAAGATTACTATCATTCATCTACTTACCGCAATATAAAAACTACATACCAGAGAAAACAAGAGCCATAAAACAAGAGCCATTCCAATGCTTGACGATAACTAGTCAATCTATATATATAAAATTGAATGTATGTCTGTCTGTGTGTGTGTGTGTCTGTCTGTTTGTCCTTTATGCGCTACTACACCATTCATCCGATCGCCATGAAACTTTGGGAAGTTGTTGAGTACACTCCTGGGAAGATTATAGGCATAGTACATTTATGCTATGATAAATGGCGCGTGTGCGAGCGTCGTCGACAGTTACGCACCCCCCCCCCACGTAGATCGTTCGATTTCCATCATTGCCACTAATTCTCTCACTTCCCAATGTCGTAGAAACATGAAATTTGCCACGAGCATTGATTATGTCATAAATAGGAAAAATTAATGGGTCCCAACTCGATTATTCAATTCTAGGCGCCAAAGAATTAGCGTCCAAATTTTATGTACGGAATCTAATTTTCTCACTTCCCAATGTCATAGAAACTTGAAATTTGGCACGAGCATTGATTATGTCATAAATAGGAAAAGTTAATAGGTCCCAACTCAATTATTCAATTCTAAGCGCCAAAGAATTAGCGTCCAAATTTTACATACGGAATCTAATTCTCTCACTTCCTGATGTCGTCTATATATATAAAAAGGAGTGTATGTCTGTCTGTCTGTCTGTCCTTTTTGCGCTACTACACCATTCATCTAATCGCCATGAAACTTTGGGAAGTTGTTGAGTACACTCCTCCGAAGATTACTGGCATAGTACACCTATCCTGCGAGCATCGTCAACAGTTATGCCCCCCAGACAAAGATCGTTTGATTTCCATCTCAAGCACAAAAGCAAAAGGCATTACGAACAACGGGATGAGTGTTCAACTACAAAATGATGCATCCGCCGAACGCTTCACAAGACAATTGCTGGATATTGAGAATGCTGAGGTAAAATGAAAGCTGTGCTGTGATTGGTTGCAATTTCTTATACTGCTGAGGTAAAATGAAAGCTGTGCTCTGATTGGTTGCTATTTCTTATACTGCTTTGGTATCATGAAAGCTGTGCTGTGATTGGTTGCTATATATTATACCGCTGAGGTAACATGAAAGCTGTGCTGTGATTGGTTGCTATATATTATACTGCTGAGGTAACATGAAAGCTGCTGTGCTGTGATTGGTTGTTATATATTATACCGCTGAGGTAACTTGAAAGCTGCTATCTAGATATATAAAAACGAATGTATGTATGCATGTCTGTCTTCGCAGCAATGCGCGACGGGTACACTAGTCTAATATAAACAAGCCTACAGGCTTTTTCTTGCACCACACGTTGACCCCTTTTCATGACCCTTGGTGGATGATTTTGCTGTGATTAGATTTGTTACATCCTCACCACCACCGTAAAATCATAAAATTTGAGTTTGATGCATTGAGTGACTGTCAGTCCTGGTCAAAGTCCCTATGTTAAGTCTAGCGGTCCTGTTGTGCTTCAGCCAACAGCGCCGCTAGGAAGAGTCAAGCGGTTCTAAGTGACATTTATATCCAGTGCTTACCAGTTTATCTGTTGCCATGTCCCCAAAACGTGGAAGACCAAGCCGTTGGCGGCGAACAGTTCAAGTTGAATCTTCGGCTCAATAGTTCTTAAAACATTTAAACCCATTTTTCCAAGCATTTTATGTTCGCGTAGCAAACATCGGGTCAATCGGGTTATAAGAAACAAAGGTCCTTCAAATCATTTATTTCATAGAAACTTACTGTTTCAAACAGTCTCCTAATGGCTAAATCGAACTGTGAGTGCTCTCTTCTGATTCTTCTGGATCTCTCTGCGGAATTTGACACTGTAGATCACCAACTTCTACTCAGCATGCTCCGCTCTATTGGCCTTCAGTATACCGCTGACATTTTATCTTCCTACCTTGTTCAGTGTATCAGCCAGCTCTTCTTCTTCCTTACCCCTTGCTGTTGGGTTTCCTCCGGGTTTGGTACTAGATCCTCTCCTCTTTTCCATCTACACAGACCATTTTGGACAAACTATCAGCAGATTTGGCTTTCGTTTCCATCTCTACGTTGACAGCACCCAATCATTTACTTCTTCCCATGACATCACCCCCTCGCTACTACAAACTGCTAGTGATTGCCTGTCTGCTGTCTCTAACACCATGTCATCTCTCTATCTAAAACTGAATTTCTCAAAAACTGAACTTCTTGTGTTTTCATCATTTATTGACCAACCTAAGGGCTCATTCACAAGAGGGACCTAATAGCGCAAAAATTCTGTGCACAAAAAACCTACAGCTAACGCCGCAAAATATGCATGAATGAGCGATTTTCCGCAACCGAGTCCTGAGCTTTATTAGCATTAAAATCGCCCATTCACACCATCTGCAGCGGCGTGTTGCAGAAAAAAATGCACTGCTGTCCGGAATTCCCTCAGTCAGTAGAAATCCTCCTAATGACTTCTAAAGTGTAAACTACAGACACCTGTCTTCCTTTCTGAGCATTGGATGCAGCTAAACTCCCCCCTTCCCTTTTTTCCAGCTCCCATAGGAGCACCAAAGATAGGTCAAGACCTGTATTTTTGTGCAGCAGGGAATTTCAGTCGCTGCTATTTTTTTTGCGCAGCTTAAAGTCCTTCGTCTGAACGTCTCCATAGGAAACCATTGGTTTTAATAGTTTTTGCACGTGTAATTTAGCTCTGCGAATTCCCTCGTGTAAACAAGGCCTAAACCTGATATTTCTTCTAAGGCTGTGATACCACCATTACTCCTCGGCAGCATGCCTACTGTCTTGGGGTCATATTTGACTCTGGTCTTTCCCTCACTATATTTAATCTCTCGCTTGCTTATGTCACCTGCAGCTCCAAAACACTTCCCAAATCCACTGTTCAAGAATTCATCAGATCATCTGAGGTTTCTGTATGCTCGCAGACAGCAGATTTGGTGCCGAAGTATCTGTCCCATTCATCTGATTGCGGCCTATGTAAATCCTCCTGCTTGCTGCCAAAACCCCCCCAAAGCATTCGAATGAATGGAGCTGATTTTCGGTCAAAGAAATTTCTTCAGCAAATCTACTGTGTGAAAATTCTGCATATGGTAAAGCAGCCAACCTTATACTTATATTTGCAGATTAACTACAAACTGGGCTCATTTACATTTCCAAAATATGGATGTAGGAGAACCAAATGCATCATTCTAATAATTGAAGGTGCATTATTAGTGCTGCACTACAACTCTGAATTATAGTTTATCTGCAGTCCAGTAGTGTTATGGCATCTACCGATAATAAAAACAAAGGTTACCTTATAATCAAGAGTACATTGCCCTCTGACACACAAAAAGGAACTTATCCCTGTAAGGTAAGAAGCTGTAAGACCTGCTCACATATACTGACTGCGGACAGGATACGGATCCCCAACACACAGCAGGACTATAAGATCCCAGGGACATTCACCTGTTTAACGTCTGATGTTGTGCACCAGATCATGTGCAGTAAATGTCCTGTTGGGGGGCTTTATGTTGGGGAAACAGGACAAAGACTGAAAGCGAGGATGAGATCTCATCGCCACACGATTAAACAGAGGAAGACAGAATTACCTGTGGTCGAGCACTTTTCTAACCATGGACATGACATAGGAGATATGAGAGTTTTCATATTGAAGGGTGGTTTCAAGTTACAAAACCACAGAAGAATTTGGGAATATAAGTTTATAACAACTTTTTGACACGTTCAATGGAGGATTAAATTATTGCCAAGGTTTTATGGGTGAATGGCTGGTATAAGACATCTATTACACAGCTAAGACTGCTGGCCTGGTGACCACCTCCCAACAGTAATTCAGGGACCATAAAACTTTCACTCCCTTATTAGTTTCTAGTAAAAAAATTGTTTATGACCCTGTTGCAGTATTTCTTTTAAGTGCAAACCAATCACATTCTTGTCTGTGACTTGTCATAAGTATGTATGTCATAAGTCTGTATAAATATTTATGCCTGTTCAGATCTATTCCATTTGTGTGAAGAGGAACCCGAGAGGTTCGCAAGCTCGCTAAAACATCATGTGTTTTTGTTAGGCATTAAAAGGTATCATGTCTACAAGATTTCGGGGTTTGTCTTGCTGGGAACAATCACATTTGGCATCTAGTGAGTCATGTGACAAGCGTAACCCTATAAATTGGAAGATTTGTTACTGCACCAATTTACCGTACACTAAAGACCTTAAAACATATGAAGAATAAACAGATTATAGAGACCTAGGATGTTTTGATATATCATTTGTATAGTGTTGGATTAGGTTGACATGGGCTTTTTAAATATATTTGTATTTAAGTCTATAATTTCTTTGACTTGTTTTTGTATATAGTTTTTTATCCTATATGTCCCCATGACATCATATAAGATCTCTAGGGGACATGTACAATGTCATTTTTTAAATCTTATTTCACAATATTCCACTTTTACTGGGGCATCCAAAGCAGGAGTCTCCATTGGCACTCCTGTTACAGGGAACAACATCCCTGTATTGTTACATACGCCACTGGCAGAGCTGGTCTAGGTGTGCTAAAACCCAGCAGCTCTGCCATGCCAGGCGTGATTGTTGGGTCCCCTAGAGGACACAACACTGTTGCTTCCTCTGTTCACTACATACTGCTCTTTGAGTGCTATGTAGGCTAGAAAAGAGAAGGCAGAAGCTGTAAGAATACTCTTCTGTCTTCTTCTCTGAGTCGTTGACTGTCTCTGATAGCTGAGCACTTGACCTGTTTCCGCAGGATCGCAGGAGCTTTAGGCTTTATTCACATAGGCGTTGCGATTTTTGGCCAACCGCATCACGCTCGAAAACAACATGAACAAGAGAAAGCCGCAAGCAAACTGTTATCTCATGTTATCTTACTCATTCACACGGCTGGGCGCGGCGTACATAAGCCACACCCCGTAATTATGTTGGCTGGGGAGAAATCCTTAAACTGTCTCAATAGAGTCAGCTGACATAGTTTAGTAGCGCGAGCCACTGCTAAAGTCCCTCACTATCCCTTTGCAGCTCCTGGTAATAAAAGGCCTTCAAAGGGAGAGGGGGGGAGTTTAGCAGCGCCAGTTGTGCAAACCCCCTCCCTCCCTCTCTCTTTGCATCTATGGCAGCTGCCGGCTGATCGCGGCCAAGTATTAGGGTAAGACCTATCTTTTCCGGCCATGTATAAAAGTGGCCGGCTGGAATCAGCAAAGTATGTGCTATCTTTTCCGGTCAGCCGATTTTATGTGCCCATCTGAACGAATGCATTGGTATCCAATGCTTCAGATGGCCGCGATTTTTGGCTGACATTTTACCAAGACAATATGGTATAGCGGCGATAAAATGTTCATGTGAATAAGGCCCTAAACCCACATTGTATGGTGGTGTTCATGCCCAGGACAAAGTGCTGTATATTTTTGCAGTGCTTGGTTTGTATAGAGTTAAAAATAATTTGACTTCTTTTTCTAAACTCACGCAGCCCCTTCTGCATAAGGCATTGTTCGTATTTAACATTGGGGTGTTACTATTATGTCAGTAAAGTCAGAATACATTAAAAATTGTATGAAGAGTTGACTCAGCACAGCAGTCAGTCTAAAAATAATAGTAAATATGGGGCATTTTAAACATAATTCCTATAATTTCCTGACCCTTGTATCCTGCTGCCAAAGAGAACAGCTCAAGTTTGCCTCTTTACAAGGAAAGCCTAACATACTTAGCCTACAGTGCTCATTGAATATATCTTCACGTGATTACAAAGCCATAGCAACCGGAATCTGAATATAGGGAAGAAAATATTGAACTGCATATATTTGTAATATAGAAAAATGTGCAAAAATAAAAAAGAAAATGAGCTGGAAAATCTGGAATGTTGTACAAATAAAATTAACCATAAAACTTGCAGGGACTTTTTTTGCAGATAATAACTTGTATTTCCCTTCTCTATAGGTCTAAAAAAAAGGATATTCATCAAAATCTACACCTAATTTTACATAATAACAAGTAAGGGGAGCCTCATGTCAATTGCTGTCCAATTTTGATAATTTTCATAAAATACTCAAAACATCAAACATAAAAGCGTAAAATACCAACAAAAAAAAATGCTGTAACATTATTTTTTTTTCATGCAGCTTCGCAAGAGTGGGTGTGCAGCCTCTGGAACCCCTGTGGTCCTGAGAAGAAAGATGCTGCTGGCTACCTCCTGTGCCCTCAATTCAAGGGCAGGGGAAAATTGTAAAGGGTTACTGAAATAACAGCAACCTTTTAGATAGATTTTCCTGCAATTGACATTTATCACCTCTACACAGGAGAAGTACTAAATGTCTGATTAGTAACTGCCCCATTGCTGGGTTCACTATAAAGGGGCTACCATGATGTGTGGGGCACAATATAGTAAAATTATAGATCAACTCAAGTACTCAAACTGAAGAAAACAATTTCTACAATAGACTACAAAGATGATTTCTTTGTATGCAATATGTAATGCTATTAAAAGCACCATTTGTTACAAATGTTGCTAGTCTATACAATTCTTCATCTAGAAATAGACTCTGGGTGTAATACCCCATTAATCATCCATTGCAACATTTACAATTCTGCAGGCTGTTAAGCTCACCAATACTAGCACACCCTGCTCTTTTAGTATAAAGCTTCAGGCATTGTTTTTACTGTTCAGTAATCTTACGTAGGAAAGAGGAAATTCAGTGAATCATAGGGAAATGCATATTAAGAGCTCAACTAATTTTAGTGCTGTGCCTAGCAATTCCTTAATATGTTCTGGGAGGCTTACTGTCCAGAAATTCTCATTGTAAACACATACATAGCTGGAGACAGCTATTATGGTTATCTGTGTCTTTAGAGAATTTGCTAGCTAATAAAGTCCTGTGATCACAGCAGCATCAGCACTGGTGCTGGCAATTTTTCTCTCTGTACTGAGAGACAGATGAGGGAAGGAGTAGCAAATGTAATGTGAATTACCATGTGTGTAGAAACAGTGACATGAAACAAGGCAGCAGCTGCACTATATTTGTGAAATTGCAGATAATAATAACAATTTCCTGTTAGGCTCTGTTCATATCTAACTTAGGGCACCTGCACACTGGCGAGAGCTCTCGCAAACCTTCTACAAACTGCTGGGAATCCCTTCATCCCATTGCTTTCAATGGAGCCGCAGCAGTGCCAGCCCCATTGAAAGCAATGGGAGAAGATTGTGATCCCCTGCCACTGCTGTCACAGCAGTGGCATGGAACTTCTTCATCCCCGTGGGGAGTCCCCTTGTTACTGAACACCCTGCCGCTGCTGTTACACTGTTCAGTGATAAGGGGACTCCCCGCAGGGATGAAGGAATCCCCTGTCGCTGCTGTCACAGCAGTGGCAGAATATTGCAATGTTCTCCCTATGTTTTCAATGGGGCCGACACTGCTGCCGCTGGCCCCATTGAAGACAAGGTGAAACCCTTGGATGTGACAGCCTCACATCCCTGCGGGGCTGAAGCAATCCCCTGCTGCAGCTGTAACAGCTCCAGCAGGGGATCGAGATCTTCTCCCATTGCTTTCAGTGGGTTGGCGCTGCTGCCGCTTGCCTCATTGGAAACAATGGGCGATATTGCAAAAACAATAGGCACCCTGCAATTTTTTTTTTCATGCAGCTTCGCGGGAGTGAAAACATCGCGAATGAGAATGAAACCATTGAAATTCACTGGTTTCATAATCATGCATTTTCTTTCACTCTCGCATCGTGAGAAAATCACCAGATTTTCTTGCCAGTGTGAAGGCACCCTCAGGGTATACACTGGAGGTATATATTGGGGGTGTTCTCTTTTGTATACCTCAGCTAAATGCCATTGTATATCCAGTGGCATATATTGGTGGTTCACTGTATACTAAAGTACAGTCTGCCCTTTTCTACATAGTAAAATATAAGATAAAGATATTCAAACATATGCTGCCCTGACAGAGTCCAAAGTCAGACTCTTTTGGCCAAGGAACTTGGGGCCTATGGCTGCAGGAGTTTTCCCAATGCATAGGCCAAACTGTTCACATAATGAGATGTGAGTAGAGCCTTATTGGCAGTTTTGAAGGGTAAACTGTACATGAGGCTCTATTATTAAAGATATGCTTTAAAGGGGTTTTCTAGGACTTTACTATTGACGATCTATCTTGGGATAGGCCATGTGCCAGGGGTCAGCTGATATTAAGCCAGTTGTCAGAGTGGACAGAGCCAGAAGTTGACAGCTACAACCACATTGCAGCAGCCTGAATTGGTAATTGCAGGCACAGCTCCCATTGAATTCAATTACCAACCCAGCCTTCTGCAATGGGGATGTAGCTGTCAGTTTCCGGCTCCGTCCCCATTGGTATCTGGTCCAATATCAAACCTTCACTGTTCTGATTTCTTCAAATATATAAAACTTAACTTTTATTGTTTTAAACACAATAAAAATTTTCTAGACATATAAAACACTATGAAACAAAACCAAATATATATCACAGTCCAAGGACAGCAATACATCTGATCAGGTACACCTATTGTGTCCAGTAGTAGTGTTTGATCAAGATGTACCTAAAACCTGGTCCAATATCATTTGATTGGCCACGTCCCAAGCAACGGAACTCTACCAATCAACTATTGGGGACCTATCCTTAATACAGGTCATTAATAGAGATGAGCGAAGGTACTCGTCCGAGCTTGATGCTCGGGCGAATATTAGGGTGTTCGGGATGTTCGTTATTCGTAACGAACACCACACGATGTTCGGATGTTCGGGTTACTTTAACTTTCTTCCCTGAGAAATCATTTCTATATGCGCTCAATGGGGCCGGCGGCAGCAGCGCCAACCCCATTGAGAACATATAGAAGACAAATCCTTCTTCTCTGCCACAGCTGTAACAGAGAAGAACGATGTTTGCCCATTGAATTCAATGGAACCGGCAATACAGCCGACTCCACTGAATGCAATGGGCTGCCGGCGATCGCGGGATGAATTGTCGGAAAGGGGTTAAATATATAAGCCCTTTCCTGCAATTCATCCAGAAATGTGTAAAAATAAAAAATATATATATACTCACCTGGTGCCGACAGACGGAGTTCAGCGCGGCAGGCTGCAGTTCTCCTGAACTGCTCTGAACAGCTGTGAGTAGTATTCAGCAGCTGGGGATTTAAAATCCCCGCCTGCTGAATAAGATGCCTCTGAATGGTCACAGCCTGACCAATCAGAGGCCAGCCCTCACTCACACCCATTCATGAATTCATGAATGGGTGTGAGTGAGGGCTGGCCTCTGATTGGTCAGGCTGTGACCATTCAGAGGCATCTTATTCAGCAGGCGGGGATTTTAAATCCCCGGCTGCTGAATACTACTCACAGCTGTTCAGAGCAGTTCAGGAGAACTGCAGCCTGCAGCGCTGAACTCCGTCTGTCGGCACCAGGTGAGTATATATATATTTTTTATTTTTACACATTTCTGGATGAATTGCAGGAAAGGGCTTATATATTTAACCCCTTTCCGACAATTCATCCCGCGATCGCCGGCAGCCCATTGCATTCAGTGGAGTCGGCTGTATTGACGGCTCCATTGAATTCAATGGGCTAACATCGTTCTTCTCTGCCACAGCTGTTACAGCTGTGGCAGAGGAGAACTTGCTGTGTCGTTCCCATCATTTTCTTGAATTGCCAAGATTTTCACACATGAAAACCTTAGCGAGCATCGGCGAAATACAAAAATGTTCCGGTCGCCCATTGACTTCAATGGGGTTCGTTATTCGAAACGAACACCCGAACATCGCGGGAAGTTCGTTTCGAATAACGCGAACCCGAACATTTTGGTGTTCGCTCATCTTTAGTCATTAACAATAAAGTTCTGGAAATATGTTTTATATGGTGTTTTGCTCGGAGGGATCACCTTGTCCAAAGCAAGCAACTTCTACAAGTTTCAGCAGCTCAAAACTAAGGAAAACTGTATTGCACTTATGCTATTTCCATAGTACAGCTGACTATTCACTTTGCATTGGAGCAATCACTTTACGCATATTGCATTTGAATGTTCATTTAGCCCCATTTTCAAACGCCATTACTTTTTTATTTTTCCGTCGATGCGGCCATATAAGGGCTTGGTTTTTGCATGGCAAACTGTAGTTTTTATCGGTGCCATTTTTGGGTACATAGACTGTATTGTAAAACTTCTATTATTTTTTTTATGATTGCAGGGAGAGAAAACGCATCAATTCTGCCATAGATTTTTTTTTTTTAGGTGTTAATTATGCAGCATAAATGATACAATCCACTATTTTCTGCGGGTCGGTACGGTTACAACGATACCAAAATCCTTATTTTTTTTAGGTTTTTCCACTTTTCTGCAATACAAACCCTTTTTTGGAAATCTTTTTTTTTATTCTAAATCTCTGCATTCAAAGTCCTATAACTTTTTTATTTTTCCATGGACGGAGCTCTCTGAGGGCTTTATTTTTGCAAGATGAGCTGTAGTTTTGACTGTACCATTTTGGGGTACATATGGCATTTTTGATCACTTTTAGGGCTCAGTCACACGGGCGTTTATTGCCGCGATTTGCGCATGCGCATGCGTCCGGCGATTTTTTAAAACCATTGCTTTGCAATGGTATCGGACACATGAGCGCTTTTTATGCGCTCGTCCGATAAATTAGAGAACAGAAATCGCAGATCGCACCTATCTGCGATCTGCGATTCCTGTTCTCTTCTCTATATGGGCTCAATGGGGCCGGCGGCAGCAGCGCCGACCCCATTGAGAACATATAGAAGACAAATCATTCTTCTCTGCCACAGATGGAACAGCTGTGGCAGAGAAGAACGATGTTTGCCCATTGAATTCAATGGAGCGGCAATACAGCCGACTCCATTGAAAGCAATGGGCTGCCGGCGTGCGCGGGATGAATTGTCGGGAAGGGGTTAAATATATAACCCCTTCCCTGCAATGCATCCTGAAAAGTGAAAAAATAAAAAAAAAGGATGTACTCATCTGCTCCCGGCAGCCTGAGATCCCCGCGGCCGTCCTGCAGTGGGTGTGAAGGGGGTGTGACTCAGGCTTGCCCCTGATTGGCTCAGCCTGAGCCAATCAGAGGCTGATCTCAGTCACACCCATTCATGAATTTATGAATGGGTGTGACTGAGACTTGCCTCTGATTGGCTCAGCGCTGAGCCAATCAGGGGCAAGCCTGAGTCACACACCCTTCACACCCACTGCAGGATGGCCGCAGGGATCTCCGGCTGCCAGGAGCAGGTAAGTACATACATTTTTTTTATTTTTTCACTTTTCAGGATGCATTGCAGGGAAGGGGTTATATATTTAACCCCTTCCCGACAATTCATCCCACACTCGCCCGCAGCGCTTGCATTCAATGGAGCCGGCTGTATTGCCGGCTCCATTGAATGCAATGCGCTGGACAGCTCCGGCCCGTTTCTAATGAAACGCGGCTAGGAGCAGATTTTCGGGCGATTTTTCGGGCGATTTTTCGGCGCCGGTCACGCGATTTGCGCATGCGCATCCGTCATGCGATGCGCAAATCGCGTGAAAAAACGCCCGTGTGACTAAGGCCTAATTGCGTTTTTGGGAGGCAAAAGCAAAAAATTTGCATTTTGCTCAGTTTTTTAGCATTTTTTTTTAACGCTTTTGGCTGTGCAGGATAAAAAGCATGTTCAACTTATTGTATGTGTCGCTATGGACACGACAATGCCAAATATGTGGGATTTTTTATGCTAATATGAAAAAAAGCCCCAATAATGTTTTTGTTTTACATTTTTATTTTTTGTACATTATTTTGATCTTTTTTTCACACCATTTGTGTGCCTGTGAAGGATTTACAGCATACCAGCTCTGATCACTATAATAAGGCATTGCAAGACTTCTCTCCTGCAATGCCTTATCACTTATTACAGTGATCATAGGCAATGGCAATACAGGACGCCAGTATCTGCCATGGCAACTAGCCGGGCTCTCTGCGATTATATTACAAGAGCCCGACAATGTCACAGAAGGAGTGTGCTCCCTCTGTTAACCCTTCCCATGCCGTGATCTACATAGATCGCAGCAGGGAAGGGGTTAACAGCGTGGGTTCCATCTCAGATGCACCGCCGCTGTTGGAGCAGGAGGCCGGCTATCACTGACAACTGGCTCCCGCTGCTGGATAGCGCAAGATCGCTTTTGATCTCACGCTATACACATGATGTAAGGGTACGTCCAGTTGCAGGAAGTACCCCGCAACCATGACCTACTCTTACGTCATATGGAGGGAAGGGGTTAATGATTTTTACAACTGTATGTTGTTAACACAATGACTTTTTTCAATCTTAGGCTGGTGTTACATGGGCGTAGGTGCATTTAGGAGCACATTTGTACTGCATATTAGTGTAATGGGTGTTGTAAATTTGCACACACTTGTGTTTTACTGTACTTTTTTGCGCATGCAAATGATGCGCATTTGCACGCTCGAAAGAGCACGCAACAAGGCTCGCATTCATTGAAATGGGCAATTAGAAGTGTAATTAGTGCTCTATACCTGTGCAAATTCACAGGAAATATGCTTATGTAAAATCAATGGGTTCCAATTACTGGGTATGGTGCGCACAAAATGCTGCACAAATGGGTTCCATTGGCACGGGCCCAAGGCATCTGTTTTAAGGATACTGGTGTCTTTTGTTTTTTTATTAGGACAGACAGCACCATAGCTCCAAAAATGTGGACCTGCTACTTCATATTACTGTCCTAAAAAATGGCTATAACGACGAACTAATACATAATATTAATAATGCCGTAATACTTACGGTGCGACTGCAGAACGCACAGAGGCACACAGCATTCCTCAAACACGTTGGCTGACTATAAAGTGTACAGCACACAGTAAAAAGTATCTCCATACACTTTATAGATATGGCGTAACGGCCTTCAACAGTAAGATGAAAACCACACGTAGACGGCTCATATAATGCCCCCAATGTTCTTATTAGTGCTGTTATTTATATCAGCGAGCGAGGGATCCATATAACCTTAGAAGAAGAACATGGTTCTCCAGTGACATTATGCATTCTCCTTTTGCCATTTAGATGCCATCCATGGCCGGTTCTTGCACATATCTTTGCCAAACAGTTTAATGAGTCAAGAAAAGGACAATTAGCAGGAGCGATCACATTCTTTCCACTCATCATTTTTCATTACCTCCAGTGTGAGCAGGTTCTAGGCCAAGCCGTAATAAATTATTCAGAGCGCAGTAGCCAATGCGTCCTTCTATATTGGTTTTTATTTAACGTTACGTTGACAAATAGCCCAAAATAAAGGCAACAATGCAGGAAATACAATAAATAAACGGAAGCATGGTTTTGTAAACTAATAATAAAGCCATAGAAATAGTGTGCTAACCAGAGATCTCACCTGCACTGAACATTTCTGGACATCCGTGACCACTAGCACACAGCACTTGACATGCAACACATTATACAGATATTAAGTTTAACCTCTTAATGACGCTGACCTTTTTTTGCTTTCTCTACACAACTTTGAAAAAAATCATAACTCTTTTATCTTTCTGTTGCAGTTATCTAAGGGCTTGTTTCTTGTAGAAGGAGTTGTACTTTTCAGTGGTATGATTTAAAATACCCTATAATGTATTGGTAAAACGTTTAAAATTTTTAGGTCTAGTGAAATAAAAAAAACAAAAAACAATTTTCACCATTTTTGGAGGATATTGCTTTAATTGCATATACACTGCAGCAAAAATGACATGATGACTTTATTCTGTGGGCTAGTACGATCACAATGGTAGAAAATGTATTTAGGGTTTTTAGCTGCAATGAGGAGAGGCGGGACGGGGGTGGGGCTAATTTGTGTAACTTAGCCCCGCCCCACCTCCTTTCATTGCAAATAGTGCAGAGGGGCGGAGAGGAGGCAGAGAGGGGGCGGGAGCTCAGTTCCTGCTCCTGGCTCTTCCATCCTTCGCCCCCCTGCAGATGAGGATGACGTATATCGGCTCGGCGTGAAAACCGAGCCGATATACGTTGGTGTGAATGCACCCTTAATATGGATATTTTGTATTTTTAATATCCTTTATTTTTTACAACATTAAAAAAACTTTTTCTTCACTTATTTTAACTTTTCTTTTAGTTCCCTTAAAGTATGTCTTGATAGGCACCCATTAATACTTGGCCTGGGGCATTTAAAGTGTTAACAGTTGCAATCAGTGTGAGCACTGATTGCGGCTGTTGTGGGAAGGTGTCAACTTTCAAAGACAGCCAGCAGCCACCATGTATAGAACGTGATTGGTTACAAATCCCACTCCATACAAACCCCATACCCAGAGGACATACATGTACATGTGCTGGTGGCCATGATCTCTTGAGCAAATGTGCACCAGCTCCCGGGCCTGGCCAACGCTACTGCTCTGCTATGTATTTCAACAGAAGGGCTTCTGTGCAGTGACACACTAGTTCCCATCAGATGAGACACATGAGAAAATCTGGAGAATGAAGGATTTTTGAAATAATAATCTTATGGATGAGCGGGTTATTTTGACATTTGAAACACACTGAGATGAGATTTTGGAGGTGAGAATACCCCTTTAGGGTGCATTCAGACGACCGTATATTGGCCGGGTATTCACACCGGCCGATATACGGCGTCTCTTTCTGCAGGGGGAGGAGGCTGGAAGAGCCGGGGGCTGTGCTCTGAGCTACCGCCCTCTCTCCACCCCCCTGCACTATTTTCAATGAGGAGAGGCTAATTCCTGGAACTTAGCCCCGCCTCTGTCCCGCCTCCTCTCATTGCAAATAGTACAGAGGGGTTGAGAGGAGGCAGAGAGGGGGCGGGAGCTCAGAGCACTGCTCCTGGCTCTTCCAGCCTCCTCCCCCTGCAGAGAGAGACCCCCTGTGAATACCCGGCCAATATACGGTCGTCTGAATGCACCCTTAATATCATAACATATCTATTACTAATTAGCCCACACATACACTACAGTAATAGCAAAAATCTTATAGAGACCAGAAAGAGAAGGAGAGATACATCATCTATTCACTTTATATCACAACCAAAAGTATACAATGATATGGGCAGCACAGCTATTGCATTCTTCTACCAGCCAGAAGATAACTTTGAGCATTGTTATGGTTCCAGACATACATTTCATAAATGATTATTGTGGTTGCTGCTGTTTTTTTCTACCACTGTAAACAGGCCCAATGGAATACCTGTATATAATTTCTAAAGATGTGGTATACTGACACTTTTGTCCATGCTATGATCTATGACAATGCATAATACTTTATATTATGGCAAATACATGTTTGTCTATGAGAAAAATTGGAACAATTGTCATATTAGAGGCAAACAAAATGGCCAGATTCAAATCAAAATTGACAATGAGGCCATAGAATGCATTAGAGACCTCATCTTCCTTGGTTCAAAAATTGACCAGGCTGGAGAATCTATGCCAGAGATAAAACATAGGATAGCATTGGGGCGAAGCGCGATGCTAAACATGGACAAAATCTGGAAAAGTAGGGATATCAGTATAGCAACTAAATGCAGTATAGCGCAAACCATCATTTCCCCCATAGCCATAAATGGATGTGCAAGCTGGACTGCGAAAAAGCTGATAGAAGAAGGATTGATGTGTTGGAGCTGTGGTGCTGGCGAAAGCTGCTGCGTATGCCCTGGGCGGCGAGAGTAACAAGCAAAAGCCCTGAATCCTATTAGACCTCATATATCACTGGAGGGTAAGATGACTAGACTCAGACTCAAGTATTTTGGCCATGTAATGCGGGCAGAGTCACTAGAAAGATCTATAATGCTTGGACAGATCAGTGGCAAAAGAAGACTTGGCACCAAAGAACTCGATGGCTGATACTGTCAGAGCGGATACTGGTATGGATATCAATCAACTGAAAGAAGCAGAACAAAACCAAAAAACATGAAAGGGAGCCTTTAGGCCTCATGTCCATGGGCAAAAGAAGAATTAAAATCCGCAGTGGATTTTAACTCTTCTCCTGCCCGTGGATCCGCATCCCATAGGGATGCATTGACCACCCGCGGGTAGATAAATACCCGTGGATGGTCAATAAAAGTGATTTTTTTAAAAATGGAGCATGAAAAAATCTGGACCATGTTCCATTTTTGTGCGAGTCTCCCGCGGGGACGGCTCCCACGGGCTTCTATGGAAGCCTATGGAAGCTGTCCGGATCCGCGGGAGACCAAAATCGGAATTTACTCACCTGCTCCGGATCTTCCCTTCGCCGCGGCTTTATCTTCTCTCCGTCACGGCCGGATCTTTTTTCTTCGGGCCGGCGCATGCGCGGGGTACGCAACCGACGTGCCCTGCGCATCCGCCGGGCCGAAGAAAAAAGATCCGGCCGCGGCGGAGAGAAAATGAAGCCGCGGCGAACGGAAGATCCGGAGCGGGCGAGATGTGAGTTAATTTTTATTTTTATGCCTCATGTCCGCGGGGCAGGAGGGACCCGCTACGGATTCTACATGGAGAATCCGTAGCGGGGCTGATTTTCCCCGTGGACATGAGGCCTTAGGGTCACTGAGGGTCGTGAACAACTAAACGGCTAACAACAAAAACATATACGTCAGTAGACCAAGTGGGTAATCTTTAGTTATTTGAATGCACTCAAATTTGACAGCACTGGTCCAGTTGGCCCGTGGTAATCAGTAAATCAAGGCTTTGGGTTTTAATAATTTGAATATTTCCAGTACATCTTTTTAAGAATGAAGTGACACTTATTTCCTGATGATTATCCTTGAACTTTTGGTTTATAATGCTATAATGGCATTGTTCATTTTACCATATAATACTTGTCAATGAAATAGCTTATTGTATAGGGAGCGTGTATTAGAAATTGTTTTCTGCCATCACAATGGAATTCTATTGAGGAAGTATGATGTTGACTGTGTCTAATTCTTTAGCAGGCTCGCACCCACACCTCTTGACAAGTTTGTATATCACATAATGATCACTTTTCTCTTCTAAATGTGAATGCCTTTTGTCATCTGTTGACAAAAGCTTGAAAACCGCCACCGCAGATGGAGCTGTCACTTGGCAAGATCTGCTCAGAAATGTGTAATTAGCTTGCATCACACACACAAATGTTTAAACTTTTATACGCTGCGCTCAGCCTTTCCAATTAAAGCAGAGCTTTGGAAAGTGACCAAATCCTGAAATATCTAGCAGTTTATTAACATCTACGACGTGTCATGAAATCACTCACATTAGGAGGGCATTATGAGCGAACAAAACTCTCCATATGTAGATGATCACTTTTTGAATGGGATGTGTTGAATATGGGTGTAGAGCACTTTTGTTGTATGCAAAAGTAACGCCAATGGAGGCATTACGACACCATAAAGATATATATTGTGTAGTTTGCAGCATATCCGCTGCAGTACTTTTAATCAAATCACAGCACAGAACAGTTAAGTACTTTAATCAAATACAATGTTAACCTGCAGCTGCCATTGACTTACTGGAGCCTAATCACAAGCAATCTGGTTGGGTTTAATAATCTGCACAAAAATGGACAGTAAGCCTGGCCAAACTCCTCTCAGGGTAATAGTCTGCCTTGAACATGTTAAAAGCCATAGTGAGCAACTATATGTTACTGTATGTTTTCACTGAAGGTCCTACAGTAGTAACTGAATGCAATATGGTGATAAGTTTGGCTCAGTAGAACCATTGGGGGTCTGGTTGCCCTGGCTATAGTGCAGATGTTAAAATGCAACCAGATTGCAGTCAATTGAAACTATCATAGGAGAAGAAGATCTCAGAGGGGTTGTCCTCCTTGGACTGTCCTTCCTAGAATGTAAGCTGATTACAAGATGTCTTGTTGATGAGGGCTCCTATGATCAGATGCAATCCGTAGGGGAATAAGCATTCCACAGAACTGCTACTGTAGCAAAAACAAAGACCGTACCCCTATAAGAAGGCACGGACATGCTGCGTCCTCCAAAATGAGTGATGGCTTCATTCACTGAACCCCTATCGCTCTTGTGGAGCACAGAAGGAATAAGTCATTGGGTTGACCGTTGGGCGCTCCTGCACCCAACAGTCCTCCCATGCAAAATAACCCTTAGCTAAATATGCTTTAACAATCCCAGAAGAAGGGCAAACCAAAATTGGGTGTCTCAAACTAATTACCCATGTAACTAAGTTCATAATCACAACCACAGAGATTAGAAGTCTATTGTGAGACTGAATAACCAGGCCAGTCTTGTTTGGATTTCAATCTCCCAACAATTTAGATGGCCAACATTTATCAAAAATGAAGAATTTTCATTATGTCTAACAGTTTTTTTCACACATTTTCTGTGATCTTTTGTGTCAAATTTTGAACGTCATACATCCTTTGTTAAATTTGGCACAAATTAAGATTGTGAAATTATGCAAATTTACTTTGTTAGCGACCCCTTGAGTGGAGTGTGTGCAAAAATAAGAGACTGTTTAAAAAGTCACAATTCATAAATAAAACTAAATCCCATTTACCCCATATGCCATTCCCATTTAAAGTAGTCAAACTTGGTGCAAATGAAAGAAAAACTGGCATAGACGAATATATAGAAAATGTCCCCTAAAGACTCTTATTAAGTCTATTATGAATTTTAAAATCACAACTGAATGTGCCAATCGAATGATTACGAAGGGTATGCTTCTCCTTAGGGAGAGCGCCTAGAAGGTGTGAGCAGACTTATAAGACCATCCATGCTCTTCTGAGAAATATGCAAATGAGGAGATGGAACAATAACTCTGCAGAGCCACCTATTGGAAGGCAGCATCCCTGCACGTCAATGTCACTGACTTGCAAGAGTGCTGCCTTCCAACAGGTGGCGCTGCAAAGATATTGTTTCATCTTCTCATTTGCATTACCGAATGTTCAAGGCACTACAGCTGTCTGTTTAATGCTTCGAATGTTTGTTGGGTCCCTTATGCTATTTGTATAGCCCAGTGTTGTCTACTGACTGCCTATGTAAATAGCATAGGTGTGCCATGACATCTAAGTATCACACTACGCTATTCAAGTTAAACTATACTACATTTGTATCGCTCATTATAAAACATGGAGTATTTGCAATACGAATAAAGAGAATTAATCTTAAAATGTACTGTAAAGAAAACAAGCTTCAGTATGAATGAGTACAGCATCTACTACGCAAAGCATGAAGCTGGTACAAATTCAATGTGGACTCCAGAGAACTGCGTACAAGCTCCACAGAGACTTATTTCAATGCAACATCTCATAATAATTCCGGTTGTCATGCGGACAGTCATGTAGGGAAGCCCCACTCTCTGCTTTCTACATCAATGTAGATGCTCCTCTGGGGAGCCGCTGTTAAACCATTACCATAATGCTGTATCTGCAGTATATCCTCTGCTACTAGAGCGTGCCAGGCTATAGGTATATTCTGGGATACTATGTACAAAGCATTAAAAGTACAGCATGTAGTATTATTATAAACTCTTGCATTCAACTCTGAAGAGAGTGTCCAATATTTTATTTTCACATCCCAAACAATCTCGTCTCTTTAATGCAACTTAATTTTGCTCCATCTATTTTAACCTCTTCATTACCAGATTTTTCATTTTTTTAACCTCACATTCGAAAAACCATAACTTTTTTTTTATTATTCCATTGATAGAGCTGTAGGGCTTGTGCTTTGCAGGACAAGTTATACAATTTAATCTACTTTATAATGTATTAAAAAAACTTTAAAAAATCTTAAGGGGGGCTGAAATGAAAAAAGAGAGCAATTGTGTAATTTTTTTGGAGGGGCGGGTTGGTTTTTAGGGTGTTTGTGGTGCGGTAAACATGACATATGAACTCTGTTCTGTTGGTCAGTACAATTATGGTAATATCAAATTTATATAGTTTATTTTATGTTTTATTACTTTTAAAATGTGCTTTCCGTCGCCATATACTAAGAGGCATATTGTTTTTGTGAATTCGGCTGTGTGAGGGCTCATTTGTTTGTAGAACAAGCCGTAGTTTTAATTTCTACCACTTTGGGGTACATACATCATTTTGATCACTTTGTAGTCAATATTTTTCCATGGGAGCTGGGATAAAAAAAAGGTATGCCATCCTTTCTTTTTTACAGTGTTTACTGTGTGGGACAAATATTGGAATATTTTTAGAGTTTGGACTTTTATGAACATGTGATACCAAATATTTGGTTTTTTTTATTTTAACTTTTAATATTTAATTTTTTTTTACTGTTTAAAAATGTTATTCAAACTTTTTCTACACTTTGATTTAGTCCACATCGTAGACTTGAACTTGCAATCATTTGATCGCTTCTACTATACTGTACTATTCAGTATTGCAGTATATAGCAATTTTTGATGTTGCCTATCAAGCCACATAAGCACAATCTGTAAATTTACATTGTGCTGTCATGGGGCGGGGGGATAGCGGGGGGTAGTGGGGAAGAGAGTGAGAGATCTCTCTCTCTCCCCCCCCCCCCCTCCTACCCCGGCTACCACCGCCGCCCCCCTGAGCGCACTCGGACAAGAATGCAGTTTTTCGAGAAGAGCAAGGCTCGCTCAAATAACTGACTTGTCTGAGCGTGCTCGCTCATCTTTAGTCTTAGACTAATGCACAGTGTGCATCAGGTAGTCAGAGAGGCTCAATCTTATCAACAAGACATCTTGTAATCAGCTTACAGACTAGGAAGCCATGTAGCAAAAAGGTATTTTCCAAGGAGGGCAAACCCTTTAAGACTTTCTTCTATGGGTCCATACTTTACATCTGTGCACCACTTTTTTACACAGGATCCATCTTATCCCATATTACACATGTACTCTCCTCTAGAAGCCTCAATTGAAGGGTACAATATTTTTTCTAATGAAGACCCCATGTGGCATTAGTGTTGAGTGAACTGAACCAGTAAAACTCTGTTTTTGGTTGAACTTTGCTAAAAATTCGGTTCAGCATGAACCTGAACCTAGCTTTTAGCAAAGCTCTAGCTGAAATAGGGATCTCCTGATTTGGTTCACTTAAAGCTAACTGAACATTGATCAGCTGTTGAATTTGGTTTAAGGAAAAAGTGTTGCACAAACACTTTTTGATCTAAGATTTGTGCGACTAAGTTAAAGTGATCTGCGATCAAAGGTTCAACCAAGTAGGAATGTATCGTGCATAGTGATTAGTTATTGCAGTCAGGTGATCGTCCCAGTAGTCATAGAGATCTTCCCAGCCACTACCAGCAGCAAACATGGATGTCATGACCCAGGAAAAATCTATAAGCAGTCCACCATCTTGGATTATGGCTGCTAAACAAAGTTCAACTAGTTTGAGTCACAAAAATTGGGGGTTCAAATTGAAGCTAGATTTGAACCAACATCACAGACTAAACCGTGTTGGCACAACGCTTTTCTACTTGATCTTAGATCAACTCTCGTTGATCTCAGATCAAAACTTTGGTGCAATGGGCCCTTAGAGTGTTATACAGAGCTTTTTATGGCTCTTAGACAGTGTCATACACCTGTTTTAGGGGTTTTAGTTAACTTCCCATTTAGTTCGAACTAATTGGGACTGAAAAATACTGCATTCCAACCATTTCCACTATTAATCACACCACAGTAGACATCCTATACTATCTGCTCAAAAAAGCATATCAAGAACTGTACATGGTATGAAAGTGCTAACAACCACTTGTCCGTGAGTGAGTGAGATCTTCAAATGCTCCAACCCTGATCACATGATGGTGATGTAATCACAGGTCTTTCATCTCATGACGTAGGCTGACAGAAGAAGAACAAAGTTAGGGCTCTTGGAAGGGCAGGACAAAAATAACAAAATGAGAATACAACTAAGCCATTATTATCTCAGACACAACTCAGCAGTCCTGACAGAAGACACCGACCTCCTGCCACCACAGCTATCCGGCAGGCTGAAGGACCTGCGGTGGTATCACTATCATGTGACCAGCGCTGCTGTGGGAGGAGCCATTCTAAAGTTTGGTAGAAAGTACTATGTACTTGATAAGCACCAACTTAAAGAGCTACCTACAGAGCCAGACAGCAGCTACCAGGAGCTGTGATGATGTCACCATCATGTGATCAGTCACCTGTGTGGATGGAATCAAGGATCACGTGACCAGGGGCTGATCAGTATATGCAGGAGTCTGCTGTGCTGATTGTGATCCCTGCTGGATGAGCTGAAAGGGATGAGGATGTAGCAGAGCTGTGCGCGATGTGTCTGGGGATCAGGATGGATGTAGCAGAGCTGTGTGTGTGTGATGTGTGGGGTTTAGGATGGTTGAAGAGGGGCTTTGTGTGTATTGTCTGGGGATTAGGATGGATGTAGCAGACCTGTGTGATGTCTGGGGGTCAGGATGGATGTAGTAGAGCTGTGTGTGATGTTTAGTGATCAGGATGGATGTAGCAGAGCTATGTGTGTGATATGTGGGAATCAGGATGGATGGAGTAGAGCTGTGTGTGTGATGTCTGGGGATCAGGATGGATGTAGCATGTAGCAGAGCTGTGTGGTGCATTGTGCCACCAAAAACACTGGTACTATAATTTCCTAAGAATTACTTGTATTTGTACTATGAACTAGTTGTAATATACTGAAGTGCTCTACAACTCCAGATAACACTATACGCTTCTACAGTATACACTGTCTGCAGGTCATTATATTTAACTATTCAGAACTTAGAGGTTTCCCTTGGAGACATATTTAAATGATGTATATTATCACACATAATTGTTGTCTACATTCTAAATTTGTATACCAAGGCTGCAGCTTCATAAAAAGCCACCCACCGTGCATCTCCTTCTGAGAAAAACACGTAATATTAATTTCCTGAAAGTGGATCCATGTGGTTGGATAATATGTTCTAAATGTTTAATTTTATCACAATGTTCCCACCTAATGTCTGGCGCAGAACATCCAATTACATGTGTCTACTGGAAATGATGCAACTGATACACCTGAGACAAATTCTATTACACGTTTCTGCTTTAAAGCCGCAATACTGATATCAGCGCTGGAAAATAAATGAATAAATACTAAATGCACTTGAAGATCACTGAAGCTTTCAGCATACACAATCATTCTGCTGACATTGTACATGATACACAGGCCTATTAAATGAAGTCCTGACTTCTTTCTATCAGTAAGGATCTCAAGAAAAAAAAATACCCTATCAGTCTGACTAATACTAATAATGAAATACCCGGCAAAGTGGTTGACATATAAAGTAGATTTAGTGAGGAAAAACCATCAAAGTAGGATGAGAAATAGCTGATACAGTGCGTTAGTGAAAAACATACTAGTAGTCAATATTATCACTAAGCGGTGATTGGGATCATCAGCCTGCACTTATCTACCTTCTGTGAAGGTTTAGAAGTGGATTGGCTCCTTAATATATAATATGTAATAGAATATATACAGTAAAGCGTGCTTGCTCAGTCATTTTACAGTAATGATCCAACCTACTAGCAGAAAATTACACAGGTAAATTGATTGAAGCAACGGAAATATTTCTAGAAGGAATAGCAGAAATACTGTGCAGTACCAGTAGGACTCAATATAGTTGCCCTGTCTATAGCAAATAAAATCAGCTCACTGGAAAGGAATGATTGCTGAGCAGCTTCTCGCTCACTGTATACAAGAGTCGCTCTGCCTCCGTTCCCTTAAAAACGATTACTTCTGTGTAAAGCACAAGAGCGATAGTCACCGGATCGGCTATGGGGCACTTATGACAGTGTAAAGGGGTCTTGAAGGCAGACTTTCAGGGTCAGACTCAAGCTCTAGAATAATAATGGGACTCTAATACAACTGGCCCTTAAAGATCCAGAGGAAAACAACTCCATTTGGAGCTGACTATATAAGAAATTACTTCCCATTAGGCTATATGATTTTTTAAATTGTGGTGCCCAGAACTGGACACAGTATTCCAGATGAGGTCTGACTAAGGAAGAGTAGAGGGGGATAATGACCTCAGGTAATCTAGACTCTATGCTTCTCTTCATACATCCCGGAATTGTGTTTGCCTTCTTTGCTGCTACATCACACTGTTGACTCATGTTCAGTCTGTGATCTATTAGCAGACCTAAGTATTTTTCACATGTGCTGCTGCTTAGCCCAATTCCTCCCATTCTGTATGTGCTTTTTTATTTTTCTTGCTTAGATGTAGTACTTTGCATTTCACTTTGTTAAATACCTTTCTGTTAGTCACCGCCCACTGTTCAAGCTTGTCCAGATCTTCTTGAATGCTCTCTCTCTCTCTTCCCCAGTGTTAGCTATCCCTCCTAGCTCTGTGTCACCTGCAAATTTGATCAGTTTCCCCTCAATTCCCTCCTCCAGATCATTTATAAAAATGTTGAACAACACTGGGCCTAGGACAGAGCCTTGTGGTACCCCACTTGATACATTCTTCCATTTGGATCTGCAGCCATTTATGACCACTCTTTGAGTACGAGCATTCAGCCAGTTGTGAATCCTAATGGTTGCCTTGTCAATCCAAGATTTGGCCATTTTTTAATAGGTATGGTATGAGATACTTTGTCAAATGCTTTATTAAAGTTAAGATATACTATATTTACTGCATTATCCTCATAAACCCAGTCAGTGATACTATCATAGAAGGAAATTAGATTAGTCTGGCATGACTTGTTTGTTACAAACCCATGCTGGCTCTGGTTAATTACTTCATTCTCATCCGAATACTTGCATACATGCTGTTTAATAATTTTTTCAAAGATTTTTCACAGTATAAAAGTCAAGCTCATAGGACTGAAGTTTCCATTTCCTCTTTCTTACCCTTTTTGAAGATAGGTACAACATTTGCCCTTCTCCAATCTTCTCCCATTCTAAAGGAATTTTCAAAGATTATGGCGAGTGGTTCAGCAATTACCTCCGCTGCTTCCTTCAGTATCCAAGGATGTAATTCATCTGATCTGGAGACTTGAAATCATTTCTTATAGATTGACGCATACATAACCTCTTAGACCTTATTGATGATAAACTGAATGGATTTATTATTATCAACACTTATCTAGTAGTGCATTGGACCTCCTTTAACCTTGAGAACTGCGACAATTCCTAATAGTATCCATCAACAGGACATCATCACCACTGGCCTGAACTGTTGACATCTGACATCTGCTGCTTGTGTCAAATTCAGACATGCCCATCAGAATAGTGCAATAGAAATCTCAGTTCTTCTCACCAGCTGATGTTTTTCTATTGCTCAGCGATCCAATTTTTGCATTATTTTTCCCACTGGAGTCTCAACTTTCTGTTTCTCTTACACATCAATAATACTCGAACTTGAGTTTATGCTGCCTGCCTGGGTCATGTCTCTAATTTTCATACAGAAAAGAATGGGGGTCCTATTTCCCCTGTCCTCCTCTTTGCCTGTTCACTGCAAGCCCTACAGTGAGGAGGAGGTTGAATGGAGCAATGGCTGCACATGCACAAGGTAACTTCACTCATTTTCAATGGGAGAAGTGCAGATAGCCAAGCACAAGCACTTGGCTATTTCCGCCAACCTCATTGAATTGAATGGAGCAGACGCTGTACTTTGGGTTGGAGAAGCATCCCCACAGTGACAAAAGAGGGGGACACAGGCAACCCCATTTTTGGGATTGGTGAGAGTCTCAGAGGTGAGACCCCCAATGATCTGAATTTTATCACCTATGTTATAGATGGGTAATAAAAGTTAATTCTGGTACATACATCCCCTGTAAGTATATATGAATTTTAAGTATATATGAATGGTTAAGAGATCAGTATCCAGAAAATCCATTGCTGTGCTATATACTCCGCAATACAGATGAAGAAAGTCAGCTCAATCATACTGATGTGCTTGCTGCTCAGATTTCACATACACTATAAATACTGCATATAGATATATATATATATATATATATATATATATATATATATATATATATATATATATATATACAAATACATTAAAATATGTTTAATTATGCCCAAGTTTAAGTTACATATGGCAGTTATAAGCATATGGTATGAATAAGATAGGATTTTATCATCAACCGCCTTCCCTTTATTCTCAGCTATTAGGGAAACAACTTTCAAACCTGAAAGTTTTGCAATTGCTAGGCAGAGGTGATTAGCAGTGAAAGACAGAAAGATGTGAAGCATATAATAGGCGGTCTCATAAGTCCCATAAGGCTCATGCCGACTCAGTCACCAGGAAAGCTTTCATGGCATATTCACTGGAAGAGGCAACAGAGCACAAGAGAACCGTGTTCAGCTAAAAGCTGTACTTTATCAAATCACTTAAAACAAGTTAGTACCTATCACAGCACTTTCAAGAAAAATTGCTCCTATTAAACAGTAGAAAGGCGAACAGGAACGTTAGCTTAAAATAAAACTCTAAGAAGCTACAATAACCTCTTTTTGATATGCTTCATGTATTATTAGTTGGGTAATCGAGATAAATATTACAATTTAGACTGCCTTCGTTTTAAACTCCTTTACACTCATTTTCTAGTTATGGTTAAGGAATTAAATTAATCAATTTCTTTTAGAAATTGTACAAAATCTAAAGTAATTCACGAGCCGTTTTGTTACACTGAGAGACTTCGTACTTTCTCTTATAGCATATTCAGTTTTAACTTTATTTTCACGTTCATACAGCTGTGTGAGGGCTCTTTTTTTACAAGGTGACTTGTAGTTTTTGTTGTGACTATTTTGGGTACATACAACTTTTGGATTGCATTTTATTCAATTTTTTTCATGGAAATGTGGGACCAAAAAGAGAAATCCTTACATTACATTTTTTTTTTTGGGGGGGGGGGGGGTGGCATTCACCGTGGGGGATTAATACTGTGATAGTTTAATAAAATGGAATTTTATGGATGCAGCAATACAAATTCTTTTTTTCTCCTTTTTGATGCGGCAACTGGTAAAAGCTTTTTTTAAACTTTTATTTTTTTAATTTTTTTGTAATAAAAAAACTTTATTTTATTTTTATTATCTTTTTTTAGTGTTTATAGGGGACTTGAAATTGCATGCATTTGATCACTTAAACAGTACACTCCAATACAATAGTATTGCATTATACTGTATTCTGACAGGCATTGTATTAAAATGTGCCACAGGCATGTCTTAATAGGCAATCATTCATGGCAGGCCTGGGAGCATTCAGAAGGTTTCAGACTGCTATGACATTCAATCTCATTACAGTCCCGAGTGCTACATCGGTAATGGTTAACAGCCGCAGTCAGAGTTATTTCAGCCGACATCCGCTGTGTAAAGAGCTGTATACAGTGACACCCAATGTGCGTGTACATGTATGGCGCATGCTGCAAAGAGGTTAAAGGAATGATCAAAACTGACAACAGTCCCTGTCTCTAGTGCAGTTCACAATCCAATTTCCCGATCTCAGACACACACATCAGGGCTACTTACATGGTAAGCTAAGTAGTAACCTATCAATATGTTTATTGAGTGTAGGAGGAAACCAGAATATCTGGGGGAAACCTACACTAACACTACACTTACTAGAAAATCTATTGACTCCCTGCAGAACTTGCTTTTGAACTGACTGAATCACAGGACCCCATTGTGGCAAAATAAGAATCCAACAAATGAGCCACCATGCTGCCCCAAAAAACATTTATGTGAGCTGGAAAAAAGGGTAAATGAATATCAAATTTCCCAGGGAATTCTGATTAAATAGACGGGGGTCCCCCATTCTAGACCAGCATCCAGCAGTGAGAAAAGAGAGTTGCTACATAGAGTATCCCTCCCTCTAGAGGATTAAAAGGGGTAAAGTTTTTTGTTAGAAAAAGCATCCAATAGGCATGAGGAAACTTTTAAGGCTATGCATGGTGCTGCAGAGGCATTGTTCCACCTCTTATTTGCATAAATTTCCCAAAGAAATATGCATGGCCTTTTAAGTCTCCTCATGCCTACTAGATGATCTCACTAAGGAGAAACTTTATCCCTTCTGACCCATATCATAGGCCTCTCACCCAGCAGAGATGATGAAATGCAAATACCCCGAAAGAGCTGTCTGTGCATGATGAGCTTTTCCTGGCTTTGGCTTATATTTCCAGTCATTGTTAGAAAGTTTGTTAAAAGGTCAGACGTTGATGTGCAGCAATGCTACCTTCTAATAGGAGGCATGGTAGCGGCATTGTACCATCTATCATTTGCATAAATTCACTCTGGAGAAGAAAAGTTTACAATATCAGCACACAGAATCTTATAGGCAGAGTGAAATGTTTCTTTTCCGTTGTGGTGGCACTGCATGGGAATAGAACACTTGATATTAAGTTCCCCAACAGTTTACAGCTGATTATAATTAACCTCCTTTGTTGTAGCACGGCAATAAAAATAATAATTAATCCCCCAAAACATGATCTCAGTTTTCTGAAAAAGAGTTTGGCATAAATTATCACATGAACTTTTTCTCCATTAATGGTCAATAATCAGAATAATAATGGTGGTCTAAGCTATCTGCCTTAAATGGAAATCCAAACCAATCATATCTCCTAGACAATGAAAAAATTCCCAAATCACATTTTCTGTTACTGTTAGAAACAGACTGTGAAATTCCCACTGACAACAAGTGTAATAATATTATTTCTAGTTTATCTCCTGTTAATCTGCAGGGAAATTCCAGCAAGCAAAGCTGATTATAATGCAAATGATACCATGCATAAATACAGGCTTGTCCTAGGAGTGAGAATATTCCAGGTACGGCTCTGTACAAACACTTCCTTATGGGTTACTCTTGGGAACAACATTATCTTTAAATTTATCCTTTAGGGACCTCGCTGCTTCTCGTATGTTTACCAATCATTAAACTATGCATAATGAAGCATCATATTGCATAATCACTGCAAGTGGACGAGGCTGATTTACAGATTTGCTAGCTATCCCTATGTTTTTAAGAATAATAATGCAGATTTGGAATTATCAGTTGTCTTCTGGTCTAGAATAATGATTATCTACCTGCTTTCTGCAGCGCTCCATAATTTATGGAAATGATTTGTTATGTTGCTTAAATGGAGCAGTAGTATACATTTTTTCATTCAGACTTGTTGAAATGTGAAATATTTCACTGAGAATGATACTAATATTCATAACCAGAAACCATATTACTGAAATCAGAATTGCATATAAGTAAAATTAAAACTTAACCTTTAAGTTATTAAAAAGGCATTAGCCACCAAACGCAATACATATAATTAACCAAGGGGAATCCAGGAAGGTGGAACAAATATAGTAGAAATCCTGGGCTCACCTTGGAGGGCCATAACCTATATAGCCCTGATATATGGAGTGATCGCCCTGAAAAGGGTGGCTCCGTTCTCCAACCTCCTGATGAGTCATGACATACCTTAGTTTCAAATGGAAGAGACAGTTCAAATGTAACCATATCTTCAATTTGAAGTCAGGGTATATCAGGGCCCTATTGAGGTTAGAGAATGGGGTTGCCCTTTTCGGGGCGGTCACTCCATATATTAGTGGTATACGGTTAAGGCCTTACAGGGTAAACCCAGGATTTGTATACCACATACTACTACTATATTTGTTCCCCCTTCCTGGATTCCTCTTGCTTCATTATATGTATTGTGTTTGGTGGCTAATGTATTTTTAATATCTTAAAGGTTATGTTTTAATTTTACTTATGTGCGATTCCGATTTCATGATATTAAATGTGAAATCTGTAATGATGTAATCAATATGGCATTTTTGTCGCTATAAATTCGTTTCTCTAGTAGTTTCTAATACAAGTCCACAAACATTGTTTGGCAATTTTACTGGGCAGAAGATTAGCTCATTCTTCAAGGATGCTGATAATTATCTGCCAAGTCATAAGTATCACGTAGAAGGAAAATTAACTGCAGGGGAAAGAAAAAAGAATATTGGACAAGCAGTAAATTACTTCCAAGGAAGATAAGAGAAGCAATGCCAGATTGGGAAGTCTCAGCAATATCTTAAAGGGGTTTTCCCACTTAAAAAAAAAAATAACAGCTGGGTATGAAATAGAAAAACAAAAGAGGCAATACCCACCTCTGTTCAGCGCACCTCATGGCAGCCAGGAGAACAGACAATGAAGTTGCACTCTATGATTGGCTGCAGTGGTCACCTGACTTCTGTACACACTGGGAGCCGGAGCCGCTCAAGCTGTTTTCCAGGGGGGTGCTGAAGCAAGGTGAGCATTGCCTCTTTTGTTGTTTTATGGCATACTCTGCTGTTGAAAAACAAATTAAAGTGGGAAAATCCCTTTAACATGGGGAATAGAGCTATTGCTGCTAGTCAGGTGAAGGTTATGAAGAACATCAGTATTAGGTTCTGTTCACATCTGTCATTTTCGTTATAAATGAAAATCATGATGTAGAGCTGAATCCAAAACACAGTGGACACTGCTGGTGTAATATGGATCCCATTTACTTAAAATGTGGTCTGTTGGGTTCTTCTGAGGTGTCTATTGCTTTGATGGGAAAATACACCACCATTGTTTCATCAAAAATGATGGGATCTATGAGAAAGGCTCCTAATGGAGCTTCTAATGCAGATGTCAACATAGCATTAGAAATCACTTGAACAGGCATCAATGTTTATGTGGCTATATCATATGCCTCCAATATTCATATTTTGAATTGTCTCTTCCACAAAGAAATGCCCTCTTGCTTTCTGAGCGACGTCCCCAGCGAATCTCATGCATCCCATGCATGGCACACATGTGCCACAACGATGGATCAGACGCATGTACTGTGATTTCCACTTGATCAGGAATAATGACATGCACATGTGCCGCCCTAAGTGCGGCGCAGGCATGCCGTACGTGGAACGCATCATGTCTCCAGAGACCAGAGCTGGAGACGATAATCAGTAAACAAGGGGGGACTTCTTTGTAGAAGAGGGAAGGAGAGAGACGAAAAGTGAGATAAAGAACCAAAATAAGAGAGAGACAGTCTGCTTGAGGAGGTGTCCTGCCCGTTGGACGTTCTGCTGCTAATTAGCAAATGGCGTGGGAAGCTTTTCTAAGACTATATCTCTTGATATAAACCTGTGTTGACTAAAATAATGGTCCTGCTTTATTTTACCCACATCTGAGAGTATATTACAATTATATGGCAAGAATTACCTGACAGATTTCCTTTAAAGGGTTATCCAGGGAAATAAAAAGTTATTTATTGCTTCTCCAGTAAAATTAATCTAACTTGCTAATATACTTTAATGAAAGCAGTACTGATATCCCGTTGTCAGCACCGGTCTAGGCAGCTCTACTACTACATTTGTTTTTCCCTGCTCTCCTTGTCTGTGATGTGTGCAAAGGGCTTGACCAATGCATTTCAATAGCTAATCCAGCCCCATTGTCTGTCAAGATAGGTTCAGAAATAGAGAAGGGGGTTGGCTTAGTTATTAAAATGAGCCAAACAGTCAGCCCCCCCTTACATATGCCATTGACAAAGGGAGGGGGGGTGAAAATAAATGTAGACTGTCGGTAGCTGGCACATTCGCTGTCAGCAGGACATAGGCATCGCTTTCAGAATGAAAGTATATAAGTAAGTGACATTCATTTTAAATTGGGCAGCAATAAATAACTTTTTATTTCCCCGGATAACCCCTTTAATTTGCAGCTTAATGCCAGAAAAAGATGACTTTTATATCAATTAATATAATTGTGGCTTTTTTATTATCTTTGCTATTAAATTGTTGGGTAATTTAGTCAAGCAAATGTTAAATGGATATAGAAAGGTCAGAAAGACAATTTATAAGACCAATTTAATCCATTGAATTGCAAAGTTCAGTGTTGATAAAAAAGTCTGCTGTTCAGGTTTTAAAGCTAGATTATACAAAATTGCTTTAGTTCTTTGGGTGCCCAGAGAATTTCGGCGCTGTCTCCTGACGGTAGAGGAGCAGTATTTGGTTTATGGCTGCAGGATATTTCGTTAACTAGTTAAGACTTTTATTACCAAATCACTAATGAGCAGGTTACTTTAGATGGTCTACACCACACATGTCAAACACAAGACCCTCGGGCAAAATCTAGCCCAGCATCTTATTTTATGTGGCTCGCCTTAGAAGATAAACGGGTATTGGAGCAGAAGCACTGCTCTGACCTCTCTGTACAGCGCTTGTAATTACAGGGGCAACTGTCATTGAAATCAATCAGACTCCAGCCTGCAATTAAAGCATAGCTCCCACTGATTTCAATTAGAGCTATGCTTGCAATTATGAGCACCGGCCACTACACAGGGATCAGTAGAGTGCTTCCGCTCCGACCCCAGTGTATCCTGGCAGGCGCTGTCTGGATAACCCCTTCAAAGGAATTCTACTCACCCTGCCTGCAGCTCTGGTCCAGCAGTGCAGTGCAGAGTCTGTGACTGCTGACCTCTCTTGACCACTGACATCTGCGCCAAAGTTAGAGGTCAGTGGTCACAGACTAAGCAGTGGCAGCTGCCATTGACGCTGGTCTGAAGCTGCAGGTGGAGTGAGTGTAAAACCTACAGGGATGTAATTGGCCTCCGACCAGACAGCATTTATGAGACTACTATTACTACTGGGGCCACTATAGTGGTCACTGTTACTACTGGGACCACTACAGGGGTTACTATTACCACTGGGACCACTATGGGGGTCACTATCACTACTTGGACAACTATGGGGGTCACTCTTACTACTGGGACCACTACAGGGGTTACTATTACCACTGGGACCACTATGGGGGTCACTATCACTACTTGGACAACTATGGGGGTCACTGTTACTACTGGAACCACTTTGGGGGTACTGTTACTACTATGGGGGTCACTGTTACTACTGGAACCACTTTGGGGGCACTGTTACTACTATGGGGATCACTGAGTATTTGCATACGCAAAAAAGAACGCAGACAGGTTAATTGAAATGGTGTGTAAATACACAGTGAATATGCAGGATTCACTACGTGTTTGCGCCAACCATTTACTTCAATGGCCTAATACGGTGCGTAATATGCACCAAAATAGGTCATGTCACGTCTTTTTTCATGCAATTGCACACGGCATGAAAAAATTGTCATGTGAATGAACCCATTGAAATCAATGGGTTCTATGCACTGCGTATTACGCGCACAAAATTGTGTGCATAATACGCTGTGCAAATACACTCATGTGAAGGCGACCACAAGGCTGATGTGGCTCTTGGTGAAAATCAATTTGACAGCCCTGGTCTACACCTTGCTAAACCAGCTTTACTGTTAGTAATATTGCCAGTAATGAATTCTAAAGGTTATTTGTCCCTGGCTGTCTTGTTACTCTTTCACGAGTGAGTTTAGGTCCCTATATTAAAAAGATTACTTAATAGAATGAACTTAGGGTATTCGTTCATCACTGGACACTAGACAACAAAAACAAGACAGCTATTAAAAATATTAAAATCATTTCAGAATTATTGATTTTTTTATCTCAGCGGCAATAACCATGCAATGGTCAAGATGCTGGATCTCATTCATAAAATGAGGAGATGGACTCTAATTTAAACTTCAGAATATGAATCCATTGAACAGAATGAGAATTAGAACCAGCAGAAAAAGTTCAAAATGTGCTAATATATTGAATTTAATACAGTAAAACCTCTTTGAGATGCCCTCTTTGTACCCCCTTTAAGGTAATAGTGCCCAGGTGCCTTTGCTGTGCCCCCACAAAGTAACATTGCCCCCTCTGTGCCTCCAGTAAAGTAACAGCACCCCATTGTGCTTTCCACAAGGTGATAGTGCGCCCCTTCAGCCCTCAATAAAGTAATAATGCCCTCTTGTGCCTCACGGAAGATAATAGTACATAGGTGCCCTGCAAGGTAATAGTGCCCTTTTTGTGCCCCCACAAACAATGCCTCCTTACTGACTCTCGTATTTCCTCATGAATAATGTCACTTTTATGCTCTCCACAAAATAATAAAATGCCCTTTGTTTCCCCTGCACACACAATGTATGAGCTTGTTCACACTAGCGTTAATGATTTCCATTCCTCTATTCTATTATTGGAACACAGAAACAGAAATAAAAAGCGTTGAAACATTTATGTTCTTTTCCCCATTGATTTCAATGTTTTGTGTTTTTTTTAAGAAATCTTTCTTTTTGCTTTCGTTTGAGTTCTGTTTTTAAAATAGAACTGAAGCAAATGGAAACATTTCCATTTTTTTTAAATGCACTGAAATCAATGGGAAAAAAAGGAAACTTAACTTAAACCCATTTTATTTTCATTTTTCTGCCCCAAAAAGGGAATAGAGGAACGGAAATCATTAACATTAGTGTAAACAAACCATATTCCCACCATCACCCATCATCCCTACACTCAGCCACAACATCAGAAGTAGTACTTCATTATCACCGTACAATTTATTTAACAGCAACTTTGCTGATTCAGTGCAATAGTTCTTCCAAAGCTGTGGCTGAGTGGGAGGATGATGAGAGTGCTAGTACTATTTTGTGGGTGGGAGAGAGGGGGCTTAAAAACTGTGCTGAATCCCTAAAGCCTCCAGAGTGTGCGCCATACAGAAGTCACTGTCTTGTATCTTTACTTGATCTCTGATTTATGTCTGCTCCACTTCTACTCCATGTGTTATCTTCATTCATTCATTTATGCCACGGAGGCTGTAAGAATGTCAGTAAAAACAATGTTAGTGTGGCAAGGGGGGCCGGGTCACAATTACGACCCCTGCGACCTCTATAGCTACACCATTGTTTTTCCCAGACTCCTAGCATTTCTTGAGGCAGCAGAGAGAAGGCTCATCTGTTGGTTAATAATGGCCAGCTCTACTGGGAGTCAGAGAAATTGTGCAGCCTTCATCTATCATTGGGACAGCCACCCACAATTGGGTGTATATATAGTTAAGCCTGCATGGATACAGTACATTATATATCACTTATTGTCCTTCTAACCTTGAACACAAAACTTCTTAGAAGCGGCTTATGCTTAATGACTGTTTTAACACAATGCATCCAAAGAACAGAAAAGAATTAAAGAATATTAACTAGGTCATATTTTTTTTCTAAAGACAGATTTGTACTTTTCATTCCATTAATTATTTTACATATTGGTCTCTAATGGAAATGATGTGAGCTGTTTTAAGTGGACAAAATTAAATAGAAATAGTTTTCGGTGTCTCATGAGAACTTCATGGCTATGGAAAGCTGAGGGAAATTACATTGTGTCTCTCTGGATGTTCTAACAATATGTGGGTCACTTATTACTATTTAGAAAAGAACATAATGCATTAGCTTGAAGCAGCTTCATATTGTTCTTAAGAAAGCATAGTAACATATATAGCAACCGTCAAGGAGTGGGATATATTAGGCAGCAAGTGAACAGTCAGTTCTTGAAGTTGATTTGTTTTAAGCACGAAAAATGGGCATATGTAAGGACCAAATTGTGATGCTAGATATGCATCATGGCCCTTTACTGGTCAGAGCATCTCTAAAATGATTGGTCATGTGGAGAGTTCCAATAAAGGACAACTGGTGAACTAGTGACAGGGTCATGGGTGCCCAAAGCTCATCGATGCATGTGGAGAGCAAAAGCTGGCCCAACTGGGCCTATCTAGTAGAAGAGCTGCTGAAGAACAAATTGCTTAAAGAGTTATAACTTTCTGCATAGGGGGCTGCATAGCCGAACACCAACCAGCAGTGGCTGCTGACTCCTGTCTATTACTGAAAGTGCCTACAATAGGCACATGGGCGTGAGAACCAGACCTGAATCACTTTTTCTCTTACATCATGGTGATGGCTGGGTGTGTGTGCTGCTTAAAGAGGTATCCTAGTTACTACATGTTTTTTCAGGTTTTAACAAATCCACTGTGATAAGTGAAAATTGATAAATATTTGGGGGTCCAACTACTGAGAATCCAGCCGATCACCAAAACCTGGGTGCTGTGTTTTCCATCCTCCTCACTGCAACCTTCACAATGAGAAGCAGATTGAATACAGTGCAGGCTGTGATTGTGCATAGCCGCTCCATTCATTGTTAATGGGACTGCCAGAGATAAGTTGTTTCTGTCAGCGCCATTGAAATGAATGTAGCGTAAACCACACATGCTTTACCTCCACTCTAATCAATGATCTCGCTGCGGGTATGAAATGCCACTTGGAAGTGAAGTTGAATGGGGAACAGGGACCCCCCTGTGGATGGCTGAAAACTTGAAAAAAATGCAGTAAGCAGAATACCCCTTTAACTGTGGAAAAGATAACACCAGTATATAAGATGAAGGAACGCTGATGGAGGTAATGTGCTCTGTTCAACATTCTGCTGGAAAAAGTTGGCTTCTGGCATTCATATGGTTGTTACTTTGACACATACCACCTATCACACCTAAATATTGCTGAAGATCCAGTACAGCCCTCCATGGCAACAGGATTTCCTAATGGCAGTGGCCTCTTTCAGCAGGATATTGTACATGGTGATACTTCAAAACTTGTTCTGAAAGGTTTAAAGAGCATTACAGAGTTCAAGGCTTTGATTTGGCCTCCAAACTCCTCAGATTGGAATCCGTGTGTGATGTATTTGAAAAACAGGTCCGATCCATGGAGGACCAGCCTCACAACTTTCAAAACTTAATGGAACTTCTGGTAAGGGCTTGGTGCCAGATACTACAGGACACCTTCAATGGTCTTGTCTTTATGGGTCACAACTATTTTACTGGCAGAAGGGAACTACATGATGTTAGGCAGCTGCTTTTTTGTGGCATACATATAATGGAGACTAAAGGCAATAGGGACTAAAGCAGCACTCAAGTACTTTAACCTCCATTGTCTTAAAAGTGGGGAACTACTATAGTACTGCACCCTATAGACAAGAATATGGACCTCAACAGAGAATTTTCATATATGACTGGACTTGCTCATTATAGTAGATAGCCCAGGAGAACAACCTATTTACATATATTCCATTAGGAGCCACTAACAAAGCGCTACAGGGTCAGTCATTTTTCTGAATGGCTGATATATAACTACATTTACCTAGCATAGTTTGTTGGAAGGGAAATTTGTGGCCAGTCACATTTTCCCCTGAGGTGCTAACAACTGATTGTTGGTTTTTACTGAAGCCAAACCATATTCTATTTAAAAAGGTGTGCTTTATGACAACTCCTTTAATCAGCTAATGTTGCTCTGAGTATGTCAAAGTTATGCTATGGACAATAACTTACTGAAAATTTGCTAAACTTTTCAGTTGACCGTAGACACTGCACATAGATATTAAACCATAATCTTCAATTACAGTCAACACAATTTATGCCTTTCTAATTTGGTCTGCATTGATGAAAGTTTATTGGTATGATAGTTTGGAGTTTCTGCAGATTAGAACATCGTGGGTCAAAGTGTTTGGATGGATTCGTCGTCATTTCATACCATCCAGCCAAAAAAGAGTTGAATATCAATACTGCAGCTACACCACTTGGTAGAATTTTTTTGTGGTCACCAAACCCGTATTTCATCATTTTTTGTGCACTAAGTAATATGTGTCAATTTTGCTTATAAGAAACAGTGATGAACACAGAGTTGAGTTTCCCAAGTAAGAAACAATAAGAGTTTCCGATCCTGAAATTGGAAATATGCCAGATACCAAAAGAGATACAATGTACTTTTCTGTTATTCCCACAAGAGTGAAGACATCATTTACAGCTAATGGGACTTTAACCGGTCAAAACGTACGAAGACTGTGGTTTAAGATATAATAAAAAGGAAACATTAGAGCAGGTTTGGCAAAAGATATAAAATGAATGTATCTAAAGTTTGTTCTATGTTGGTTATATGGTCAATATTCCACAGTTGGCAATCGCGGCCACCAGCTCTTCCTACCTCCCCCATCCAGCAATTGCAATCCCTGATCACTTCAAACTGTCAAATATAACAGACATAACCTCCTCTTCCAGGTTAGGGCTCCTATTAGTGCTGCTTAAGGGATGCAAGTTCATGGTCTGCCCCTTAAAGGGCCAGTGCATGCACTCAGCCTTTCCACCTCTGGACAATCAAGTTAGCTTCTCTGTATGTATTTATCTTGCACCTTTTGGCTTGATAATGGCCCTGTGTGGCTAAAACCTCTGTTGCATTTTAAGGAAGAGATGAATAAAGACTGATTTTATTTTTTTCCTGGATGTCTCTAATGCTTCGGATTTTCTTTGCATTTTCTGACATCATGGTTTGGTGGAAAGAGCACGCCAAGCAGCGTGGAGGAGTGATGACTGGTGCATGGGGTTACAATAGTTTTTCTTTACTCCTAGTTTGACCTTTATCTTCTTCACCAAGCTTTCCCATCTTCTCCTATCCTGACCTCAGCTCATACTTTGACCATGTTATACTTGTCTGCCGCTTGCCCTGGCCTTTGGCTAGCCTTATCATTACGTTAAAAACTCCACCTGTCTTGACCTCGATTTAGTATATCAACCACATTAGTGCCTGCTCCTCTGGTACCAAACTACGGTTCCCCTGACCTTGCTGTGTTATCTACCACAGTACCGAGACTACTCTTGTTGTAGTGGTGTGGGGATCCCTGCAGCAAAGACCATATCCCAATTCATTGGGTTAAAGGGTAAAAACCAGGTGCAACCCTCAGGAGTAGCCCTAAGCCAAATGAGTCTGTTGGATAGTGGGTCCACAGCTCCTGTTTTTTACAGATTTTATATAATTATGATAATCAAACTTGAAATATTATCCAAATCATGATCATCCTAAAGACCATAAGTTTAAGGGTTTATTCACACGGCCATGACCGTGTGCTGTCCGCAAAGTGGGACGCTACAAACATTAGATTGCACACTGACACTATCCGTGCGCCATGTGAGGTTCACACAGCTTCACACATGCCGTCTCTTGGCTGTGAAATGATAGAAACACTGTAATTTTTTTCACATGGCCGACGGTCAGTGTGAAAAATCATGTCTGAATCAGCTCATTAGCTATTATGGGTCCATGTGCTGTTAGAGTCTACACTGTTGCAGACTCAGCCTGCAGACCGACAATATGACTGTGTGAATAAGTTTTAATGTTCACATCAACACTACTAACATAAAATCTGTAGCTAAATAAACGTAAAAAATGAAAAAAATTAAAATCTACAGATAACATACAACAGTTTTGCCTGTACTATATAGTTCATCAGTTCTGCCATTGTTTTTTACAACATTAATCATGCAGCATAAATGCCATGATAATTTTTTTTTGTAGGTTAGTAAGATTACAACAGTACCAAAATTATATATTTTTTTTATGTTTTTCCACTTTTGCGCAATAAATTATTGGAAAATATATGTATATTTTTTTGCATCATTCTGTTCAAAATACCAAACCTTTTTATTTTCCCATTGACAGAGCTCTGTGAGGGCTTGTTTTTTGCCTGATGAGCTGCAGTTTTTATTGGTACCATTTTGGGGTACATATTGCTTTTTACTCTTTTAGGGCTTAGTCACATGGGGACATCCAGGCGCCGATGCGCCTGTCTTCCTGCACGAAGAAGACGACCATACTAGCAGTGCGGACGACTCTCCGCAGCGCCGGAAGAAAGAACACATGACCGTCAATGGAGATGGTCAGGTGTTCTTTCTGCCGAGAGTGCAGAGAATCGTCCGTGCCTGCAGTGCGGCTGTCTTATCCTGCAGGAAGATGGGTGCATCGGTGCCCGGATGCACCCATGTGACTAAGCCCTCAGGGCTCTGTCAGATGAGTGGTTTTTTGTGCACCAATTGGCGCGCAAAAAGAGCGATTCTAAAAGAACCAATGGGTTCCTATAGACGCTCTCACATGAAAGAATGTAGTAGAGCAAAACGGCGTGTACATAACAAAGATAGGATGTGACCTATCTTTGGTGCGCTGCTCAGGAGTTTCCATTGACTCCTATGGGAGAAGGAGTTTATGGAAACTCCTGCGCAGGGAATAGATTCCCCGCTGCTAACAGCAGGACATTTAAAATGTGCTGCCCAGAGGCACATTTTAGATATCCTGCTGTTACCTCCTGCTAGTCCCCGCAGGGATGAGGGGACTCCCCGGGGGGGTCCATTAATCCCTGCAGGGACTAACAGGAATTTACAACAGGACATTCAAAATGTGCCTCTGGGCAGCACGTTTTAAATGTCCTGCTGTAAGCAGCGGGGTATTCCTCCAGCCCCCCTGCTGGGCAATTCCACAGCACAGGGGGGAAGTAGAGGACTATTTCCTCCTCTCTCCCCAAGGGATTTCCCTATAGTGGGGAGAGAGAGGGGGGCGGGTTACACGGCTTTTCCCGAGGGCTTCCCCGAGAGCATGAGAGGAGGGTGCGGGGCTAGAAAGATCCAACCTCTAACCCCGCCCCTCTAGCTCCATGCCCTCTATTATTGCTATATGGATTCTCTACGAAGAAGCCCCGCAGGGCTTTGGGATTTCCCCATAGCAGGGAGAGAGAGAGAGAGGAGCTATGGGGGATTAAACCATAGCTCCGCTCCATCTCTCCCTGCTATGGGTTAATCCCCCATAGCTCTGCTCTCTCTCCCTACTAGGGGGAAATTCAAAGGCCCTGCGGGTTTTGTTTGCTCTCTCCTCCTGGAGCAGCTGCTCCAGTGAATGGGCGATTTTCATGCGCATGAAGCTCGGGTCTTCTGCGCATGAAACATTGCCCATTCACAAGATTTAGATAACATGCAAGCAGTGATTTTTTTCCGCGTCTATTGGTACGAAAAAAAACCGCTCATTTAACCGAGGCCTTATTGAATGTTTTTTGAAGGTGAAATAAACAATGAACAAAACAGCATTTGGGCTCAGTTTTTTTTACTTTTTCTATTAGCATTTGCCATGCAGGATACAAAGTGAGTTCATTTTACTGAATGGTACATTATGGATGCAACGATATGTGGGTTTAAATTTAAACAGAAGAGAGGAAAGTGCAGAAAAAGTTGTTTCATTTTTACATTTTTTCAACCTGCAATTGCATGATCACTCAGATAATATATTGCAGTACTTCTGTACTGCAGTGTACTATTGCTTTTCATAGTGATCACAGGCTATGGCAGACCCATCTGTCCCCCACAGTTACATGGCGGAGGGCTTATGATGTCACAGGGAAGGTGGCCTCCCTCTGTGAACCTTTTACATGCCACAATCAACATTGTTGGCAAGAAGTAAGGGGTTAATAGTTGGGATTTGAGGTTGGCCGTCAGCCACAACCAGCTTCTGCAGTTGGTGGCATGAGCTCAGCTTCGGGATCCATAAGACAGAAGTTTACACCCATTCGTGGGAAGGGAGGGAAAGGGTTAGATTCCAATTATCCGATCCTGCTTTTCTCAGTAAAGCCTACTATACAAAGTGGTTGCCATTCACTCTACAGCATCTGGAAAAGCTGTACTGGACTTTGTTGATTTTAGAGACCGTTTGTTTGCAGGGCCAGAAGTGTGTGAAGGTTAATAAGGGATCAACATCATCAGAACTAGAGATGAGCGAGCGTACTCGCTAAGGGCAAATACTTGAGCGAGTATTGCCTTTTGCGAGTACCTGCCCGCTCGTCTCAAAAGATTCGGGTGCCGGCGGGGGTGAGCGGTGAGTTGCGGGAGTGAGCAGGGGGGAGAGAGAGTCTCCCCCCATTCCTCCCCCGCAGCTCCCCGCCCCCTGCCGGCACCCGAATCTTTTGAGACGAGCGGGCAGGTACTCGCAAAAGGCAATACTCGCTCGAATATTTGCCCTTAGCGAGTACGCTCACTCATCTCTAATCAGAACTATACACCTTTCAGGTGGCTTTAGTACACTTGTGCCTATACACCCATACATTAGGTTTAGTGGAGCCTTCTGTAAACTGGCCTTAATGATACACATTTATTTTAATATAACCAATGCAGCAAATTCAAGGAGAAAAAGAAACTAAATCACTTACTAATGCTTGCTAAGCTTTCCGGGACTGTTGCAAGGCGTCATTAACTTCCCTTTCATTAAATGTGCTCACATTTAATTATCTCCCTATATTTTACCTTAATAAACAAACATTATGGCTGCGCTCCAATACTGTCAATAATGGGCATAATTATACCCTCTCAATAAATATCAAACGTAGTTACACATTAAGGTGCACATAATTATAAGTAGCAATCATTTCTGTTTTTACTTGATTGAACGTTGTGCACCTTCTCATTATCCTTTTTTTTCACTGGGGATCCTTAGCGGAAATTATCATTTTAATTTCTTCTAATAAGCAAAAATTGAAGCTTCCAAGAAAAAAAAAATCGAACTATGATATAACCTTACCAAACCTCTGAAATTCACACGGCATCTGCTGTTATTCAAAGTATAAAGGTTAGACACCCAAGAGAGGCTGGAACGTAAGAGTTGGAAAATGAATGATTCACAAGTTTTGCAAGTAAACTTTCTGATGTATTTTAAAGTACGGAAGTTAATATTTTATAGATGCTTAATCCACTCATTCAGAAATAGCAGCCCAAACTCTCAAATATTTATACAGTTTTTGAGGCAAAACAAGGCCTGTGTGCTTTGTGCATTGCGCTTTTTCCACTGTCACATCCGTAAGATTCATACTAGATCAGGCAGCCAGAAAATAATTGAATCTAACAAGGGAGAGGTGCTAAAGGTAAACGAAAGTTTGAAATTGTTTACAGCATACCAAAATAGCCCAGTGACTTCACCTCTGCCTCCACATTTACGAAAGTTAAAAACTACAGGGCGGAACGACAAATCACCGAATCAAGCCAGAGAAGAAAATATTTAGATTGCATTTATTAAGCATATTAGGAAACAGCTCACATTTTGTAAATGCCACTATTTATGCATCAAGCGAGGGGCTATTTGGCAGTGAATTTCCGCTCTCAGGCTCTCCTGCCGAATCAATGTAAAAACAGAATACTTGCCACTAATTTATTGTAAGATTCAAATTAGAGAAACAAAACATGCATAATATTGGCGCTATGCTGGCCCTTCAATTACCGGTCTGATGCACTATGGGGTTTTCAGCTATTTTATTCAGTTGGGTATACTTATCCTTTCATGCACAATATACAGTTCCAGGACAGGCATGGTAATCTTCCAATTTTGTGACATTGGGGCATATTTATTAGTATTGTCTTAAATTTAGACAGCTTAAAACCAGATTGCATGCGCGAAATTTATCCCAGGGGCTCACATTGTATGATAGATTTGGTACTACTTTAAACACTTTTGTATTAGTTTATGCCACTTCTTTGTTGACTTACATAGACTAAAATTTCGACACCAGTGGCGTAACTATGGGGGATGCAGGGATTAGGTTGCTCCTGGGCCTAGGAGCCGTAGGGAGCCCAGTACTATAAATAAAGCATTATAGTTGGGGGCGCTGTTACAGGTTTTGCAATGGGGCGCATTAGCTTCAAGTTACGCCTATATTCGACACCAAAACTTTGCTGCACTCTTGTACAGTTTAAGCCACTCCTATTTTTAAGTTACACTCCCTTGTCTTGTGATGCACAAAAAATGTGTAAGACACATAATAAATCTGGCGTAAGACGTGTACGCCAATTTTTGGAAATTATACCATAAATCTGGCGCCTTAGTAAATCTCAAATATTGTATATTGGAGTCTAGTTCCCCATTTTATGTACTTTAAACCCTTAACACTCCATGATGTACACAGTTATGTCATGGAGGTTTGGGGTTTGTATGGGGAAGGATTGGGGGTTCAATCTCACACCATACAATGCAAGTGCCAGCTGCCTGTCAGATCGTGGCATAATGTAATACTATGGTATTATATATATAATTCTAATTGCCAAAGGCAAAAAATGCCGATAGGTAATTTCCCCTAAAATATAAATGCTTTATTATTCAAAAATACACATGGGCAGCATCAAAAATATTATAAAATAAAGGAGCAAATGGTTTTAGCAAAATAGAGTGACCAACAGCCATCAATCAGTAACGTGTGTGTAATTTTGCATATGCATTCTTAAACATAGGCCTGGATGGCCAACTTCCAAAAGCCTATGTAGAAATTAGTAGGTCAGCGCCCCCTGAACCCTATTAAAAGTCTAACCTACAGCCACTCCGGCATGTTTCGCCTTACGGCATCCTCAAGGGGAACGACAACCAGGGGCATAGTGAGTTTCTGGTTCTAAACACCCTCCCCACGGGGTGCTGTTTGGTTGCCATGGCAGCTAAGGACCTTCTGAAGGCATGTGTGGCTGCAGTTAGAGATTGCTTATAAAGCCATGTCTACGGCATGGCTTAAGAGAATGCCTGTCAGATCGCGGCATAATCTATTACAATGGTACTATATTATACTTCATGAGCGATCAACCGATCGCAAGTTAAAATGCCCTATGAATGCTCGAAAAAATTTAAAAGTGAGTTTTAAAAAGTTTAATAATTATAACAAAATATAAAAGATAATAAAAGTTTTAAAAAAAACTTTTCCCGTATCTGTAATAAAAAAATAAAAATAAATTTTTGGTATGGCTGCATTAGTAAAAGTCTGATCTATCAAAGTAACACCAAATTGATACCACACGGTGATCAGCAAAAAAAACCACACAAGGTCAGAATTGCGCTTTTTATTGCCCCCTGGTCTCCAAGAAATAAATTTAATAAAAAGCGATCAAAACGTCATATGTGCTCCAAACTGGCACCAATAGAAGCTACAGGACGTCCAGCAAAAAAACAAGCCCTCGCACAATCATGTCACAGAAACAATAAAAAAGTTACTGCTGTCAGAAAATGGCAGCAGAAAACAACTTTATTGTTTTCCAAAGATATTTTTTATTTAAAAGTAGTACAACAAAAAAAAACCTATATAAATTTGGAATCTTACTGACCCATAGAATAAAGTTATGTCATTTTTGCTGCAGTGTGTACGCCATAGAAACATGACTTACCCCACCCCCCAAAGATGGTGAAATTCTGTTTACTTTTCCATTTTACTTTTCCATTTAAGTTTTTCAGTACAGTATAAGGTACATTAAATAGCACCATTGAAAAATACAACTCCTCCTGCAAAAAACAAGACTTCATACAGCTACACCAATAAAACTTACACCAATAAAGTAATGCACATTTCCCAATTATTTTGTTAGATATCCTGATGAAATCATACCTTTAAAAGAAGGTATTCACATCTTCCTTACTGTATGCAAATTCCTGGTGAGTGATCCAGACTGTCTCTGCTGGCTTGCGTACCTACCCTAAGACCACCCCTGTTTGCTCCTGTGACATGGGACATCTTCCACATCATCAACCTGGTGATCAAGCTCTTATGCATGCACTTGTGAGCTCCAGGACTGGCGAATGTGCCATTTTGGAGCAGATTCAGTAGACGTAACTGCGCATGTTCTTGTCCTGGGGCCCTCAGTGTATGCATTAGAGGGAGTTTGATTGCCACATTGATTATGTGGAGGACATCTTCACATGTTGAAGCAGTAGTGAGGGGCATCACTAGAAGAGGTACATAGGCCAGTAGAGACAGTCCGACCAGCCCACCGGAGACGAGAACCAGTGAGAACTGCAGTGGGAACTAAAAACTTGCTACTGGACTCCAATGTGTAGGACCCTTATCTAAACCCCTCATACAAGCCATAAAAATTCTAAGGCTTACTTTAATAAAAATGTTACCCCTTAGCACTGACTATATTCTATGCCCATAGCAGTAACATAGGTAGGAGCCATTGAGACTGATTTTAATGCTTTCCTTCATCTGTACAGGGAGCAATCGCACTGCTCTCTGGCTGAGAACGGGAATGTGGTTTGGAGCACCTTGACTTTTCAACTGTGGGAGTCACCAAGGTCACCTAGCATATGTTTCACAGTAGGACAAATGAAATCTGAAATCTGACTCCTGCAAACCTGTATGAGCTGCAGATTTGTTCAACCTTACTTTGATTTTAATTTCTTTTAAGAACTTCCATTTCTCATGATGCAAAAATTACATTTTCATGCCATTCAGTAAACACATATATGTTAAATGTAGTGTTTTTTTGTTAACATGGAAGCCTATGGGTGGCAAATAGCTTACGGATGGCATCCATTAGAGACATTTGTCACAGCCAGCCAGTAAAAAAAGATAATTGTTAATGTATATGTTTTCTTTTAACAGAGGAGCCTTTGACTACAGATGGCCGACTAATATTTTCTGTCCTAGGTATCCATTGGATATATACTTATTATTTCTCCCGCCACACATCTTGGCTACTACAATGGTCAAAGCATTAAGTATTCTAATAGCAGTTCTGTTGCTGGTCCAGGCACCAAGCAAATAGTCCAAAATATATTTTAATGCAAGTATTGTAGCATATTAGTGTGGTTTGTACCTTTGCTTTAATCCATTAAATGGTATTAATAACAACCAGTATTTGTTGTGTGAGGTTCAGCTCATAGAACACATTAGATAAAAAGTGGCACATGGATGACCAATCAGTCATCTATTCATAGTGCAGATTGCAAATAAATCCAAGTAGATGATCCAATTTCAATAGGAAAAAGCTGCTGTGGATAGATGTAAAAATAGAGGACAGCACCTCAAGATCATGTTCACTAATGGATCCAAGAAACCCTATTAAACTAGATACATAGATTTCCTTTCACCCAGGACCGAAGGGCCTGGTGTTTGTTTCCCCTTCCATTACTATGGGCCAATTCCCTGATCCATTGTTTTAGCAATATAGTGCCTCTGTAGAGAAGAATTTTACACAGGATCGTTTCAACTAATAAAAAAGTTGAGGACTAGCCCTCTATTAAAGGGCACCATAACTGAATCTTGGTTTGATGCTATGGTACATACATCCTTGAAGCTCATATACATGAAACTAAAATTTAGGTTTTATTCCCACTGGTAACAATTGGGTTAAGTAAGATTCTTTTTCCCTTTACTGGGCAGAATAGCAGAGGAAACTAAGTGGTAACTGATGCCATAGAGAATAGAACTTAACTGCTAATGTTAACAGTGCCAAAGGCTAGAGTATATTAATATTGTGTAATGATGGCATTTTTCCACAGTTTTGACTGTTATTTATTTGATACAATTTATATTGTGTCTGTTTGGGGTTTATTTATTCATACAGTGCCAGTGGCCTTTGTAATGTCAGTGTTGTATTTCTAATACTATATTCAGTCTGGTTTTATTCCTCATAACATAATACTTGTGTTTGTACTTATCATGATTCGCTCTCTACAAAGAGAAAATTCCACTTCCGAGAACACTATGCTTATTTTAATCTGGCCCCAGGGGCGATATAATGATAACAGCACAAAGAATGACTTGCAGCTCCATTTCAAGTCCTCATTCTCAGCATTATCCTTTTATGGCTGTCAAGGTCCCTCGTTGGGATTCAGTATCCGGAATAAGGTTACGATTTGTCTAAGTGTGTATTGGCAGCCTGGGAGTTACCATTTAGGTGATATGAAGGAAACTGTTCCTAGATCTGATTTGCTAATAATTTAGTATGCAACTAAACCAAATATGTACCCTGATGCTATTTTAAAATGTCTACTGTATATCAATAAGATTTTCTGCTCTTCAGATGCTCTGAAGACTTCTTTAAAGAGTGCCTAACTTTTCAGATGATTTTTCAGAATAGGTTGCAGTGGGTGTGTATGAGGAATAATATCATCTATAGCCATTATCTGTATTCTGTATTTTTCACAATCCCCCCCCCCCCCCTGCAAACTGTATCTCTTCATTTCAGCTCTCTCTGATAGTGGAAGGTCCCTGCTGTTATGCTGTGTTCTATACACTGCACACAGAGAAAGCGACAGATTCTGCTCTCTAACTATCCAGAACTGAGAGATATAACAGCATGTAAAACACTAGAGAAGTACTGAGCAGTGAAGATGTGATTTCAGTAGCTATAACACAGTAAACAATCACTTAGTATTAGCTGCAGGCAACATTGGTGTGAGTCTATGCGTCTCTCCTCCTCTCTCTCCCTCCTGTTCTTTGTAGACTCCAATGATCAGCATGAGTCAGTACCCTCCTTCACTTCCCATCCCTTGTTACTAGAAATGAACTTCCCTTGACAACATGTAGTTAAGAGTAAGTTAGAAGGGAGACCCCAAGTGGTCAGTGCTTTAGAGTGATTTTTCAGCACAACAACATCCTTTTAGGTAAATAAATTTATCAATAACGATCATATTAATAGAAATTGTTTGAAAAATTAGTGAAACATTTAACCATGTTCAACTGGTGAAAAATGCAGCATACAAGTCATATAATGGCCAGCAATAATAATATTCCTCATGCACATATATGACGTCTTATTAAAAAAAAATACACTTGAAACTGGGGGTACGCCTTAAAGGAGATGTCCCGCGCCGAAACGGGTTTTTTTTTTTTTAAACCCCCCCCCCCGTTCGGCGCGAGACAACCCCGATGCAGGGGTTAAAAAAACCACCCGCACAGCGCTTACCTGAATCCCGGCGGTCCGGTGACTTCAATACTTACCGCTGAAGATGGCCGCCGGGATCTTCTACCTTCGTGGACCGCAGCTCTTCTGTGCGGTCCACTGCCGATTCCAGCCTCCTGATTGGCTGGAATCGGCACGTGACGGGGCGGAGCTACACGGAGCTACACGGAGCCCCATAGAGAACAGGAGAAGACCTGGACTGCGCAAGCGCGGCTAATTTGGCCATCGGAGGGCGAAAATTAGTCGGCACCATGGAGACGAGGACGCTAGCAACGGAGCAGGTAAGTATAAAACTTTTTATAACTTCTGTATGGCTCATAATTAATGCACAATGTACATTACAAAGTGCATTATTATGGCCATACAGAAGTGTATAGACCCACTTGCTGCCTCGGGACATCTCCTTTAACACTGGGCTTACAGAGTTTTGGGGTAAATATAAATTATTATTAAACTTTTATTAACTCTTTCTGGAGGAATGGAAAAATACAACAATGTTGATATTTTTTAGTCTTACATTTTTGCTGTTAACCGTTTGCTATAAATAATTTGTTAATTTTAGTCTTCAGGTTCGTGCAATTATAGCAATATCAAATTCATATGGTTTCTGCATGTTTTACTACTTTTGTACAATATAAGTGCTTTTTAATTAAAAAAAAATGTTTTCTGAAAGCTATGACCTTTTTATTTTTCCATTGATGGAGATTTGTTAAAGCTTGTTTTTTTTTGTAGGATGACTTCTTCTTCTCCTTGGTACCATAGTAGGGTGACATACAACTTATCACTATTTCCTTTTTTAGAGATGAAATGAACAAAAAACATCAATTTTGTCATTTTTATTTATTTTTTTATGGCATTTACCACACGGGTTAAATTTTTTTTTGTTCACTAGAGGAAATGAGTGGGCTATCCCTGATGGTTCATATAATGCAATGCAAAACTATACTGCAGTGTATTATGCCTGTCAGTGCATTATGTTTGTCAATCATCCTATTAGGTTCTGCCTCTGGAAGGGCTTAACAGGTGTACAAAAATAAAAGGAAAGTATACTCAGCAGGTTGTAAGATGCTTAGGTTTTTAACTGGTGTCTGTAGAGGTCATGTATCCAACTCTGTGTCCCGACTATTACTGAACCAATTCTACCCCCTCCCAGCATTATATTAGACAACTATCAGCAGATGAAGAGCATCCAGCCAATCAGTCGCATGCAACTTAACACTTTTTGTTCTATGTCTCTGGGGATGAGATAATTTCCTCAGTGCCAGTCATCACCTCCCACACTAAACAAGCTTTGGCAATACTATGCAGTTATCACTTCTGTGATGAGGAGTTGTGCTTTTCATTTAAAGAGGGTAGTGCTATCAATAATGATTAAAAAAAGATATAAGAGGACCTGTCTGACAAGTGGAATGGGTGGCTGTTTTAAATTTATTTTAGCCCCTAACACCCCACTCAGCTGCAATGGCTCCCATCCAGTGTCAGTGGTTGACATTAGGCGGTGAAGACTACCCATTTGATAATGCACTAGTAACGGGAGCCATTGCCAGCAAATGGTGTCTAAAACAAAATTTAAAATGGAAGAACCCACAGGAATGTAGCTGTAAAGACATGTAGCCTATTCTACTTCTGAGAGGACATGACAGGTCCTCTAACTACAGAGCTCTGCAGCTAATTGACAATAGATCACACACCCAATCTTACATCAGTCTAATTCTAAGTATCTAATAATAAATCCGTATCAGTTATGAATGTAAACAAGTACGCATTATTACTAAGTAACATCAGCTGCACGCTGATACAATCTGAACTGAACACATTTGTGATTTGGCCACCTGCATTCTTTGAACATAAGCTGAAATTCTGACACCATCTGTTCCTTTCAAATTTTAGAGTCAAATCAATAATCCAGATCACTATAATGTTATAGAGTACATTAATCACTTGTAAACTATCCAGATAAGGTGCCAAATAGTTAAATGCTAATACTGTATATCTTCTCACAGTGAAAAACTTCATAGAATAGATATATCTAAAATAAAGACACTCATTGTCAAGAAAAAAACATGCACTAGAAGAAGTTGTCGGAATCCAATGAAACTTTCTATGTGTGATTGTAACATTGATATAAATAAGTGATTAAAATATCAGAGCAAAAGGAGAATTTATTTCGGAAACTGGCCCCTTGAAGGGAGGCTCTAGTACCCTGTTGTACCGCCTCTAGCTTGGATACAAGATGTGATACGGGTGGGCATGGAGGCTCTATACCCTGCTGTAAAGCCTCTAGCTTGGTTGCAAGATGTGATATGGATGAGCACTGAGGCTCAAGTGCCCTGCTGTACTGCCTCTAGCTTGTATGCAAGATTCGGGGGCCATGTAGGCATTGAGGTTCCGGTGGGTGAGTATCAAAGGAAATACACAAATGGGCACTGTGAGACCAAACTTCCTTCAGCCAAGTGCCTGAAACGATTCCAACAGACACAGGGGCCTGTAATTAAACAGTTGGAGCTGCTTGTGCTTGTCAGACGATCAGATGTTCCTCCATACTGGTGGTCTGCCGGGGGATGTCCTGAGCCCAGTTGCCTTGTTTGTATGTTCTCACGCATCAACTGGTCCCAACGCCTCCTAGCAGACTGGTCAGAACGGCCCAGATGGCGGGCAATTCATCAATATGAGCATCCAACTTTTTTCAATGCGTCCCCTCTCAAATCTGTTAACTGGGTCGTAGAGACATGTCTAGTGGTCAACAAGCTCTACACAAGTGGTAAAAGAGTTCCACTACAGCCTCCAAGAGCCTTTCCAAAGGCCAAGGATGGCAAGACCGTTCAGCTAATCACGCCACACATCTAATCATCTGCAAATCTGCTTGAGATATAACTGCAAGCCCAGTTTTGCAGCAAAATGACAATTCATTCTAGTGTGCTATGAAACCAACTTAAGCCTAGCATATGATTACAACATAACCTGATGTAGCAAGAAAAAGAAAAAAATTCAGATACTAGGGTCTTATGATGTATAAAGTCATATCTTAGGACTTGTCCCACTAATATATGCCGCTACATTGCATATAAAATTGTGTCAGTTAAGCAATGGGCCCTGGGTGATGCTATCTCCAAAGCATAATTGACCTCCATCTTCCCTAATTAGAAGATGATTAGCACTTAGAGCATGACTAGTCCTCACTGCCCATATTTCTACTCTGCAATGTATTCTACCTTTTGTTTCTCCTGCATATTTGTCTTCATGTATGCAATTACCTTTTGTTGTTGTCCCTATCTCTTGTTTCCTCCACCATTTGTCAGGTCTTGGTTGACTGGTAATATTTAGATTTTTTATTTCTTTTTTGATTCTAAGCTGACATTAGCTTTCTTTTTGAGACAAAGTTATAACTAATTACTGTGGACAATGGCTCTTACTTTTGTATGGTTTTCCACTATACATAATACTGGATAGTGGACTTACTTGTCATACTTCTTGTATTTTTTGCAGGAACCTTAAAAAAGCTATTTAAGCAATACATTTTTGCCTGTTGCTCCTTAGCATCACACTAATTTTGTTGCGAAGGTTTAAAAAATAGTGCAGATTCCATATATGAGGTTAAAAACCATCTCTTTATTTAGTACATACAAAAATTGAAACTTGACAAAATACTTTACACTTTTCAGTCTGACATCATATGGACTCTAATATGCTAGTGTGCCGGAAGCCTAAGTCATAGCTTAGTTATACCCAAGCATCAAGCCATATTGAAAGAAACAGACATCCAATGAATGACAGAATAGGAATCATACGGGTCAAAAAAATGATGTGATGGCCCATGTGATCAAACGTAATACATTAAAATCATCATATATCAAAAGAAATAAGTAAATAACTAATAAATAACTGCAGAGGAAAAATACCCCCCCCCCCCCCCCCCCCTGAGCATGCTCGGACCAGTATGCAGTTACTCGAGAGGAGCGATGCTCACTTGAGTAACTGCCTTAACCAAGCCTGCTCGCTCATCTCTAGAAGTATGTAGTCTGAAGATTGTTTCGGCCATCTTGGATGGCTGAAAACAAGACCTGGAACTGGTTGATTGGAGGGATGGCAGATATAAAACAACTGCATATACTGTACCTCATCCTCCTCCGGTCTTGAGACAGAAGTTGTCCTGAAACAGGAGGGTCACTTCAAATAATGGATACAGAGAACACCAATTCAGTTGCAATAAAGACAAGACATTCAGATACATTATTGACAAGTAATCCAATGGCTCAAGTGTCCTTATAGGCCATATGAACATATATTATGCTAATAGGACAGCCCATTTAAAGTGAGCCACCTGTTTGGATCAGCTGTAACTTTTAAATTATATAATTGCATGAGCCATTCAATATCTATTTCACAGGATTCTCCAAGGAAATTAGGTTGAGAATCCCTGACTAATCCCCAACTCAGAGCATCTAATGGGCCTATATGTGCCAATAATGTCCGACTACAGAGTATGACATATGTCAATACATACCTGATACCAGAATTTATTATATACAGGATGAGTATTTTTAAACCACTTTTAACTTGTAGGTAGAAAGTACATTACGTACACATAAAACATATGTCACAATGACATTCAGACAAAGCCTCTCATTACCGATACCAGATAACTATTAGTTATGATCAATGTGCAACTACTTCAATGAAGAGAAGACGGGAAAATTGGAAAATATGACTGTGCTTGCTAAATAATCATAGACTGGAAAATTATTGGATTGTTCTCACAAGCATCTGATTGTCAGTGAGCAGTATGTGAATGCCAAGAACTGAAATCTTGGATGCAGCATTGACAGACTGAAGTAGATAAAGATAATATTAATGCCAGTAATTCTACTACTGTACAATAACATATATCAATGTAGCAGAGCTAAAATGTTTGCAATTTGTTACAACCGTTATTTGAGGTTTTCTTATGATTCAATTCAAAACTGCTTTTACGTCTGCATCGGGGGTTCCATGTTCCTGCTTCTTTATCGGAGCAGCAAAGGGGAATCTCCTGGCCGAATAGATCCATGTTATGATGGGACCGAAGAGCGCCCAATGGACTCCATTGACTGTAGTGGGTTCTGCTTAGTTTCTTTTTTTTTTAAATCATTAATCTTTATTGATCTCATATGACATTGCTAGTATAAAGCATACAAAGTATTTTTCAAAAATAAAATATTCAATCTTACAGCAAAATATTTACACTTCAGGGCTTAGGGCTTAGTCAGACGGGCGTTTTTTGCCGCGATTTGCGCATGCGCATGCGTCCGGCGATTTTTTTAAAACCATTGCTTCGCAATGGTATCGGACACATGAGCGCTTTTTATGCGCTCGTCCGAAAAATTATAGAACAAAAAATCGCAGATCGCACCTATCTGCGATCTGCGATTCCTGTTCGCTTCTGTATATGCGCTCAATGGGGCCGGCGGCAGCAGCGCCGACCCCATTGAGAACATATAGAAGACAAATCATTCTTCTCTGCCACAGCTGTAACAGCTGTGGCAGAGAAGAACGATGTTTGCCCATTGAATTCAATGGAGCGGCAATACAGCCGCTCCATTGAAAGCAATGGGCTGCCGGCGTGCGTGGGGTTAATTGTCGGGAAGGGGTTAAATATATAAACCCTTCCCTGCAATTCATGCTAAAATGTGTTAAAATAAAAAAAAATTGTATACTCACCTTTCCGCTGCAGCCGGAGTCCAGCCGCGGCCGCTGTCAGTTCTCCTGAACTGCTTCTCGGCACTATTCAGCCGGCGGGGCTTTAAAATCCCCGCCAGCTGAATGATCTGCTCTGATTGGTCACAGCCTGACCAATCAGAGGCCGGTTTCACTCACACACCCATTCATGAATTCATGAATGGGTGAGTGACTGCTGCCTCTCAGCGCTGAGCCAATCAGGGGCAGGTCTGACTCACATCCATTCATGAATTCATGAATGGGTGTGAGTGAGGCATGCCTCTGATTGGCTCAGCGCTGAGCCAATCAGGGGGCAGGTCTGACTCACACCCCCTTCACACCCACTGCAGGACGGCTGCCCGGAGCTGCAGGCAGAAGGTGAGAATGCAATTTTTTTTTATTTTAACACATTTTAGGATGGATTGCAGGTAAGGGCTTATATATTTAAGCCCTTACCGACAATTCATCCCGGGCTCGCCCGCAGCGCATTGCTTTCAATGGAGACGGCTGTATTGCCGTCTCCATTGAATGCAATGCGCTGGACAGCTCCGGCCCGTTTCTAATGAAACGCGGCTAGGAGCAGATTTTCGGGCGATTTGCGGGCGACTTGCGTGCACCGGTCACGCGATTTGCGGATGCGCATCCGTCATGCGATCCGCAAATCGCGGCAAAAAACGCCCGTCTGACTAAGGCCTCAAAGTGTGATTCTCTAAGAGTTTACAGTTAGTATAGAACATTTTTATTTGCTGATCAAGAAGATATGAGGAAGAAATGGGAAAAGGGGGGGGGGGTAGGAAAGTGGGGATAATAACCTTAAACTTTAATAACAAAGTCTACCAGATTCTTTGTTGAAGAGGGAAAGAATTTTAACCATGGATTCCACATTTCTTTGTATTTCAAGATATCGTTATTGCGAAGGGCTATGATCTTCTCATATATGCTATGTTATGTTATCAGTTGGGTTAGGTCTCTTAAGGTAGGAACTATACCAGATCTCCATTTCCTAGCGATCAGGGTTTTAGCCCCTAGTAAGATGTGACCTATAGGTTTTTTTAAGGAAAGAGAGATTTTTCCAAGATCCAAGAGCAATATAGCTATTCCTGGGGTGAAGTGGAGATTAAAGCCTGTTACCTTATAGATAACCCTGTACACATCCCTCCAAAAGGGGCGCAGTTGTGGGCATGCCCAGAATATGTGCATCAAAGGGCCTGGATGTCCACATCCCCTCCAACACTGAGCGTTGGCAGTTATGTTTCTCCTGGCCAGTAGGGAGGGAGTGAAGTACCAGCATATTAGTACCTTTAAGTGGGTCTCAATCAAATTAGCCTATCCTGAGAAGCCTGTCCCGCCCATCTAAAAGCTCTGAGCCAATGAGGTGTGTTGATTTTTTGGCCTAAGTCTTTTTTCCGGTTGATAAGGTGACATTTTCCTGTCAATCTCAGTGTTCCTGAGAAAGAATCGTAAAATATTTGAGTGGAAGGTTTTATTTGAGGAGAATTTAAGTAGAAGTAGATTAATTCTGGAACTTTGAGGTCATGGATTTGGAAGTTTTGAATAAAGGAAGCCACCTGCATATACCTGTATGCTTCTAAATTTGATAGCTGGTATTTCAATTTCAGTAGCACAAAAGGGAGAGGGCCATTCACAGAGGAAAAAGTCAGAAATGTAACATAGACCAGCTTTGGTCCATGATTTAAGTTGTAGGTTAGGAATTAGGTATTTTAGAGCTTCAATGGGTATGTTTAGAAGGGATCGAAATTTATTTTTATCGGCTTGTCAGATCAGGTCAGACCAGGCCTCCAGGGAGGCCTTCATCAAGGGAGGCATATTTATAATATTTAGGTGCTTTTCGAGAGTGGGATGGGAAGTACTGATCGTTGCTGCAAACAGTGGAAATTTTAACCGTCTTTGTTTATTGTATTCTAGTTCTATTGAGGGCCAACTTAGTTTTGGGTTGTATCTAATCCAGGGCAATGAGTGGCTCAATACAGTGGATTTGTAATAGGATTCTAGATTAGGGAGGCCCAAACCTCCTTAGTATCTATTTAACGGTAGGCTTGAAAGTGTTATTCTAGGTCTTTTGCTTTGCCATATGTAGTTAGATAGTTGCCTTTGAAAAAGGTTTAAGGTTTGTTTTGGAATTGGTATGATAAGTGTGCGGAAGTAGTGAAGAATTTTTGGTAGTATTATCATTTTATAGATAGAGACTCGGCCCAGCCAAGATATAGGATAGGTTAAGAACTTGTCTAGTTCTATTTGAATATCTGCAAGAAGCGAGGGGAAGTTGACGGTAAGCAAGTCTGAAGTAGGGAAACATAAGTTTATGTTCAAATAGGGAATGCTCTTAGTTTGCCATTGAAATGGGAATTCTGCTTGTATGTCTTTTTGTAGATTGTCTCCGAGATTTATTCCCAAGATTTGTGACTTATTGCTATTCAGTTTATAATAGGATATTTCTGCAAATTTAGTCAGAATTATTTGGGTTTTCCGCAAGGATATGAGAGGGTTGGTTAGTATGAGAAGGACATCATCAGCAAATAGACTGATTTTGTGTTGTCTAAATCCGGCAACAATTCCCTGTATGTCTAAATTGGTTCTTATGGTTTCCGCTAAAGGTTCTATTGCTAGGGTGAATAGTAGGGGTGATAATGGACAGCCTTGACATGTGCCATTGGATATGGAAAAGGAGTTGGAGAGTAAACCATCAGCTAAAACTTTTGCTGAAGGAGAGGTGTACAAGGCTCGAATAGCTTGGAATATATTTCCTGAAAATCCGAATTTATTTAATGTGGCAAAAGTATATCCCCAGTGTAGTCAAGTTTATATAGGAGGTTTAAAATTCTTCTGGTTCCATCAGAAGCTTGTCTCCCCTTTATGAATCCTACTTAATCCGAATGTATAATATTTGGCAGGATGTTTAGGAGTCTCTGAGCTATCACTTTAGCCTAGATCTTAATGTCGCAGTTTAAGAGGGAAAAATTAGAAGAGGAGGTAGGATCTTTCCCTGGTTTAGGAATTGTTACAATAGTTGCTTCTAGATTTTCCCTGGGGAACGAGCCACACGTGATGCCTTGTTTAAAGGCACTCGACATATGAGGGACAAGTGTGCTATAGAATAGCTTATAGTAGTCCTTAGAAAAGCCATCAGGCCCAGGGGCTTTTTGAGGCTTTAGAGTTTTAATTGTATCTATTATTTCTGCAGGTAGTATAGGATTATTGAGAATTTGTAGTTGGGTATCCGAAATCGTTGGAAGTTTAATATCGCTCAGAAATGTTTCAATAGCTTCACTAGATGGTTGAGGGATGTTTTTATTGTCTTTTAGATTGTAAGGTTTTTTGTAGTATTGCTGAAAGGATTCTATGATATGGAAAGGATGACACAATTTCACTGATGGATTTTGGGAATCAATTATATATGGAATTTTTTATTTTTGTACCCTTTTTTTTTACAAGATTGACCATCATACATGAAGGTTTGTTATTAGATACATAAAATGATGTCCTATTCGCTCGCATTTCTTTATCAAAGTTATCCATCAACTTAGATCTAAGCGCCTGTCTCAAACCAAATAATTCTTTATTTAGGGATTCAGAAGGAGCTTCAGATAGTTGGTCTTCGACAATAGAAATTTGTGCAGTTAATCTATTAATTTGTTGTTTTTTTTCTTTTTTGTGCTGGGCACTAATTTTAATAAGAACTCCTCTGATGACCGCCTTATGTGTGTTCCAAATAGTGAGTGGAGATATGTCGGGGGTAGAGTTGTGTTTAAAATAGTCGTTTAGAGACGACATTATAATAGCCTGATTTTTGAGACGTTTCATTAGAAACTTGTTATTTCTCCAAGTTTTGGGTCTTTCATTGAATTTTTCCAAAGAAAGAGAAATTAGAACAGGGGCATGATCTGACCAAGTTGCTGTCCCAACTTGTGCCAAAGTGACCAGGGAGGGGGTAGGTCTATTCACCAAGATCAAATCTATTCTTGAAAAAGCCCTGTGTCTTGGTGAATAGAATGTAAATTCCCTAGATGAGGGATCCAGGCATCTAAAAGTGTCAAATAAAGCTTCTTTATGAAGCCAAGGGAGCAGAGAAGGTGACGTTCTCAAGGAACCCCTTGTAGAGTCAAGGATTTTGACTAGTACAGTATTGAAATCACCGCATATGATGAGGTTGCCCACCTAGCGTCTCCTTTCTTTTTTGATGATTTTAATTGAGCGTTGATTGGGGCATATAAGTTGACCAACGTAAACGGCTTGTGGCTCAAGAGCCAGTTAAGATCAAATATCTACCCTTGACGTCTATTTCTTGAGATGTAATATCAACCTGTATGGAGTCTTTATAAGCAATCATAACTGCAGCTTGTTTTTTGGAGGAACATGCTAAATACATTTTGGGGAATTTTTTTATGTGAGAATTTTGGGCATGCGGAGATCACGAAGTGGGTTTCCTGTACACATATAATATCAGCATTCCTAGATAGAGCCTCTTATCATAATGATCTTTTGAATGGTGTGTTAAGCCCATTGGTATTTAAAGAAAGTATTTTAACCAGCATCTGGATATTTCAGAGTATCTGCATAGGTATGTGGACATTTCAAAAGGACTGGTAGATTAACTTTAAAATTGTGAACAGAAACAAAAACCAATACATGCACTATAATGCAGGTTAAACTTCGTTTGTTCCAAAGCATTAATTAAATGAACTTGGCAGGCTACAAGGCCTGATGAGTGAAAGGGGGGGACGAAAAGTTCCCCTGTCAGGGAGTCTCGGAGTCACCTAAAGTAGGTGTATCTTAACAAGATAAATGTCATTTTTAGGTCCAGTCTTGTGTTTGTTTTCTTGGAGATTTTGCTGCCGACTCAGACCGTTGTGAGACGGCTAAGTCCCAAAGATTTGAGTAGTGGGGTAGCATCCTCAGGCTTGAGTATTACATGGGTAATCTCATCTTCGAGAACCAGGATTTTATTCGGAAACCCCCACCTATAGGGAATTTTAGCTTGTCGCAAAGTTAGTTAGTTTGGAGAATGTTTTCCTTTCGGACATAGTAGATTGAGATAGATCTGCATATAAGCGAATGGCAGAATAAGGAGGTGGCAGTTGATTTGATTTGCGGGCAGCCAACATTAGAGCATCTTTAACGTGATAAAAATGAATCCTGGCTATAATGTCTCTTGGAGTAGAGTCGGCCAGAAATTTAGGTCTTGGTAACCTGTGAGCGCAATCTATTATTAACTCTTGTGGATTCATATCAGGGAGTAATGCGCATATCAGTTGTTTTATATAGTTGGGAATTTCAGATGTTGTGATAGATTCAGAAATCCCTCGAAATTTAACATTGTTGCATCTATTTCTATCTTCCAAATCAGCAAGCTTTCCTTTAAACTGATTAACTTCATCGGCAAGATCGTAGTGTGCATCAATCAATGTATTGTGAGATTGGGTAAGTTTGCCCATTTTGTTTTCCGTGTGGGCCACACGCTCTCCTATAGCTTCTACAGTGGCTGTAAGCGAGTTATTGGGAGATTTGAAGCTCAGCTGAAAGGAATTGCTTAGCGCCACTACCATGTCTTTTATAAAGGATTCCGAAGCTGGCTGGGATGATGATGGCATGCTTTTAATATAATCTCTTAGAGAGGAGGATTGAAATGCAATAGGACCACTGCTTTTCTGCCTGGGGCGCTGTTTCAGTGGGCTTGCAGAGGGTGATGGATACTGTGCTTTGTGGGGTGAAGCTGATGCTGGGGCGGAGGCTGATGGCGCCATTTTGTCTGGTATATGAGAGTGCGCACCTTGTCTTTTCCCCCCAGGATGATCATGTACCGGAGAGACAGTGGGATTACTCACCGCTCCCCCCTGTGACCGCTCTGGTGAGGATCCTCCAGGAGAGTTCGCGGGCACCCTGTCGCCCTCCTTCATGCTTGTCAGGGGAGTGGAGGAAGTTGGAGAGATGACAGTGCCAGCGCGTGGGGCCTCGGGTGCTGTGAAGAAATCGTCCAGTCGCCATGGCTGTGAGCGGAAGGCTCTGTGTCTCGACATCTCCATGGTGAGGGCTAACAGGAGGGAGTATTTGGGAGGTGAAGGACCTTACTCGTCTCTGTGGAGTAGCTGGTATATGAGTTTTGCTCCGGAGCTCCTATATTACACCGCCATCATCTCTCACGGCCAGGCCATGCCCCCGGTTCTGCTTAGTTTCTGCCCAGCTATCCGACATTTTACTGGATAAAAAAGTGCTGCCATTTTGTGCCAGATCGGCGATGGAACCGCCATATGGAGGTTGCAGAACAGATGTGAAAGCAGCCTTACCCTAATGTAGCCTCAGTTAATTCTGACTTCATACTTTGTTGGGTCACCTTTTCCCTTAAACATATGCTAAAATGCTCAATATTGTACAGTACATTGACAGGTTGAAATCTGACTTGGTCTTAGATTCAGATTCAGCAATTTGGTGCACTCTCTACAAGTATATTAAGCCTCTGTACATATCTATCAACCCTGTGATTTCCATAATTCCATCACTTTTCCTTTTTGGTGTTGCAATTTCAATTTTGAGAAGTGTATGTACTGCCCTAAAGCAAGGTGCACAACCTTCCGTAGTCTGATGCCCACTTTGTTGCACATTGTACCAATGTAAGAATTTACAAGCATACACAGAGTGTGATGAATATCTCATAGGTTGGGGCTTCCATCTTTGGAACTTCTACTCATTTGGTAATTATTGGAACAGCTAAGCACAAAACAACTACCATAAACTACAATTAAGAGAAAGCAACATGCATGCGTGACCACCACTCCACTGAATCTCCAAACAGGGTATCAGTGGACCCCGTTCACCTGATATATGGGATTCTGCAAGATTAAACCCCACCTTTCCGATATTTATGGAATATCTCTGCATCAGAAAGATTTATGCGTCCTTTGATACTTGTGCCTTTCAAACTTTTGGGCCAGTTAAGCCTGTCTGCTTTCTGATGAGAGGAGCAACAGAGAACTAAATAGTAGACCACATGTCACCTCCAAGCCAGAGGATGAGCAGCCCTGCCCTAAAACTTTGACAGGGGGATGATGGTGAGTAAAGATGCCAATTCAATTATGGCTATAATTTGAAAAAACAACAACACATGAATGATCATTTACTACTGTGAAAATAAACTCAGGGAAGCTGGGTCTTAAGCAGAAACTAATAGCAGTGAAGACAATTAGAATAACAATACATTTAAAAAACTTCAAAGCAAAGTTTTACTTTCACTTTCTTGTTATTTCCATTGGCTTTACTTAAATAGGAGTCAGTGCAACTGAAAAATGCATTCCTATTAAAGGTCTCTACTCAAGACTCAGCTTCCTGGAGTTTATTTTCATAGCAGCACCAACTATTCCCTTCCCTCCTGTTGCAATATGGTTTTATTGTAGATGATCCCAGCTGGTTGGTACTTATGTGAAGAAGGCTGCAGCTGTGACATAAGGTGCACAACAACCTATAGCACCCTATGTAACATCATAAGGTGAGTATAACAACTTTTATTGGGGCAACCCTGTCAACTAACACTGGTTCTGCACATTGAAGCTCTGTTTTCATTTATCGACAGCAGACTGTGGTCTGCCAAAAATCTGTTCCATAATAAAGATCAGGTGAACTGGAGGGCTGCAGCACTGAATTGCTGGAACAGAGGATGGGTGAGTACTAGAGATGAGCGAGCGTACTCATCCGAGCTTGATACTCGTTCGAGTATTAGCGTGTTCGAGATGCCCGTTACTCGTGACGAGCACCACGCGATGTTCAAGTTACTTTCACTTTCATCTCTGAGACATTAGCGCGCTTTTCTGGCCAACAGAAAGACAGGGAAGGCATTACAACTTCCTCCTGTGATGTTCCAGCCCTATACCACCCCCCTGCAGTGAGTGGCTGGCGAGATCAGGTGTCACCCGAGTATTAAAATCTGCCCGCCCGCGGCTCGCCACAGATGCATTCTGACAGAGATCAGGGACAATGCTGCTGATGCCGGAGCTGCTATAGGGAGAGCGTTAGGAGTTATTTTAGGCTTCAAGAACCCCAACGGTCCTTCTTAGGCCATAGTCAGAAATTGCAGATCGCACCTATCTGCGATCTGCGATTCCTGTTCTCTTCTCTATATGCGCTCAATGGGGCCGGCGGCAGCAGCGCCGACCCCATTGAGAACATATAGAAGACAAATCATTCTTCTCTGCCACAGCTGTAACAGCTGTGGCAGAGAAGAACAATGTTTGCCCATTGAATTCAATGGAGCCGGCAATACAGCAGGTTCCACTGAAAGCAATGGGCTGCTGGCGTGCGCAGGATGAATTGTCGGGAAGGGCTTAAATATAGAAGCCCTTCCCTGCAATTCATCCAGAAATGTGTAAAAATAAAAAAAATATATATACTTACCTTGTCCCGGCAGACGGAGTTCAGCCGCGGCGGCCGGCAGTGGGTGTGAAGGGGGTGTGAGTCAGACCTGCCTCTGATTGGCTCAGGCTGAGCCAATCAGGGGGCAGGTCTGACTCACACCCACTGTAGGCTGGCCACGCTGAACTCCGTCTGCCGGGACAAGGTAAGTATATATATTTTTTTTATTTTTACACATTTCTGGATGAATTGCAGGGAAGGGCTTCTATATTTAAGCCCTTCCCGACAATTCATCCCGCGCACGCCGGCAGCCCATTGCTTTCAGTGGAACTGGCTATAAGCATGTAACCCAGGAGAAGTGGCAGCGGAGTGTCATGCAGGCAGTGATTGTGCTTTGTTGGAGGTAGTGTGGTGCTTAGCTAAGGTATGCATTGCTAATCAGGGTTTTTCAGAAGTAAAAATTGTTGGGGGGGGCACTCTTGCCGCTATTGTGGCTTAATAGTGGGACCTGGGAACTTGAGATGCAGCCCAACATGTAGCCCCTCGCCTGCCCTATCCGTTGCTGTGTCGTTCCCATCACTTTCTTGAATTGCCCAGATTTTCACAAATGGAAACCTTAGCGAGCATCGGCGATGTACAAAAATGCTCGGGTCGCCCATTGACTTCAATGGGGTTCGTTACTTGAAACGAACCCTCGAGCATCGCGATAATTTCGTCCCGAGTAACGAGCACCCGAGCATTTTGGTGCTCGCTCATCTCTAGTGAGTACTCCAGGGAGAATACTATTGATGACCTATTATCAGGATAGGTCATCAATAGTTGATCACCTGGGGTCCATCGCTTGGGACCCCAACCAATCAGCTGAGCGGGCGCATACTGTCAGCTCTCCACTAACACAGAGGTCGGAGTGGAAGGAGGCACGGCTCTCATTGAAATCAATGCAAGCTCCACTGAACAGAGGTCAGCGCACAGACTTTCACTGCTTCCGCTCCGATCTCTGTGCATTTGCGGTGCTAACAGCATGCACCTGCTCAGCTGATCGGTCAGGATCTTAAGCAACAGACCCCAGCCAATCAACTATTGATGACCTATCCCAAGGATAGGTCATCAATAGCATTCTCCCTGGAAAGCCCCTTTAATTTTTAGAAAGTTGCCTCACACCCAGACAACTTCTGTGAACTTTGTTCCTTGTGCAATCAAGCTACATAATTTTAAAAGAAGTTCCAGTAAATCTATAGGCCAAATACAGGGCAGTTTAGTCTTCCACACGAGGAAAACATTTTAATGATTTAAACCCTTAAAGACCAGAGCGTTTCAGTCTTAAAGGACCGGGCACTCTTTAGCTATTTTATCCATGTGGTGCTTTTATGGCCCTATTTTTTTCTTCTAGCCTGACAAAATTATTTTTGCTATGTTTTGCTTTTTTGTCACGTAAAGCTTAATTTTTTTAAATGCTTTTTCGCTGAAATATTTTCCCTTTTTTATTTTAATAGGAGTAATGTTCTCAAAAAGTAAATTAAAAAAAAAAAGATTTTTTTATCATGTACAGGTTTTTATTTTAAAAAAATATATTTACGTTAAAATTTTGATATAAAATCTGTATAATCTCAAATTGCAGGGCGGATATGGCGATGATTTAGGCTGGCGTCAGCGGTGAGTTGTTTTCTTTTTTATTTAAATACTGTATTTTTATTTTAGATTGTAATTTTGTTTTACTTATTTTTGGAGCAATTTTTTTTTAACATCTGTTCCCCCATGATGTTATATAAGACCTCATTCACACTATATATTTTTTTCTATTTCACACTTTTCCAATGTAACTGGTGCATCCCTCTAGTGTGACAGTAGTCACTGTCAGGGGTCTGCTAAGACCCTGCAACACTAATATCCCGAGAATCGCCGGTGATCACGTGATCGCTGGGTCCTATGCAGGAAATGGCTTTTAGCTTCCTGAATTCTCTACATAGCACTTACTGAATGCTATGCAGCCTGTAAAATAAAAGGCAGATGCTGTTAAATGCTTTTGTTTTCTCATTCGGGTCCTGTTTCATTGCAGGAGCAGGAGCTTTAATCCTGCGCCATAAATTTACTATCAGCAGGGTCCAAAGCCCAGGACGAAGCATTGTACATTTACGGCGCTTGGTCCTTAATGGGTTAATAGCTATATTGCCAGATAACACAATAAAGAAGTGTGAATTGTCTAGTAAATAACTTTCTAACAAGGCCAACAATATTTATAAAGTCAGAGAGAGAGTGTTACAATGTATATAAGTTATTTATATTATGACTTATTTCTTGGCGCCACTAATGTGCCACCTGCTTGGCACACACACACTTGAAATGTTTGAAGCTTCTCTTGGGAAATACAAAGCAAGCCCAGAACAAATTACATCCCTTCAGGCACTTTGACACTTCCAATATTTAAGTTTTATTTACTGGGTTGAAAAGGTTACCTACCTTTCCTTCCAACGAGTGCAGTTATATTTTTACTAAAGGAAACAAAGTCGTCCCCCAGGTGTTTTTCATTCATTTTAAAGATTAACGGTGACAAAAATAAAGCTTCTGTGACATTTATATTTCACTAGCGACACTTCCCTGTGCAAGTGTACCGGGATTTAATGCATCTTCATTTACCGCTGAGATGGGGACAATGCACCATTCAATGAGCTATGCAGGACTACACACACTATACCAGCGCTATATAATCATTAGGGATTTATGGATGTGGTGCTTATCATGACTACAGTCTATTCGTTAACTATGTTATCACTATCTACAGCTTCTTTACAGTTATGCGCTGGCTGGTTAAATCCAAAATAGATTTATTAAGGACTAATCCCATTATGTTTGATTCGTTAATTGAAGGTTAGAAAAACCAATCAGATTCTGTATGCCTTAATGGCTCTCTTAATTCAGTATACATTATAAAGAATCAGGGGCATAGGGTCAGGTTTATCATTATGCCCTAGCTAAAAAATCTGGAGTAAGGCCAGGGAGCACATACTGCAGGTTTATGTGCTTTTTAGAAAACTACTGGGGTAAAAAATAGTTAATCAAACTGCAACAAACCTACTCGTTGACTCGAATAAGGCTGTGAACAGCTTAAAGATTGGAGTCGAGAAGGAATTTTTTCCCTTAAATGGGAAAAATTGGCTTCTACCTCATTGGGGGCTTTTTTGCCTTCCTCTGGAACAACATTGGGTGGTAATAGGCTAAACTGGATGGATATATGTTTTTTTGGCCTTGCATACTATGTTACTAAGTAAGGCCTTAGTCAGACGGGCGTTTTTAGCCGCGATTTGCGCATACGCATGCGTCCAGCGATTTTATAAAACCATTGCTTTGCAATGGTATCGGACACATGAGCGCTTTTTATGCGCTCGTCCGATAAATTATAGAACAGAAATCGCAGATCGCACCTATCTGCGATCTGCGATTCCTGTTCTCTTCTCTATAAGCGGTCAATGGGGCCGGCGGCAGCAGCGCCGACCCCATTGAGAACATATAGAAGACAAATCATTCTTCTCTGCCACAGCTGTAACAGCTGTGGCAGAGAAGAACGATGTTTGCCCATTGAATTCAATGGAGCCGGCAATACAGCCGCTCCATTGAAAGCAATGGGCTGCCGGCGTGCGCGGGATGAATTGTCGGGAAGGGCTTAAATATATAAGCCCTTCCCTGCAATTCATCCTAAAATGTGTTAAAATAAAAAAAAATTGTATACTCAGCTTTCCGCTGCAGCCGGAGTCCAGCCGCGGCCGCTGTCAGTTCTCCTGAACTGCTTTTCGGCACTATTCAGACGGCGGGGCTTTAAAATCCCCGCCTGCTGAATGATCTGCCTCTGATTGGTCACAGCCCTGACCAATCAGAGGCAGGTTTCACTCACACACCCATTCATGAATTCATGAATGGGTGAGTGACTGCTGGCTCTCAGCGCTGAGCCAATCAGGGGCAGGTCTGACTCACATCCATTCATGAATTCATGAATGGGTGTGAGTGAGACATGCCTCTGATTGAGCCAATCAGGGGGCAGTTCTAAATCACACCCCCTTCACACCCACTGCAGGACGGCCGCGCGGAGCTCCGGCTGCCGGGAGAAGGTGAGTATATATATATTTTTTATTTTAACACATTTTAGGATGGATTGCAGGGAAGGGCTTATATATTTAAGCCCTTCCCGACAATTCATCCCGGGCTCGCCCGCAGCGCATTGCTTTAAATGGAGCCGGCTCTATTGCCGTCTCCATTGAATGCAATGCGCTGGACAGCTCCGGCCCGTTTCTAATGAAACACGGCTAGGAGCAGATTTTCGGGCGATTTGCGGGCGACTTGCGCGCACCGGTCACGCGATTTGCGGATGCGCATCCATCATGCGATCCGCAAATCGCATGAAAAAACGCCTGTGTGACTAAGGCCTAAAGCAGCACCAAAGCTGCAATTTGAGAACTGTTGCCAAATCACCTGTTAGTATGCCTGATGGATATGTTATGGCTTTGTTGCAAGGGGTTGGGGGGGGGGGGGGTTGCAATTTTTGTCCCATTGCTGAGACCCCCATCTATCCTGAGAATAGGGATCCTGTGCCCCCCTCCTTCTTACCATACCCCCTGTAGTGAGGAGACTGCATGCAGTGGTAGACGTGCATGCGTGGTGCTGGTCCATTCACTTTCAATGGGACTGCCAAATATAGTTGAGTACAAGTGCTTGTCAATTTCCGTCAGCCCCATTGAAATGAATTGAGCAGTGGCTGTGCGTATGCACGGCCATAGCTTTATTTAATGTGATGTCACTGCTGGTGGGAGAAGCATACCCACAGTAATGAGAAAAGGGGGGCATGGGACATGGAATCGGTCTCAGTGGTGAGACCCTCACCGATCTTAAAGCTATTCGTCTGTCCAGTGAATAGGGAATAGCTTTAGATTTTAGGATAATCCCTTCAATCTTGAGCTCATGTATCACAATGCATGTCTATAGATGTCATATAAATCATTTAATATAAATATAACTTGGCAGTGTACAAAAAGATTAGTACTAAATATCTTTGTGGCATTACCAAAGGAAAAAAAATTCCACTAAATTCCTAGATAAAATATAGCACAATAAACTGCAAAAAATCAGAACATTATATTACAACCTTGTTCTAACCTTGTTTATCAATATATTTTCTTTCCTCTTCCTGTAGGCTATGATATCATGAAATTACAAACCATTGGCACAGTTTAATCAATGGCGTATACACTACATCAGTCTATCTCCTAGGAATTACAGATCCTTTACTTGGAAAAGAACACTCCGAGTCAGGTGCCCAGAAGGTTGAACCTAGAAATGAATTGTTGGTATATTTTCCTTGAAGTTATATAAATGACAGAGAACAAAAGGAAACTGCTTATAAAGTAAAAACTTCAGAGGGTAAATAATCAACATGAGATATGATATAAGACAGTATGTCCCGGAGCTTCAACTACATTTCTAATGGGAAAGTGTAACTTTTCATTTTCAACCAAAAGTCGGTGTAGTCTGACTACAGTCCGCAGCGGTGGGGCTTCCGGTGTGTTTACCCTAGAACGTGGTACCATAGGCAGATATATGGCAAGGCTTCATAAACCTGTCCGTAACAAAAAAAACACACTCTTCCTGATGGATCCTACATTTTCTAGCAGATGGTTGTTTCTTTGAACAGATGATCACATCATGATGCATTACAAGCATAAGCCAAGGGTATTATGATATGGAGGAAGCAGAAAAGTTGTACTTTGTGTCTGGCGCCCAGGTGTGTTCCCATCTTATGAATTTACGGCATATCCACAAGACATATTCACAGTTGCTTTTCATAGTGTAGAATCCAATTGAGCACTGACCACATAAGCAGGAAGTAACTCCCATAGTTTTCAATGGATTATGGCCACCTCTCCATTAAATTAAGTTGTGACTATGAATTGGAGAATGGGTGTCATGGTACAACCTGTTCTTCTGGTATATTAGGGTCCTGCAGTTGGGACTGGCATCTGTTAGAAGGCATTTATAACATATCCTGTGGAGTAGGCAAATAAGAACATGTTTGTATTATGCAGTAAGATTCTTCAAATTGTCTCAGTAAAAGAAACCAAGTAATCTTATATATATGATAACTTTCAATGACTAACAAAAAGACATGATGTTATAGCGAGCTTTAGCATCTACTTTGGATTCTTCATCAAGCTTCTAACAAGATAGATCTGAGGGTCTTAGATCTATCTTTGAAGAATCCTAAGTAGACTTGAAAGCTCACTATAACATCATGTAGTTTTCTTAGCCATTAAAAGGTATCATATTTGCAAGATTACTTGGTTTCTCTAAGGGTGCTTTCACACGTACAGAACTATTCTGCATTCTGTAAGACGCACCAATATCTGCATGTTTACATGAGGGCCATGGAATAGAAATCTGCAGCACATTAAGCCGTGGCTTTAGGTTCATCTTGTGGAATAAAAGCACCCCTACTGAGAACAATACTGGCTAACAGGATATCAAACTTTTTTCTTTTTTCAAATTAAGGCACAATGAAGGGCCTATGCAGGACTTAATATTAATGGCAGAGTGGTGGCAATGGGAGTCCAACTCCCGCCATCCTCATTGATCAGCTGTTTGAAGAGAACTGAACTGCAGAATGGTCATATGACTGATAAATGTGACATCACAAGCCGAAAAAGAGGCGACATCGCTCAACTGAGTGTCGCAACACCTGGGTGCCTAAGGTAGGTCATCCATATCTACACCCCAGATAACTCTTTTAAACGTCTATAGAGGCTATACATTTTTAGAAAAAGCATGGCTGCTTTCTTTCAAAAGCAGCACCAAGGATTGCGTCTTGCATTGTACAGATCTTCCCTTCCTTAATTTGTCCTTTTTCTTGACATATCATGAGATGAGTGACACAAGATGAAAACAATATGACATCTTTCACCATAGGCTCTCATATTAAAAAGAGGCATATGTTTAAAGTATATATTTTTTACTGGATGGCTGTGACAGATGCCGCCAAAGGATGCTTCCATCAGCTATTGTCTCCCATAGTAAAATAACAATTGTTTTTTTTCCCTCTGGATGTCCCAAGAATGTATTGCTTTTGTATCATAAGAAATTGGAGAAATTAAAAAGTACCTAAACTTTTACACTCTTTTTCATGAATCAAGTGAATATCAGAAATGGTGCAATATATCTATAAGGAAAAATGCTTTTTTCTCCACTTATCAGTCACTTCTCCTCCCGCACTGTTCACATAAGATCCATACAGTGAAGTCCATACACAGACAAATCAGATTACAGCAGCAGACCATGGATGTCTGTATGTCTCTCTCTGCCTCTGTCCCCCCCACAAGTCTTCCTTCCCCTTTCCACCTCTCTCTCTCCCATAGACTTCTGCAGCTATATTCTGATATATGTATGGACTTCCATGTAAGGATCTAATCAGTAGTTTTAGAGTAAGTGATTAGTATGAAGGGAGGGGGGGGGGGGGGGATTAGCACTTGATAAATGGAGAAAGAAGTAATTTTCCCTTATAAGATATATGACACAGTTTCTTATATTCATGGACATCACTTTATTGATATTAATAATTTATGAAAAGAGGAAATGGATGGAGTGTATTAAATGCTGGACACCTTAATGATAAACTACTGTCTGGCGCTAATGCTGAACTCAGCTAACAAACCAGCGTTTCACATACTTGAGCAAGCATTTGGCTTTATATTGAAAGGAGAAAGAAATGTTACAGACTGTTTCTTTCTTCCCAGGAGCAATCGAAAGTAATATATAAATATCCAGAAACTCTAAACCTTTTGTGAAGAGTGCTGAGCAAGCTCCTTACATGTCTATGCGAAACAAGAGCCCCTGAGCCAAGACTGAAAAAATCCCTTTTTATTTGCTTGGAAAACTGGGTCATTTTACGGAATATAGTCTTTCATCTCATTGAAAATGTGACATTTAAATGAAAGCACCACAACCGGAAGAAAGCAAGCCTGAGGTTTCCAGGACTTAAACCAGAAAATGGATACTGGAGACATTTTTCCATTAAGGAAAATGCTTATAAATCTATCATTTTGTAAAGATAAATGTTCCTCCTAACGTATGCCGTATATTTAGGACAACTTTAAATGTATGCATCAAATAGACAGTTCGGGGGCACCCCATACTGACAGCTCGATTGTGTTTCATGTTTGTTTCTGTAAGGCTGGGTTCACATGGGAAGGGAAATTCCACTAGATTTCAGCAGCAGAAAGGCCGCTACAAAACCCGCACCATTTTCAGTCTGTTTTCTGCTACAGAAATCTCTCCCCATAGAGAAAAGAGAGTCCGCTTTGGAAACGGCGCCAAAATTGACATGTCGCGGATTTGAATTCTGCGCTACATGTCAGTTTCTACGTGGTTTGTCCACAGCAGACAGTCGGCAGCGTGTGATTGATATTTTTGCAAATCTCGTCCACTTTGCTGCTTAGTCTCAGTTTTGAAAATGCAATAGAATTTCCGTGTGGAGGATCCGTGTGAACCCCGCCTAAAGGGTTATGGCTACATCCTGACATGTTCATCAAAGTGGTACTGAGGATCTCAGTGTAGAATCCATCATTTTTAAGGATAGCACGTACAGACTGCCAACAAAAATGACATTGTAAAATAATGTCTCAGTTTATATAAGCGACAGAATATATAATCACTAGCGTACTTCTATCACTGCACAAACTGTATAAGTGGAACAGAGCTAGCCCTTTCCAATCTACTGTCTGATGTCTTTCTACATTCTGATTGAAGCTTGTACAGCTCCAATGTCAGAAGACGTCCGACAGGGTATTCTTACCATCTGTTGCCAGCCACTCTGCTGTCGGAGCCTCTCTGGCGCACACACAGTGGCTTTAACCACAGATGGTATAACAGCAAAAAGAGAAAGCCTTTTATGAAACCCTAAATCCAAAATTGGATTGGAATGGGTTAATCTGGACTCAAAGTGCTGCTATATAAAAATATAATAGGATTCTTTCAACAGTTTGCATTGCTAGTTATGGGCAGGGGGAAGGAGTGTACGGGTGTGCAAATAGGAAATGCAGCACAAATCCCCCAACCACCACCCCCCAAACAAAAACTAAAAACTTAACGCAACAGCTCTTTCAAAGATGCAGTCACTTTGCAGAAATCAGCTGCACAAATACTTGAAATGTACACACTCTTTAGAATGCTGCGTCACAGTTCTGAACTCTTCAGCAGCTCTTTTCCAATCCTCATTATAAGTCCAAACTTGTAACAATTTGTAACACTCTTCGCATATACAATCTTCAGTTATGTTGCAAGCCACTGCATAGTTACAAAAATTCTTAGTTCCTATGTTACAATTACACTGCTTAGTTACACTCCAATTCTTGAATGTCTATGGCCTCCTCTGGACAGTCTCTCTTAATTAGCATCAAGACTCTCATGGCTCCATGAAGACACAACACAACACTCAACGTTTTATAAAAACTTACAGCCCTTGTAATTGAGGACATGCACGCCACATCCAACATGCACTATGACAGGATGCTAAGCACTGACCAACTGTCACCTAGACTGTGCTCGGTGCTTCACATACACATTCCCATGGGCCATAAAATGGTGTTGCAATCTCTGAGTTACACAGTTAAGCTTAATTACCAAAGATTAAGATTATATCATCATCCTACACATATCTATGCTACACATACAATAGTTGCCAGGGCAAATATTCTACCAACTGCAGATGCAGCAAAGTTTACAGGGTTTATCCCATAATCTAGAGTTAGTGGGATAACTTTATATTTGTAGGGGTCGCTGAGATTTCCCACTGATCTTGAGAAAGGGATTCCGTGTCCCCCTCTTCTTCTCCCTGCAAGGTTACTTCTGATATCTGCAGAAAGTCACTGCTCCGGCTAGTGATTGGCTGCCGCAGTCACGTGTTCTGGTCAGCAACAACCAGGAAGGTCATAGGGGTTATAAGGCAATTTTTAGTAGTTGGAAAACTCCTTTACTAGCATGCTGCAGTTATCAAAACTGGTTGTGAGGCAATTTTAAGTCATGGGAAAACCCCTTTAAGGTTGCAATGCAAAAGGTAAAATATGATGTAAATGTGCTGCAAAAGCTGTCAGGAAAATATAACTGTAACACGTTATTGACTTGTGTGTCCATCTGGACAAATTCCTATCTACTATAGGTCAATACAGAGCCTTCTATGAAATGGCTGCCAGTAGATTGCTTATACAATGGATAACCTTTACTTGCTAGAACTGTAATACCCCTTACATTACTCAAGAAACTATAACAAAGTGTTTTAATATTGGGAGCATATAAGGTCACGAAGTTACCCAGTCAACAAAATGAAATATGTGTGCAATAGAATAACTCTCATATGAGCAATTAGTCTGTAAACCCTTCAAGTAAATGTAATAATCCGAGTAATGTATGATATTAAGTGCTGTGCTTATATATTATGATACAGGACATACTTAATTGCGGGGAACTATTTACAGCTAATTAAAAACTCCGAACTGTACAAACTGTTTTTGAAGAACACAATTTTTCTTACAGTTCCTACAGTTTATATAAAAATCCTGATAATAACTAAATCCCCACCTCTTCCCTATGATTTTTGCTGCTTTTTTCATGTTTTTAAATACATTACTATAACAAATAAAATGTATTCAAAACTATGGCAAAAAATATTAGAAAAACCATAGCAAAACCCACACATGGATACGGCCACTTTCACGTAGCCGTGTTTTGGGGCAGTATTTTGCCATAGTATTTGCAAGCCAAAATGAGGTTTTATGTAGTTTCACTGAGATTTTTGGAAGAAAGTCGCACTTTTTGATATATGTTTTGTAAGTCATAATCTCAAAGGAATTCAAAAGGAACTGGAAATGTAAACTTATGCTTCTTAATGGCGGATCCATTTCTAGCTTTGGCTCAAAATCTACCATGAAAACTGCAAATTGTTTTACACAAAATGCGTGTGAAACCACCCCTTGGCCTACAATACTGACTAGAATACTGCAGTGTAAAAGTGGCCAAAATGTTGACACACGAAAGGCAAAAAAAAAAATACTATTTTATAATTTAGGCTACTAATCCTAAATTTGGCAACCCATTTTACAATAGCTGGCGGAAAAGAGAAAACACAAACTAGTTATAAGTTACAATGTCAATAACAAATCTACCCTCCAAAGAAATGTAAAAAGTTACAGGATAACAGTTGTTTACTAGAGATGAGCGAGCACCAAAATGCTCGGGTGCTCGTTACTCGGGACGAACTTTTTGCGATGCTTGAGGGTTCGTTTCGAGTAACGAACCCCATTGAAGTCAATGGGCGACTCGAGCATTTTTGTATATCGCCGATGCTCGCTAAGGTTTTCATTTGTGAAAATCTGGGCAATTCAAGAAAGTGATGGGAACGACACAGCAACGGATAGGGCAGGCGAGGGGCTACATGTTGGGCTGCATCTCAAGTTCCCAGGTCCCACTATTAAGCCACAATAGCGGCAAGAGTGGGCCCCCCCGCACTGTCAGCGTAAAGATCGTTCTCCTCTGCCATAGCTGTAACAGCTGTGGCAGAGAAGAACGATGTTTGCCCATTGAATTCAATGGAGCCAGCAATACAGCAGGTTCCACTGAAAGCAATGGGCTGCCGGCGATCGCGGGATGAATTGTCGGGAAGGGCTTAAATATATAAGCCCTTCCCTGCAATTCATCCAGAAATGTGTTACAATAAAAATATATACCGGCGTATAAGGCGACGGGGCGTATAAGACGACCCCCCAACTGTCACCTTATACGCCGGGAATACAGTGGAGCAAAGAATAAAAATCATTACTCACTTCTCCTGGTGTTCTGCGGCGCTGCTGCAGGCTGTCGCTCCCTCCTGTTCCCCGGCAGAGCATTGCTTTCTGGACGCAGTGGTTGAAATCCCCGCCTCCAGAAACACACGTGCCTTCAGCCAATCACAGCCATTCAATGACATCATTGTCATTGGCTGTGATTGGCTGAAGGCACGTGTGTTTCTGGAGGCGGGGATTTAAAGCCCTTCGTAGAGAAAGCAATGCTCTGCCGGGAACCAGGAGGGAGCGACAGCCTGCATTGAATTCAATGGGCAAACATCGTTCTTCTCTGCCACAGCTGTTACAGCTGTGGCAGAGAAGAATGATTTGTCTTCTATATGTTCTCAATGGGGTCGGCGCTGCTGCCGCCGACCTCATTGAGCGCATATAGAGAAGGGCAGATTTTAATGCTCGGGTGACACCTAATCTCACCAGCCACTCACTGCAGGGGGGAGGTATAGGGCTTGAACGTTGCAGGGGGAAGTTGTAATGCCTTCCCTGTCTTTCTATTGGCCAGAAAAGCGCGCAAATTTCTCAGGGAAGAAAATGAAAGTAACCCGAACACCGCGTGGTACTCGTTATGAGTAACGAGCATCTCGAACACCCTAATACTCGAACGAGTATCAAGCTCGGACGAGTATGCTCGCTCATCTCTATTATTATTATTACTTACTTATATTATTTACTATTGATTCCTAAATAATTTGACGCCCAAAGTTGGTTAGTGCTAGAAGTTTCCTATAGGTGTGTCAGTGTTACAATATTCTATATGCCAATATTTAAAAAAATTGTCCCTGGATCGCATGAGTGTTTATATTACTTGCCATTTACCCATTGCACTGATGTCCTGTGGATCCGCTGGTTCTAGGTTCCTTTTTCACGTTTCAAAATGGCTGCTGTAATCTTCTAACTACCTAATCCACATTGCATTGGTAGTCCAAAGACCTTTGTGTGACTCTCTGATTGGCCAGGGCTTGTGACATGAGCAGTGTTGGCCAATCAAAGAGCAGGTGTAGTGCATCTCTGGTCAAACATACTACAGATGCTCAGTGGGCATTAGGTAGTCAGAATATTGTGGTGACCATCTAGGACAAGTGAAAATGGGGCCAGTATCCATAGTACAGTATCAGAGAGGACCAATAGCAGGTAATATAACACACCAATCTGGTCCCTGGACTGGGGTTAATTCCAAAACGCTGAACATGCAGTATAAAAAAAGGCTTAAGTGCATTACATAGGATAAAAGCAATAAACAGAAACTAAATGAGTGGCAGACTTGTACGAAAGGAGGAAGGACCTTGTCCGTAAGGGCTTACGATTTACAAGGGAAGGAGACAATACATGAGGGTTGCTAGTATGGTGTTGTGGTTAATGTAGGAGTAATCATAGATTGTAGGCTTTCTAAAGAGGCGGCTTCCAGGTTGCTTTTGAAGGTCTCTACAGTAAAGGAGAGTCTGATTGTTAGGATTTAAGAGTAAAAGTGCAGCAAGGGAGAAATCAGGGAGACAGTTATATGAGGAGCAGATTATGGAAGAGCAGCGAAACTGGTCTTGTAAGGACTGACAATAACGTATGGGGAGTTATCAGGATATTGGGTCAGAGATATAAGGAGGGGGCAGTTTGTGGACGGCCTTTATGTCATTGATAATATTTGGAATTGGATTGACACAGGGGAGAGGAAGAGGAGTAATGAGACAAGCGGTGGATAAACCTGGCAGCAGAGTTCAGGATTAGAGATGAGCGAACGTACTCGTTTCGAGTAATTACTCGATCGAGTACCGCCATTTTCGAGTACTTCAGTACTCGAGTGAAAAGTACTCGGGGTCGCCGGGGGGCGGGGGCGCCGTGGGTGACTGGGGGGTAGCAGCGGGGAACAGGGGGAGCCCTCTCTCTCTCCCTCTCCCCCCCACTCCCCGCTGCAACCGCCCGCTCACCCACAGCGCACCCGAGTAGTGAAGTACTCGAAAATCGCGTTGCTCAATTGCGAAATCGCCCTTACCGAGTACATTCGCTCATCTCTATTCAGGATAGATTGGAGGGACGTAAGAGTGTTAGATGGGAGGTCACAGAGGAGGATGTTGCAGTAGTCTAGGCGTGAGATGATGAAAGTATGCACTAGCATTTTTGTTAACTCGGGGTTGTGGAAAGATACATCTTGGAGATGTTTTTGGGTTGGAGGTAATTATAGTATTTAAAAACTCAGTCCACATTGTTCTATGTAGGAGCCTACATATAAATCAATGTACTGAATGCAGTTTCTTGCTTCGATTAACAGAAGGTACCTGGACTATAAATCAATATGCAGATGGTAAGAATTTGCCTTAGGTGAATCCACCATGGATTTTTAAGAAAATCTGTGGGAGAAATCCACAGGTGAAAATTAGTTTACTTCTGTGTATTGGGCAGTGGATCCAAACTCAGATAAACCCTACTGTAAATTCAATGGAGCTAATCTTTGACCTTTTTTCGTTGAATTCATAGCAATAATAGACATGCTGTGTATTTTAAAACTAGTAGCACATTCATTATTCTGTGCAGATATCTTCTGGCACATGTTAATGTAATAGAAAATAGTTCATTCACATGTATTGCTGGTGCAAGGTTTGCAGATTCTGGTGGGACTTGGTCATGGAACTTATGGCTAAATCCTGTAGAATCCTGAACTTGTCCTAAACTGTCTACATTCCCTTCTACCTCCACAGTCCCACAGAACTGGCATTACACATACGAAAAAATGGAAGTCTTAAGTACTGTAAACTCACACTGTTTAACTCAATAAACATGGATTACGATGTGCTACCTGCTTGTAATATTAGATATTTCTTCCTTTAAACCTTGTTGCTAAGCAGTAGTTCATGAAGGTTAATTGAAGGAAGACTGCTGATAATACCCATGGGATGTCCTAGCTTATACTGTTTAATAGGGGCTAACCACTGCATAATTCTGTATAGTAACATGACAACACAGCAGTGGTCTGAGATAAGCCTAAAATGGTTACAGTTGTCATCTAAAATCAAACTATAATGGAGAACGAGGCTTTCACACAGTGCATTCAGCGGATCTTTGTAAATTAAACGCCACAATAATATTTTGAAAATCTGCATTTTCTCTAATTTATCTTGACATCTACTTTAATTTGTAAATAGATTTCTATTTTCACCAAAAATAACATTTTAGGATAAACATTCTAATTGAGGTCAGATCATCATCCTGATATACAGTAAAATCAGAGTCAACGCTAGCAAACAGCCTTGACTAAGGCCACCCTCATACAGTCTTTGCTGAAAGCTCCCCAATTTCAAAGCAGTAACCTGCATCTAAAAACGGTGGTAAAATCGCAGAAAAATGAATAAGAGGAATTGTTGGTTGCGACTCAGTGTTTTTTAGGAGTGAGAGAGTGTGTGCAGCAGGAGGCCGGGGGGTAGAAGCTGTGAGCTGTAGGAACAGCTCCAAAACCCCAAGCAGGACCGACACAGCAGTGTAGGGAGGCTGAATTGTGTTACGTACAGCAGCAACTGGGGTGGTACTACTGTGTGGTCCAGAAAAGGACCACAAGAACTATAACTGAGGAGGTACAATGCTCTGTAAGCTTCTGGGGTTCAACTTTAAAAAGGAGCAGTCGCAGTAATTAAAAGAGTTAAAGGGGTTGTCCCGCGCCGAAACGTTTTTTTTTTTTTTTCAACCCACCCCCCCGTTCGGCGCGAGACAACCCCGATGCAGGGGTTAAAAAAGAACACCGGAGAGCGCTTACCTGAATCCCCGCGCTCCGGTGACTTCTTACTTACCTGCGGAAGATGGCCGCCGGGATCTTCTCCCTCGGTGGACCGCAGGGCTTCTGTGTGGTCCATTGCCGATTCCAGCCTCCTGATTGGCTGGTATCGGCACGTGACGGGGCGGAGCTACATGGAGCCGGCATCCTGCACGAGCGGCCCCATTCAGAAAAGAAGAGGACCCGGACTGCGCAAGCGCGGCTAATTTGGCCATTAGCCGCCGAAAATTAGTCGGCTCCATGGGAACGAGGACGCTAGCAACGGAGCAGGTAAGTGAAAAACTTCTTAGAACTTCTGTATGGCTCATAATTAATGCACAATGTACATTACAAAGTTCATTAACCCCTTAGTGACCAAGCCTGTTTGCGCCTTAATGACCAGGCCAAATTTTGCAAATCTGACATGTGTCACTTTAACATGGAAAAACACCAGAAAGGTTTTGCATATCCAAGCGATTCTGACATTGTTTTTTCGCCACATGTTGTGCTTCATTTAGGCGAAAAAAATAGACCGATAGAAATTGTGTTTATTTATTAAAAGCGCCAAAATTGGGAAAATTTTGAAAAAATCGTCATTTTTTCACATTTCCAACTGCAATATCTTAAATATGTGCAAACATAATATAGAAATTTTTGCTAAGATTTATATTTCCACCCGTTTACTTTATTTTGGGCGCACATTGGAAAAACTTTCGTTTTTTTTTAACTATTTAGGAGACGTACAAATTTAACATTACTTTTTAGCATTTTGAGGAACACTTTGTTTTCCTATACCAAGCCGAGATTGGAAAGGCTCATGAGTGTCAGAATAATAGATACCCCCCCAAATGACCTCATTTTAAAAACTACACCCCTTAATGTATTCACTGAGGGGTGTCATGAGTATTTTGACCCCACAGTTTTTTTTCAGGAATTAATTCAATTTAGAGGAGAAAAAGTAAAATTTCATATTTTTGCAAATCTGTCATTTTAAAGACATATTTTTTTCCTATAGTTTACATGAAAATCAGGATTTACACCCCAAAATGGATACCCCTATTTCTCCCGTGTTCAGAAATATACCCATTGTGGCCCTATTGTTATATCTGAGTCCACAACGGGGCCCAAAATGAAAGGAGTAGTCAGTGTCTTTCAAAACAGAAATTTTGCTTGAAGTCCTTTTAGGCCCCATAGCACACATGTAGAGTTCTTGAGCGACCAAAACCATAGAAACCCCCCACAAATGACCCCATTTTGAAAACTAGATCCCTTAAGGAATTTATCTAGGGGTGTACTGCATATTTTGACCACACAGTTTTTGAATGAATTCAAACCAAGCAAAAGGAAAAAATTGTGATTTTCGTTTTTTCGGCAATTCTGTCATTTTAAAAACAGCTTTTTTTGTACAGCACACATATGAAGGAAGACTTGCACCCAAAAATGGATACCCCTGTTTGTCCCGTGTTCAGAGACATACCCATTGTGGCCCTAATCTTATGTCTGGATACACAACGGAGCCCAAAATGAAAGGAGCGACCGGTGGCTTTCGGAACACAAATTTTGCTTGAAGTCCTTTTAGGCCCCATTGCCCACTTGTAGAGTTCTTGAGCGCCCAAAACCATAGAGAACCCCCACAAATGACCCCATTTTGAAAACTAGACTCCTTAACGAATTTATCTAGCGGTGTACTGCGCATTTTGACCCCACAGTTTTTGAATAAATTCAAGCAAAGCAAAAGGAAAAAATTTGGATTTTTGTTTTTTTGGCAATTCTGTCATTTTAAAAACAGCTTTTTTTGTACAGCACACATATGAAGGAAGACTTACACCCCAAAATGGATACCCCTGTTTGTGCTGTTTTCAGAAATATACCCATTGTGGCCCTAATCTTATGTCCGCATGCACAACGGGGCCCAAAATGAAAGGAGTAATCGGTGGCTTTCAGAACATAGATTTTGCTTGAAGTCCTTTTAGGCCCCATTGCCCACTTGTAGAGTTCTTGAGCGCCCAAAACCATATAGAACCCCCACAAATAACCCCATTTTGAAAACTAGACCCCTTAACGAATTTATCTAGGGATGTACTGCATATTTTGACCCCACAGTTTTTGAATAAATTCAAGCAAAGCAAAAGGAAAAAAATAGGATTTTCATTTTTTGGGCTATTGTGTCAATTTAAAAACAGGTTTTTTTGTACAGCACACATATAAATGAAGGCTTTCACCCCAAAATGGATACCCCTGTTTGTCCCGTGTTCAGAAACATACCCATTGTGGCCCTAATAGACTTACAGGACCCATGGCTAGGCCTACAATGAAAGGAATACCCGTTGGATTTCAGGGTACCACTGAATAAATTTCAGGCCCCATTGCCCACTTATAGAGCCATTGAGCGGCCAAAACTATAAAGATCCCCCTCAAATGACCCCATTTTGAAAACTAGACCCCTTAACGAATTCATCTAGGGGTGTACTGCGTATTTTGACCCCACAGTATTTGAATGAATCTAAGCAAAGCAGAAGGAAAAAGTTACGATTTTCAATTTTTTTGGCAATTTTTTCAATTTAAAAACAGTTTTTTTGTACAGTGCACATAGGAATGAAGACGTTCACCCCAAAATGGATACCCCCGTTTGTCCCGAGTTCAGAAACATACCCATTGTGGCCCTAATCTACTTACAGGACGCATGGCAAGGCCTATAAAGGACGGAACACCTGTTGGATTTTAGGGCACAACTGAATAAATTCCAGGCCCCATTGCTTATTTGTACAGAATAAAGATTGACTCCCTAAAAATTCCCCCCCTCCCCCTCCACGCCCTTTTTGGCGTTCGCAAATCTTAGATAAAAGTAAAAATGTGAACTGTGTAGTATTTCCGAAGACAGGGGTAATTACGGAGGCTGGTTGGAATGGGCCCATGGGGCAATAAAACCGGGTATCCCCCCCCCCCCTCCTCTCATGCTTTTTGGGGGTATTTCATGACCTCAGCGGCGGGGATGGGGTGTAAAAAGTGGCATTCCGTGAGTCTCCGTAAGCTTGATGAGGTGCGGCGGTCTCACACAGAAGGCGCTCAACAAGGTGCTCCTGGAACTGCAGGAAAGCGAGCGTTCCCGGGGCTTCTTGTAAAATACGTATCACAGGTAGCGGTCTGAATAACGCCGGGCTCACGCGGGTGCAGGCGGAATCCGCTTGCGGAGGCCCACAGCGGATCCCATCTGTGAGCCCGGCTGTGACCCTGCGTACGGCTGCGTAATGTACTGCGCATAACTGCCTACTCACACAGGCGGTCATGCACAGTACACCTTTGTTTGTATTTCCCGCACCATCGCTTAGCGATGACGCGGGTACCCGCAGCCCGTATACAATGTAGTTGCGTATGGGCTGCGGGTATATCCGCGACCATGGAGCACAATGGGCTCTATGTTGCCGATATCCGCAGTAAAATAGAACCTGCTGCGTTCTCTTTTCTGCGAGTGGATTACGCAATTCTGACCCGCTAATGTGAGCGGAATTGTGTAATCCAATGCGATTGATCTGCGTAATACCGCGGATCAGACGCATGCGGAATCCGTCATTCCTATCCGGTCATGTGAGACCGGCCTAAGGTAGATCGCTACCTTTTTATCACGTGACCGGGGACCGCTCAACGAGGCCCCTGGTCACTGCTCCAGGCTCTCTGTGACCGTTGGTCGCTGGGAGCAAGGAGATTTTAAGTTTCCTGGGCTCCCTGACTCCTGCGCATGTGTCCGGCTTTTTGCCGGCAATCGCATGTGCAGAATCCTGGAAGGTCCACGGAGGAAGATTGCGTCGGGATTCAAATACGCAGGCCTCCGGTAAAAAGATTCATCTCCTCTCACCGATCGCATCAGTGAGGGGAGATGAAACTTCAAATTTTTTTTTTTACTTTTACGTGATCGCCATTATTGGATAATGGCGAACACGTGACCAGGAACCGCTCACCGCGGACCCCCATTAAATCTCCATGCTCTTGGCTACGTTTTGTAGCCAGGAGCAGGGAGAATTTAAATTATCCTGGCAATCCACAGCTTTTGCGCATGCGCCCGCCATTTTGGCGACGGGCGCGTGTGCAGAAGCTGTGGTAAGGTCCGCGGATAAATCTGGGGGCCTTAGGTACGTACTTTCATCCCCCCTCACGGATATGATCCATGAGGGGAGATGAAACGTACGCTTTTTAAACTTTTAAAAACTTTTTTTAACTTTTTTTTTTTTTTACTTTTTTACACTTTTTTTTCACTTTACATGATCACTGTCATCCATTGGATGACAGTGATCATGTCCCCGGTATAATCTCTCTGCTCCTAGCTACACATGGCAGCCAGAAGCAGAGGGATTTTAAATTCCCCGGGGCTCGAGCCCGTCTGTGCACGCGCCCGATGTCAATCATCGGGCGCGCATGCGCAGACGGGGATTCGGGTCCCGGGACATCGGGACACTGCTGAGGACTGGGGGTGAGTATTTTCACCTCCCCTCATGGATCCGATCCATGAGGGCATGAGGGGAGGTGAAACTGACTTTTTTAAAACTTTTTTTTAACTTTTTCGCGATCGCCGCTAACCATTGGATAACGGCGATCGCGGTACCGGGACCGCTCACCGCAGTCCCCGCTGACATCTCCTGCCTCCCGGCTACCTACAGGAGCCGGGAGCCAGGAGATTTTAAATCTCCCGCGCCGCCGGGCCTTCTGCGCATGCGGCTGACGTAATGCCGCCTGGCGCGCATGCGCAGAAGACCGGCTTCGGGCCCCGGAGCGGCAGGAGAGCGGGGAGCAGCGTGCCAGACCTCGGTGAGTAATTTCAGCTGCTCCGATGGATCCGATCCATCGGAGCAGCTGAATCTTTAACTTTTATGTACTTTTATTTACTTTTTTTGCGATCGGCGCTATCCATTGCATAGCGCCGATCGCAATGCCGGGGGGGGCTCCGAACAGCCCGGGATGACAGCTCCATGCTGTCAGCTACCTGCGGACACCGACAGCATGGAGCTGTCACGTCCACAGCCCGAGGGGCACTATTCTCTGCAGGAAGCATGTTTTTACGTCCTCAGAGAATAGAGCCCACTTCGGGAGGACGTAAAAACACTATGGGCTGGTCGTTAAGGGGTTAATATGGCCATACAGAAGTGTATAGACCCACTTGCTGCCGCGGGACAACCCCTTTAAAGATCTGTGGAACCGATTGCTTGCTCTTCCTCCATGGGAAAAGAAATGTCAGGATTCTTCTTCAGAAACTTCTTTCAAGGAGATTGCATGCATGGGAGAGCGCTAACAGGACAGCCAGAACTGAATCAGGAGTACTCCTGCATTGGTACCGTAAGTGAGGGAGGCCTTGTAAAACACTCAACAGTGTGTGTACTAAAAGCAACATTCGCTAAACTTAACAGTTCTGCCAAAACAGATAGTGTGTTTGACTCCAGGAAATTTGTTAACTGGATCTAGCTGGACATCCTGGACTTTCCATGCAGGAATCATTATCTGAAATCTGCCCACTGCAGAGCTTGTTCACTTAATCCATGTGCAATAAACTGCAATTTCAACTGACCAATTTCTGTTGAACTACTTTGTGTTCTAATTTAGGTGTGCATTGCTGACATTGAAATGAATAATTGTTATTCTCTATAGTGTATAAAAATATTGTTCTTACTATTAGTCAGTGTTAGTGAGGTTTGTATGGCGATTCTATAACATTGATGTGATTGCTTTACTGAGACTACATAACCATTTTCCTCCTTTCCATAGATTAGCTGTAATAAAAGTTTCAATTTTTGTAATTTCGTTGTCCTCTTCACACTATTTGTGTCGCCTAACTCTACAACGACATCTGTGCCAGAAAAGCAAATCTATCAGATTCTGACATAAATTATAGTAAACCTGCCCAGTTTTTTGAAAAAGCTGCAGTACAGTGTCAAATCTAAAAGTCACTAATGTTTGTGCAAAAATGAATAGGGAAAGACCTGTCAATCAGCAGCATGAACCCAGTGACAGGTCCCCTTTAAACAGGTGATGGCTTAAACTATGTACGTTTGAGAAAGGAGGGGGTCACTCTTGGATCTCTCTGCCTCCATTACACTGTCATATGGATTTTTTTCTCTTCTATGGAATTACAGATTATGGACTGATGGATTTTTCTTTTACTATGGGCCGATTACGCAAACTGTTCTGCAAAAATTGCTTATTCATATTCAAACGGATAAATTGTGTTGTGCCTATTCTTACTTTATGGATGCTATATGGAATTCAAAATCCTTTATGGCACATGTATTCTAAATGTGGAGACGCTGCCCTATATCTCTTTTGTTAACCTTAATATGGAAAACAAGGTTGCAGGTTCAATCCCCATGTGGTTCAGGTAGCCGACTCAGCCTTCCAAAAAAATGAGTACCCAGCTCGGTGGGGGGGGGGGGGGGGTAATAAATAAATTACCTGAGGAATAAGTTGGCGCTATACAAATACAAGAATTATTAATTTTTATTTAAAACCACAAAAACATGAGTTTAACATGTAGTTTTAAAACTTGCCAAATGTGTCAACATCCGCCAAAAATGTCTTCCAAAGATTAGAGAAGATAACAAGATGTGTTACAGAGTACAAAATAGAAGTGCATTGCTTATATTTTTATTTCCAGCTGTGAGCTCCAGTGATTTTTGTAGACATTGCTACATAAGATATCAAGGTTTAGCCCTGCCAGATCCTTTCATCTTAATGATATCACTATAGAATTACACATCTCGGTACTGCATAATGTGGCCTTTGCATTCTTGCTGCATGCCAAAACCAGTGGGAGGTGGGGGTGTTGATAAAAGGAGGGCAATTAACACTGAGATGGGTAAACGTGGGGGAGAGGCCAAGAAACATGCTGTGGTAGTCACATTGGCTTGCGGACTGAAAAGGAGTCTGAGAGAACAAGACGGGTGTTTTATTAGGGAACCAATTTACCACAAACTTCTTGGTCTTGAATGAGCAGAAGAGTTCTACAGGAGAAAAAAATACATTGAAGAGGTATCCCCAGCTCTGCTTTTCATAACCAAGATGGGAAACCACTACTATATTTTTCGGCCACATGGTCGGTAGTTACAAAAATGGACATGCACTTCATCCCAGTGCTGTTTCCGTAGTTCTCATTGAAGTGAATGGGTGCTACGGAAACAACACAGCACAGCACACTATGCTATTTCTGTAACTTGGGAAGTTATGGAAATGGCGTAAAGCAATACGCTGTTTCCATAGCTGCCATTAACTTCAATAAGAGCTACGGAAACAGCGCTTGGTTGTTTCCAACAGGTGGTAGGTAACAGAAGGCTGGGTTTTCCCATCTCAGCTTTCAACAACCTATTCTTAAACTTACTCAGCTTCATATTTTCCAACTGTCAAGTCCTTTGAAATATTTTACTCAACTCAGCTTGCTTAGTTATGGATGATCCCTTTGTACAAATGCAGCAACCACTAACATGACTGACAGAGTACAAGATTTTGGCACTATGAATAAGCATAGCACTACGCTATTGCCATAGTACTGTCATGCTGGTCATTTTAGCAGCTGTTCCATCTGTATGCTACATATAAAGTCGGATTTACAGTTGTGGAATTGTAATAAAATGATAAATGCATATTTTGTGTTAGCTATGCAATCCAACTTCTGGAGCTGTAGTCTCCAACTTCTGGCTCTCCAGCTTCTGTAAAGTTACAAACCTAGCATGCCTTGCCACAAGTTTAATGATAAAGAGGTTGTAAAGTTGTAAACTGACATAGAATAGGCCATCAATAGTAGATCGGTGGGGATCTGCTACCCGGGATTCCCGCCAATTAGCTGTATGTTAGGCCACTTGTACACTGAGCTGCTTTCTGCAAGAAGCAGACAGTTCCTATTCTACTGCAGTGGTCAGACTTGATATTACAACCAACATTCCCATAGAAGTAAATAGGAACTATACATGTAATACCAAGTCTGGCCACTGCAGTGGGAATGGAGCTGTTTGTTTTCTGCAGGAATCAGCTTAGTGCACAAACACACCTATCATGTGAACAGCTGATAAGACGGGATCCTGGATGGTAGACCACCACAGATTCACAATTGGAAGCCTGTCCTAATGACAGCTCATCAATAGTTTACAACTGGGAAACCAATTTAAAAATATTTATCTTGTAACATGACATGGTAAAAAAAAATATAAAAAAATTATATAACATGATGAAAATGTGATTAAGTACAGAATATAACTTTATAGATGATATATACTGTTTATATAGAAAAATCTATCACCAAATACTAGGTTTTATACCGTTATACCTTTAAAACATCCTACTTTTGATTTTACCATGGAGATCAGACTCAAAAGTAAAAGCAAAAAAAAGATTGGATATATTTCTTATAAAAAAAGTCTTTTTTCTCTAAGAAAGTTTTGTGCTTTTGAAGTATTGCAAGGTCCCGAGAGTATCTGCCTTTCAGCCTTTTTCAACCATAAGAAAGTCTTCACAGTTAGCAATTCTATTACAGTACTTATAAAGTAATTTATTGTGAAGCTACCTTTTCCTACATGAAGACTTCATTCCCTATAAAGAAAACCTCTAGGAAAACAGGCCTTTTTTTGTTCTAGTCTTCAGATACACAGATCAGTGTAAAGTACAATGAAAGACAGTAATGTGACTTACTCAAGTAATCACATAAAAGTATTGCACTTCACATAGAGAAACATTTATCTTAATACATATTTGTATACAAACAGTAACCAAAATACATTACCAGTTAATAGTTTGAATAAAACTGGTTGAATCTTGGTTTATCTAGTTCAAAATGCCTCTGAATCAAAATATTTATGGCTTAAAGGGGTTTTACAGGACTAAAATAGAATAGGTCATCAATATCACATTGGTGGAAGTCCGCCTCTCGGGACCTTTGCTAATCAGCTGTTGCTTCGGTGATCGTAGTAACTAGAGATGAGCGAACACCAAAATGTTCGGGTGTTCGTTATTCGTAACGAACTTCCCGTGATGCTCGAGGGTTCGTTTCGAACAACGAACCCCATTGAAGTCAATGGGCGACCAGAACATTTTTGTATTTTGCCGATGCTCGCTAAGGTTTTCATGTGTGAAAATCTGGGCAATTCAGGAAAGTGATGGGAATGACACAGTGACGGATAGGGCAGGCGAGGGGCTACATGTTGGGCTGCATCCTAAGTTCACAGGTCCCACTATTAAGCCACAATAGCGGCAAGAGTGGGCCCCCCCCCCCCTCCCAACAACTTTTACTTCTGAAAAGCGCTCATTAGCATGGCATACCTTTGCTAAGCACCACACTACCTCCAACAAAGCACAATCACTGCCTGCATGACACTCCACTGCCACTTCTCCTGAGTTACATGCTGCCCAACCGCACCCCCTCCCCCCCACAGCGCACACCAAAGTGTCCCTGCGCAGCCTTCAGCTGCCCTCATGCCACACCACGCTCATGTCTATTTAGAATTGCGTCTGCCATGACGAGGGACCGCAGGCATACACTGCAGAGGTTGGCACGGCTAGGCAGCGACCCTCTTTAAAAGTGGCGGAGCGATAGCCCACAATGCTGTACAGAAGCAATGAGAAATAGAATCCTGTGCCACCGCCATCTGGAGCTGCACACGTGGGCATAGCAATGGGGAACCTATGTGCCACACACTATTCATTCTGTCAAGGTGTCTGCATGCCCCAGTCAGACCGGGCTTTTTAATTCATAGACACAGGCAGGTACAACTCCCTATTGTGAAGTCCCTGTCGACCCACAGCATGGGTGGCTCCCTGGAACCCACCGGCGGTACACAAAAATATCCCATTGCATTGCCCAACACAGCTGAGGTAGTAATGTCGTGCGTAATACAGGTGGGCTTCGGCCCACACTGCATGCCCCAGTCAGACTGGGATTCTTTACAAGTGGACACATGTAGGTTTAACTCCCTGTGGACCCACTGCCTGGGTGGGTGCCAGGAAGCCACCGGCGGTACATAGAAATATCCCATTGCATTGCCCAACACAGCTGAGGTAGTAATGTCGTGCGTAATACAGGTGTGCTTCGGCCCACACTGCATGCCCCAGTCAGACTGGGATTCTTTACAAGTGGACACATGTAGGTTTAACTCCCTGTGGACCCACTGCCTGGGTGGGTGCCAGGAAGCCACCGGCGGTACATAGAAATATCCCATTGCATTGCCCAACACAGCTGAGGTAGTAATGTCGTGCGTAATACAGGTGGGCTTCGGCCCACACTGCATGCCCCGGTCAGACGGGTTCTTTAGAAGTGTACAGATGTATTAAAAACTCAGTGTGCACCTACAGCATGGGTGGCTCCCTGGAACCCACCGGCGGTACACAAAAATATCCCATTGCATTGCCCAACACAGCTGAGGTAACGTCAGCTGTAATGCAGGTGGGCTAAAAATTAATTTGATTACACTGTAGGCGAGGGCCCACACAAATTGCTGTATCAACAGTACTAATGTACATCCCAAAAATTGGCCATGGCCAGCCAAGAGGGCAGGTGAAACCCATTAATCGCTTTGGTTAATGTGGCTTAAGTGGTAACTAGGCCTGGAGGCAGCCCAGTGTAACGAAAAATTGGTTCAAGTTAAAGTTCCAATGCTTTTAAGCGCATTGAAACTTATAAAAATTGTTCTGAAAAATTATTTGAGTGAGCCTTGTGGCCCTAAGAAAAATTGCCCGTTCAGCGTGATTACGTGAGGTTTCAGGAGGTGGAGCAGGAGGAGGAGGAGGAGGAATATTAGACACAGATTGATGAAGCAGAAATGTCCCCGTTTTGGATGGTGAGAGAGAACGTAGCTTCCATCCGCGGGTGCAGCCTACGTATTGCTTACGTATCGCTGCTGTCCGCTGGTGGAGAACAGAAGTCTGGGGAAATCCAGCCTTTGTTCATCTTGATGAGTGTTAGCCTGTCGGCACTGTCGGTTGACAAGCGGCTACGCTTATCTGTGATGATTCCCCCAGCCGCACTAAACACCCTCTCCGACAACACGCTAGCCGCAGGACAAGCAAGCACCTCAAGGGCATACAGGGCTAGTTCAGGCCACGTGTCCAGCTTCGACACCCAGTAGTTGTAGGGGGCAGAGGCGTCACCAAGGATGGTCGTGCGATCCGCTACGTACTCCCTCACCATCCTTTTGCAGTGCTCCCGCCGACTCAGCCGTGACTGGGGAGCGGTGACACAGTCTTGGTGGGGAGCCATAAAGCTGGCCAGGCCCTTAAAGACTGTTGCACTGCCTGGGATGTACATGCTGCTCGATCTACGCACATCCCCTGCAACATGGCCCTCGGAACTGCGCCTTCTGCCACTAGCGCTGTCGGCTGGGAATTTTACCATCAGCTTGTCCGCAAGGGTCCTGTGGTATAGCAACACTCTCGAACCCCTTTCCTCTTCGGGAATCAGAGTGGGCAGGTTCTCCTTATACCGTGGATCGAGCAGTGTGTACACCCAGTAATCCGTCGTGGCCAGAATGCGTGCAACGCGAGGGTCACGAGAAAGGCATCCTAACATGAAGTCAGCCATGTGTGCCAGGGTACCTGTACGCAACACATGGCTGTCTTCACTAGGAAGATCACTTTCAGGATCCTCCTCCTCCTCCTCCTCCTCCTCAGGCCATACACGCTGAAAGGATGACAGGCAATCAGCCGGTGTACCGTCAGCAGCGGGCCAAGCTGTCTCTTCCCCCTCCTCCTCATCCTCCTCATGCTCCTCCTCCTCCTCCTGTACGCGCTGAGAAATAGACAGGAGGGTGCCCTGACTATCCAGCGGCATACTGTCTTCCCCCGCCCCCGTTTCCGAGCGCAAAGCAGCTGCCTTTATGGTTTGCAGGGAATTTCTCAAGATGCATAGCAGAGGAATGGTGACGCTAATGATTGTAGCATCGCCGCTCACCACCTGGGTAGACTCCTCAAAATTACCAAGGACATGGCAGATGTCTGCCAACCAGGCCCACTCTTCTGAAAGGAATTGAGGAGGCTGACTCCCACTGCGCCGCCCATGTTGGAGTTGGTATTCGACTATAGCTCTCCGTTGTTCATAGAGCCTGGCCAACATGTGGAGCGTAGAGTTCCACCGTGTGGGCACGTCGCACAGCAGTCGGTGCACTGGCAGCTTAAAGTGATGTTGCAGGGTGCGCAGGGTGGCAGCGTCCGTGTGGGACTTGCGGAAATGTGCGCAGAGCCGGCGCGCCTTTACGAGCAGGTCTGACAAGCGTGGGTAGCTTTTCAGAAACCGCTGAACCACCAAATTAAAGACGTGGGCCAGGCATGGCACGTGCGTGAGGCTGCCAAGCTGCAGAGCCGCCACCAGGTTACGGCCGTTGTCACACACGACCATGCCCGGTTGGAGGCTCAGCGGCGCAAGCCAGCGGTCGGTCTGCTGTGTCAGACCCTGCAGCAGTTCGTGGGCCGTGTGCCTCTTATCGCCTAAGCTGAGTAGTTTCAGCACGGCCTGCTGACGCTTGCCCACCGCTGTGCTGCCACACCGCGCGACACCGACTGCTGGCGACATGCTGCTGCTAACACATCTTGATTGTGAGACAGAGGAGGAGGAGGAGGAGGAGGGTGCTTTAGTGGAGGAAGCATACACCTCCGCAGATACCAGCACCGAGCTGGGGCCCGCAATTCTGGGGGTGGGTAGGACGTGAGCGGTCCCAGGCTCTGACTCTGTCCCAGCCTCCACTAAATTCACCCAATGTGCCGTCAGGGAGATGTAGTGGCCCTGCCCGCCTGTGCTTGTCCACGTGTCCGTAGTTAAGTGGACCGTGGCAGTAACCGCGTTGGTGAGGGCGCGCACAATGTTGCGGGAGACGTGGTCGTGCAGGGCTGGGACGGCACATCGGGAAAAGTAGTGGCGACTGGGAACTGAGTAGCGCGGGGCCGCCGCCTCCATGATACTTTTGAAGGACTCCGTTTCCACAACCCTATACGGCAGCATCTCAAGGCTGATGAATTTTGCGATGCGGACGGTTAACGTTTGAGCGTGCGGGTGCGTGGCGGCGTACTTGCGCTTGCGCTCGAACACTTGCGCAAGCGACGGCTGAACGGTGCGCTGAACTACACTGCTGGATGGGGCCGAGGACAGCGGAGATGAGGGTGTGGGTGCAGGCCATGAGGCGGTAGTGCCTGTGTCCTGAGAGGGGGGTTGCATCTCAGTGGCAGGTTGGGGCACAGGGGGAGAGGCAGGGGTGCAAACCGGAGACGGTGAACGGCCTTTGTCCCACCTTGCGGGGTGCTTGGCCATCATATGTCTGCGCATGGTGGTGGTGGTGAGGCTGTTGGTGTTGGCTCCCCGGCTGAGCTTTGCGCGACAAAGGTTGCACACCACTGTTCGTCGGTCGTCAGGCGTCTCTGTGAAAAACTGCCAGACCTTAGAGCACCTCGGCCTACGCAGGGTGGCATGGCGCGAGGGGGCGCTTTGGGAAACACTTGGTGGATTATTCGGTCTGGCCCTGCCTCTACCCCTGGCCACCGCACTGCCTCTTGCAACCTGCCCTGCTGATGCCCTTGACTCCCCCTCTGAAGACCTGTCCTCCTGAGTAAGCGTTGCACACCAGGTGGGGTCAGTCACCTCATCGTCCTGCTGCTCTTCCTCCGAATCCTCTGTGCGCTGCTCCCTGGGACTTACTGCCCTTACTACTACCTCACTGCAAGACAACTGTGTCTGATCGTCATCGTCCTCCTCACCCACAGAAAGTTGTTGAGACAGTTGGCGGAAGTCCCCAGCCTCTTCCCCCGGACCCCGGGAACTTTCGAATGGTTGGGCATCAGTGACGATAAACTCCTCTGGTGGGAGAGGAACCGCTGCTGCCCAATCTAAGCAGGGGCCCGAGAACAGTTCCTGGGAGTGTTCCCGCTCCTGAGCAGGTGTCATTGTAGTGGACTGAGGAGGCTGGGAGGAAGGAGGAGCAGCAGACAGAGGATTCGGATTGGCAGCAGTGGACGGCGCAGAACTGCGGGTAGACGATAGGTTGCTCGAAGCACTTTCTGCCATCCAGGACAGGACCTGCTCACACTGCTCATTTTCTAATAACCGTCTCCCGCGTGGACCCATTAATTGGGCGATGAATGTGGGGACGCCAGAAACGTGCCTCTCTCCTAATCGCGCAGCAGACAGCTGCGACACACCTGGATCAGGAGCTTGGCCTGTGCCCACACCCTCACTTGGCCCTCCGCGTCCTCGGCCACGTCCACGTCCACGTCCTCTAGGCTTACCCCTACCCCTCAGCATGCTGTATTACCAGTGATTAGATTTCCCAGGCAGGAAATAAATTGGCGCAAGACTGCAGGCCAAATATAATTTTTGCCCTTTTTGGAAAACGAAAGGCCCCACTGCCTCTAGTGAATGAATTATCTAAGTTTAATAACTGTGCTGTGTCCCTGCTTATGTGTCACAGAACGTGAGGGTAGCAGAGTTATTATAACTCTTGGAGAGCAGGTATTTTTTTTCCCAATTAAGGAAAGCAAATGGCGAACCCAGCAGTAAAGCGTAGCTGGGTGCGTATGATTTAGCAATGTTTTTCACGCAGCTCACACGTCTACACAGGCGTAAGGACGGACACAGGCTGGACAAATAGATTTGTTTTCAGTTTTTTCCCACCAACAGGCAGCACTGCGTATATTCAATGAACCTGCGAAGTTTAATAACTGCGCTGTGTCCCTGCTTATGTGTCACAGAACGTGAGGGTAGCAGAGTTATTATAACTCTTGGAGAGCAGGTATTTTTTTTTCCCAATTAAGGAAAGCAAATGGCGAACCCAGCAGTAAAGCGTAGCTGGGTGCGTATGATTTAGCAATGTTTTTCACGCAGCTCACACGTCTACACAGGCGTAAGGACGGACACAGGCTGGACAAATAGATTTGTTTTCAGTTTTTTCCCACCAACAGGCAGCACTGCGTATATTCAATGAACCTGCGAAGTTTAATAACTGCGCTGTGTCCCTGCTTATGTGTCACAGAACGTGAGGGTAGCAGAGTTATTATAACTCTTGGAGAGCAGGTATTTTTTTTCCCAATTAAGGAAAGCAAATGGCGAACCCAGCAGTAAAGCGTAGCTGGGTGCGTATGATTTAGCAATGTTTTTCACGCAGCTCACACGTCTACACAGGCGTAAGGACGGACACAGGCTGGACAAATAGATTTGTTTTCAGTTTTTTCCCACCAACAGGCAGCACTGCGTATATTCAATGAACCTGCGAAGTTTAATAACTGCGCTGTGTCCCTGCTTATGTGTCACAGAACGTGAGGGTAGCAGAGTTATTATAACTCTTGGAGAGCAGGTATTTTTTTTTCCCAATTAAGGAAAGCAAATGGCGAACCCAGCAGTAAAGCGTAGCTGGGTGCGTATGATTTAGCAATGTTTTTCACGCAGCTCACACGTCTACACAGGCGTAAGGACGGACACAGGCTGGACAAATAGATTTGTTTTCAGTTTTTTCCCACCAACAGGCAGCACTGCGTATATTCAATGAACCTGCGAAGTTTAATAACTGCGCTGTGTCCCTGCTTATGTGTCACAGAACGTGAGGGTAGCAGAGTTATTATAACTCTTGGAGAGCAGGTATTTTTTTTTCCCAATTAAGGAAAGCAAATGGCGAACCCAGCAGTAAAGCGTAGCTGGGTGCGTATGATTTAGCAATGTTTTTCACGCAGCTCACACGTCTACACAGGCGTAAGGACGGACACAGGCTGGACAAATAGATTTGTTTTCAGTTTTTTCCCACCAACAGGCAGCACTGCGTATATTCAATGAACCTGCGAAGTTTAATAACTGCGCTGTGTCCCTGCTTATGTGTCACAGAACGTGAGGGTAGCAGAGTTATTATAACTCTTGGAGAGCAGGTATTTTTTTTTCCCAATTAAGGAAAGCAAATGGCGAACCCAGCAGTAAAGCGTAGCTGGCTGCGTATGATTTAGCAATGTTTTTCACGCAGCTCACACGTCTACACAGGCGTAAGGACGGACACAGGCTGGACAAATAGATTTGTTTTCAGTTTTTTCCCACCAACAGGCAGCACTGCGTATATTCAATGAACCTGCGAAGTTTAATAACTGCGCTGTGTCCCTGCTTATGTGTCACAGAACGTGAGGGTAGCAGAGTTATTATAACTCTTGGAGAGCAGGTATTTTTTTTCCCAATTAAGGAAAGCAAATGGCGAACCCAGCAGTAAAGCGTAGCTGGGTGCGTATGATTTAGCAATGTTTTTCACGCAGCTCACACGTCTACACAGGCGTAAGGACGGACACAGGCTGGACAAATAGATTTGTTTTCAGTTTTTTCCCACCAACAGGCAGCACTGCGTATATTCAATGAACCTGCGAAGTTTAATAACTGCGCTGTGTCCCTGCTTATGTGTCACAGAACGTGAGGGTAGCAGAGTTATTATAACTCTTGGAGAGCAGGTATTTTTTTTCCCAATTAAGGAAAGCAAATGGCGAACCCAGCAGTAAAGCGTAGCTGGGTGCGTATGATTTAGCAATGTTTTTCACGCAGCTCACACGTCTACACAGGCGTAAGGACGGACACAGGCTGGACAAATAGATTTGTTTTCAGTTTTTTCCCACCAACAGGCAGCACTGCGTATATTCAATGAACCTGCGAAGTTTAATAACTGCGCTGTGTCCCTGCTTATGTGTCACAGAACGTGAGGGTAGCAGAGTTATTATAACTCTTGGAGAGCAGGTATTTTTTTTTCCCAATTAAGGAAAGCAAATGGCGAACCCAGCAGTAAAGCGTAGCTGGCTGCGTATGATTTAGCAATGTTTTTCACGCAGCTCACACGTCTACACAGGCGTAAGGACGGACACAGGCTGGACAAATAGATTTGTTTTCAGTTTTTTCCCACCAACAGGCAGCACTGCGTATATTCTATGAATAATAACTGTGTTGTGGCCCTGCCTATACAATTCTTTCCCTGCAGTATCAATGGAGGGTGCAATGCTCTGCAGAGGCGATTTTGAGAAGCCCAAAAAAAATGCAGCACAGCCAACAGCAGCCTGGACAGTACTGCACACGGATAAATATGGCCCTAGAAAGGACCGTTGAGGTTCTTGAAGGCTACACTCACTCCTAACACTCTCCCTGCCTATGCAGCACTTCTGTCCCTAATGCCAGGTGCAACGGTCTGCAGAGGCGATTTTGAGAAAAAAAAAAAAATCCCACTGCTAACAGCAGCCAACACACAGCTATCAGTGGCCCTAATAAGGACCTTTGGGGGGTCTTGAAGCCTACACTAACTACCAATTCTTTCCCTACAGCAGCTCCGGTATAAACAGCACTGTCCCTCATCTAACTCACACCGCATCTGAGGCGAGCCGCGGGAGGGGCCGACTTTTATATTAGGCGAACACCTGATCTCGCCAGCCACTCACAGCAGGGGGGTGGTATAGGGCTTAAACGTTGCAGGGGGAAGTTGTAATGCCTTCCCTGTCTTTCAATTGGCCAGAAAAGCGCGCTAACGTCTCAGGGAAGGAAGTGAAAGTAACCAGAACACCGCATGGTGTTCGTCACGAATAACGAACATCCCGAACACCCTAATATTCGCACGAATATCAAGCTCGGACGAACGCGTTCGCTCATCTCTAGTAGTAACCTCTTCTCAGGTCAATGACGTCACATTCATTCCTCATGTGGCTGAGTACAGCTCAGTCCCATTCAAGTGAATGGGATTGAGCTGTTTTACCAGGCACCTCTGCTATAAAATGGACAGTGCCTGGTATACAGTGAAGGGACTGTGATACTCGTCTCAGCACCATGGTCTCTTTAAGCAGTTGTTTGGAGGGGGTGGGCAACAGATTCCCACCAATTTGATCTAGATTACCTATTCTGAGGCTAGGTCATTATTTTAGTCCTGGAAACCCCCTTTAGCTTGAAATTATTTTTTTCCACAAATATAAGTACTGTAGTTGATGTCTGTGGATTAATGCATCTAAATTCTGTAAGTCTAATGTTCATATTTATTAGATGCTCCTATTTAATTTTGTTAAAGGTAAAACAGAAGCAAAGGCTCATGTGCAGACCCACTTGACTGAAAAAGTATCTAGAGTAGTGCTGCTCACCTGCTAGCTGTGTAAGACACAGTACTTGAAGGACTGTACGATTTCGGCTGCTGCCTACTGCTCTGTTCGGCTGCTCACCACGTTGAGCGCCAAATAAACAATGCAGAAACAAGAGGAGAGTTTATTGCCAGTGCAGGTTCATCACTCCAACAAGTGAGTATGAAAGCTTTATTGAATCAAAGGAAAACGGCTACATGTTTCAAAGCCAAACGTGCTTCTGCCTCAGGCAAAGATAGAGATTTGCCTGATGAAGAAGCTTGTTTGGCTTTAAACATGTAGCCGTTTTGATAAAGCTTTTATATTCACCTGTTGGAGTGTTGGTCCTGCACTGAAACGAAATGCTCCCTTTATTTCTGCACCCATTTCATTGTGAACTTTAGTCACATTTACATTTTTAAAATATTGAAAGTCAATTAGTCAGTCAACGGCTTAAATTACAGATGGTCTGATGAGTCTGCATTAGACGTTTTTGGCTCTAATTGCCATGTTTTTGCTAGATATAAAGAAGGTGACTAGATGATGTCTGGATGTGTGGTTCCCCTCATGAAGCATGGGTTGTGATGGAAATGCTTGGCTGATGACGTTGAAGGCAGACGTCAGACTTAACCAACATGGCTACCACAGCATTCTATAGGGACACTGCATCCGACATGGCTTGAGTTTAATTCAGCCATAATTTGTTGTTCAACAGGAAAATAATCCAAAAGACACCTCCAAGGTCTGGTTTGGGATTAGTTTAACAAGACTGTTAAGGAAAGCAGCTGACAAGAGCTCAACATTAAAAGAACTCCTTTAAAACTGTTGGAAAAGCAACCCAAGTGGCTACTAAATGAAGTTGAGAGAATGCTAAGAATATGCCAAGCTTTTATTAAGACAAAGGCTGACTAATTTGAAGAATCTAAAAGATTTGATGATTTTGAATAGTAAAATGTTATTAATTGCTGTCTATATTACTTCTTGCTGTAGTTCCAATGATATTATTATTAGTATTATTCAAAAATATGTAAACAAAATGGTAAAATACTTGATTCAATATACATGGATGGAAAATTTTCATTGATGTGTCTGTAAACTAAACTTCCGTTTTCAACCCTTCTGATATCAGCACATGACGTCTATCAGCGTCACTATAGATGGGCTCATCTCTCTTATTGCAAAATTTTCATTTTGAGGGTGTGTTTATTTTTATGGTGTTCATGGCGCATTAAAAATAATATGCTACCTTTAAACTGTGGGTCAGGATGATTACAGGGATACTAAAGTCATGTTTCCTATTACATAGTGATACTTAAAAAAATGATTTGCTTTCTCTTGCCATATTTTGAGCCTCATAACTTTTTTCATTGATGTGGCTGTGTGAGAGCTCATTTTTTGCAGGGCAACTTGTAGTTTGTATTGGTAGCACTTTGGGGCAACAAACTACTTTTTAACAGCTTTTTATTCCATTTTCATTTGGAGAAAGAGTGACCCTATATGCACAATTCTGCCATTGAATATTTTTTTTTCTGATGAAGTTAACCATGCGGAATGTGATAGATTTAATAAATTGGACCTTTATGGAAGTAGCAATACCAATTTTTAGATTAAAAAAAAATATAATATTTTGATGTGATGACTGGGAAAAAGTTTTGTTTTTAACTTTTAATATTTATTATTTTTATAATAATTCAAAATTCTTTATTTTACTTATTTTTACATACTTCATTAGTCCCCAGAGGGGACTTGAACTTATGATTGTTGATCACTGTATAATGCAATACTATATGGAATTGCATTAAATTCTATTCAACAGGCTGCCTGTTATAGACATGTCACAAGCAAAACGAAGGTTTTGTACCATGTTGTTCCATTCTTGTATGGTACATTCTGATATCCTCCATTAGGTATAATGAAAACAAAGGTTTAACACGGTACCAAACCTTTGTTTTCATTATACCTAATGGAGGATACTAGAATGTACTGTACAAGACATGTCACAGGCATGTCCTTAATAGGCAAATGATCATGGCAGCCCTGGGGATCTTCAGAAGGCCCTAGGCTGCCTAGATACCTGGATGGCTTTCCCACAATGTTATAAAAGGGAGGGCCGTTCGAGACATTTAAATCCTGATTAATTGGGGCAATTAAATGCCATTGTTGGAACTGACAGTGGTACTGAAAAGGGTAACAGCTGAGATCAGATTTATCTCTGATCGCAGCTGTAGTGAGCGGGTGTTAGTTGTCAGAGACAGATGATACCTGCCACGTATGGAGCTCGCTCAGCTCCTGAGTCCGCTCCTTACACAGCATGTGCTGTGGACGTCTATATATGCCCTAACTGCACTGGGTATTTGGGGTGTTTGGGACATTTTGGGTGTTCTAAGAATGGCATTTAAAATAAATAAAAAAACATGTTACAAATGTAACAAAAAACCACACAACATAAAACACTTGCAAAAATACGGTATCTACATGAGGAATAACACTACAGTATTTATGGCTATTAGATGACTTGTATTCTGCATTCTCCAGTAGTTTTTTCCCCTCTGCAGGCTCCGTCTCAGAGATAATCTTTCATATGTGTAGAGTGCAATTCCTTTAATCCACCTCTTAAAATTCTGACACTGTTTGCCATGTGTAACCTCGGCAGAGATGAGGATTCATATTTAATTTAGAATATTATTTGATAATCTGGTTTATTGGGTCCTTTGGGTGCCAGATTATCATAATTTTAAGGCCCAATCAATATTCATCACTATGTTATACACAAGTATTACATATAATCTCTAAAGGTAAAATGAATGAGACCATATTTCAAAGAGGAAGAACCCCCAATAAATGTACTGGAAGGGAGTAAAGGGAAAGATGCAGTAACTGTAACTTTCCTTTAAAAGTGTATCTATAAATGAATAATAATATGACTTGCCATAAAATAACTAGATGTGTCTCAGTGATAATGTGACTGTACAGGCAGCTATCTTCATTTCTGTGAAGTTTCATTTACCACAGCTGGAGGACTTCAGGAACAAACTAAATATTTAAGAGCGTGATCCTAAGAGATGATGCTTTGCAAGTCTGTTAAGGCAGATCATGCTGAGATACATTTTAGTCAGACTAACAGTAATTTCACAGCCCCCTCTTATCATGGAGAGTCTTTTCCTTATGGCCCTATTATTCATATACTATGAATGAGTCTTAATACAGTATAAACAATGTAGTGATGGAATTCACTGCAGTCGATTCCTTGAATTAATCCCTTAAGAAAAGAGCCTTCATTCTGCATTTCGAAACCCCCAAATCTAAATTTTTTCTGCTGACATAGCCGTATGAGGGCTTGTTTTTCTGTAGAATAAGTTGTAATTTTTAACAGAACTATTTTGAGGTAGGCATAATATATTACATGATGGTTATACATTTTTTCAGGGGGATGAGGTGTAAAAACATTTTCACTTTTTGATTTTTTTAAAACATTCACCATTTGGTTTAACCCTTTAAGGACCAAGCATTGAATGAAAATGTATGCCAGTTGGTGCTGGGCTTTAATCCTGGCTGAAGGTAAACATATGGTGCAGGATTAAAGTACCTGCTCCTGCAATGTAGCATAAGTATGTTGGGTCCTCAGTTGTTAGTGTCAGTTCTGCTATTTGACCCGGTGATCACGTGACTACTGGGTGCCCTCTGCCATGGCAAAGGTGCAGGGTGCTAGCAGACCCAAATCATCTCTGTTAATGACTACTGTTACTACAGGGGGTGTTTCCCCTTGTAACTGAGGCTCCTATGGATTCCCTAACTATAGTGGAAAGTGTGAAATAAAAACAGACAATGTGAATGACCCCCAGAGGTGGATAAAAATATTGATACACCATATGAAATGCTTGGGATTTTAATCTTTAGCACTGAGCTGCCCTTTTGACTACAGATTTGCTGAGAGCTTTCCCATGAAATTTGTGTTTACTTCGCCTCTTGCCCTGCTCTGTGTGGTTTTGGGAGCCAGCTAATAACAGCATCTGAGTGGCTCAAACCCCTGATCTGTGTTACATTTACTCCACTTAAAGGGGTTGTCCCGCGGCAGCAAATGGGTCTATACACTTCTGTATGGCCATATTAATGCACTTTGTAATGTACATTGTGCATTAATTATGAGCCATACAGAAGTTATAAAAAGTTTTATACTTACCTGCTCCATTGCTGGCGTCCTCGTCTCCATGGTGCCGACTAATTTTCGCCCTCCGATGGCCAAATTAGCCGCGCTTGCGCAGTCCGGGTCTTCTGCAGTCTTCTATGGAGCCGCTCGTGCAGAATGCAGGCTCCGTGTAGCTCCGCCCCGTCACGTGCCGATTCCAGCCAATCAGGAGGCTGGAATTGGCAATGGACCGCACAGAAGAGCTGCGGTCCACGGAGACAGAGGATCCCGGCGGCCATCTTCAGCGGTAAGTATTGAAGTCACCGGAGCGCGGGGATTAAGGTAAGCGCTCCGGTAAGCTTTCTTTACCTCCCTGCATCGGGGTTGTCTCGCGCCGACCGGGGGGGGGTTGAAAAAAAAAAAAACCCGTTTCGGCGCGGGACAACCCCTTTAAGCTGGGATTTTAAATCATCTTTCAATAAGACATGTAGAGACCAATTTTAAGTCATGCATTTCGTATTGTGTTTCTATATTTCGGCCAGCCCCTGTAGATGTTAATAGAAATAGTTACAAAAATATGTTACAAAAAAAATCACAGAATAAAATAAAAAATATATATAAAAAAGAAGAGCTTTGAGGCCAACCAAAACGATCACCATATGCGCCCTGTAATCCAAGACTTTACAAATCACATATAAAAAAATCCCAAACAAAATGAGGAACCCATTCTTGTACTTTATTTTACCGTAAATATACTAAATTTAAAAATAAACAACTATAGATTTTTTAAAAAAAATCTTTTTTTACTTCTAATAATATTTTAAAAATGGAAGAAAAATTTAGTGAAAAAATATAATACAAAAATAGCCCTATATGTCATGGAAAAAAGACGCAGCCAAAATTATTTTGGTAGCTGAAGAAAATAAGATATGGCCGTAAAACCACCACATTGATAAAATCCCTAAACAGCATTTGGTCCTCTTGGATTTTACATGGATACCTCCTTGCTTCAAAGGTTAAAGAGTTTTCTACTATTTAAAATTACTATACAACCCTTCTATACTTCCTGGTTGCAGCTGACCAGGACATGTGACTGCTGCAACCAATCATAGGCCAAAGAAGGTCACTGTTTTGGCCAGTGATTGGCTGAAACACTCACGGGTCCTGGTCAGCAGCAACCAGGAAGTACAAAGTGGTTGTGAGGCAATTTTAGGTAATGGAAAAACCCTTTAAATTATAGTAATTCATAAATGGATTTAGAAGAAGGATGTGAGGAAATTGGAAATGCAATTTAGTGTACCTAGAAAGACAAAAAATGGAAGACGACGGTGGAAAGATAGAAAAAAGGGCATTCATTCCAGCAGTTGTGCCTTTGTGCAACATGCAAACATTCTATGAAATCAAGTGCCTTTTTTATGTTAAACCATGAATATTGAAGTTGCTCATTATTTTCAAATTTGCTGAAACAAAGACAAGCCTATGAAAAGAAGGTCTTGCTTATGTACTGTAATCTGGATAAATGTAGGAGATCAGCAATTTCCCCAGGAAGTAAAAACATGTGTGTCATGTATAACGTTCATCTCCGAAATGGAACAACTGTACCTGGAATAATAATATTACAGCAATGGGCAGAACAGGATTTTCAGAGACCACCTAAAATATATGTCATATGGTCATAATACAACCATACATCAAAAAGGTTTTAAAACTCTTTTACATTATTAAAGTTTCATTTTTTTTTACATTTTCTCTAAAACAATTCCTTGTGAAAATTCATTTTTTGAAAACCGTTCCTCTCATATATTTCTACTTTTGCAAAACAAAAACACTTCATTTTGGAAAATTATTTATTTTGGACAGAGCCCATAACTTTCTTATTTTTCCATAAATGATGCTCTGCAAAATCATATATTGTTTTTTTTTTGTGGGACACCATACCGCACCATATTACCACAATTTTGGGTTCATATGACTGGTAGATCACTTTTTATAGCATTTTTAGGAGTTAAATAAGCAAAGAGCAGCATTTTGGCTGTTCGTTTAATTTTTCTTTACAATGTTTATTAAGTAGTATACTTCTGTATTGCAGTGCATTATTTTGCTTTGATGTTATACTTTATAATCAGGGCAGACCCGCAGGCTACTGTTAGGCCTCCAGTAGCCATAACAATCCATTGGTCTCCTGCGATGGCCTGACAAAGAAAGCTGCCTCCCTCTGCTAACCTCTTAGATGCTACAGAAAGTTAAATGGATGGGATAAGAGTTATCTTTGATCTTATGTAGGGTGCCAGATAGTACAGCTGGCACCTTCTCATCACACATCCAGTCTACCATCAAGACAGGGGTGTTTCTTTCTTTTATTTCAATTTTTAACCTAGTTCTGTAGGAATAAACTCAGAGCTCCTTATGAAACAGGGAAGAATAGAGTGCTGAAATGCGTTGAGAATGTTACTAGCAAAATGACAGCAGGTTCAGAAAATCTATGACTGTATGAAATGCTCTGAGTAAACTCATGAGCAATGAAATGACAGAATGACTGTATGAATGAATTTATTATCAGATCAATAGCAGGTTCAGAGCATCAACAGTAGTATGAATCGCTTGGAAAATATTTATTAACAGCTCAAATATGTAATGAATGAAGGAAGAAATCTGTGCATGCTCAACAGAACAAAAATGTAGTAACATAGTATGTAAGCCCAAACAAAGACACGTCTATCCAGTTCAGCCTTTTACCCCCCAATGTTGATCCAGAAGAAGGCAAAAAAAGGCAGAGTCGGGTAGGGTGAGATGTCGTTTAAGGGATAAAAGAAAACCCATTGTAAAGCACTTAAAAGTGTAAATAAATTGTGAAAGCTATCAGAAGTTAACAGAAAGTTATCAAAACATGTTAAATTCTGAAACATCTTTAGAAAGAAAATTGTCAATCAACGCTTAAGGGTGGAGGCAAAGCAGCCAGCAGCTCATGAATATCACCGGACTCCTTGCTGCATGGAGCTGGCTACCTGGCGTTATGATTAAAGCGTGAGTTGGACCTAGCCACTCCATAACCACAAGTAACACAACACACATGCCGGTCATTACTGCCTGCTGTTCTCAGAGAAGGCGCCATGATATAGCTAACAGATTCTCTTTAAGAGCCAATCATTAACAACCCTATACATAATTAATAGCAAATTCATAAAGCCCTTAACAACTGAGTCTCAACTGTTAACTCTGTATTCAGTATGTATAGTCCAGGAATATAATGTAAGATGTGATTTGCGCTCACAACAAAAGTTCCCGGGTGCTTGACAAGAGACAATAGGCTTAAATTAGCATGCACAGCATTTTATATTAATTGTTATTAGGTTCCGCCCCATTGGGGCTAACAACCTATTTTCAGCTATCTGTATGTTTTAGTGTAGGAGGAAACCAAAGTACATGAAGGAACCCCACAAATATGGGGAGAACATACAAACGCTACGCTGATGTCGTTCCTGGTAGGATTTGAACCCAGGACCTCAGCTCTGTAAGGTAACAGTACTAACCACAAAGCTTCTGGACCACTACCCACAATTCAGAGCTAGTGTAAGGGGGGTATTGATAAGTTCTGTTGGTGTCCCATGTTCTGGAACCTTTTATGTAAACATGCCTCTGAGTTCTTGTGGATAGGCACTGTATATCATACTGCATACGCTGCCTGTAATATGTAGAAAGACGTTCCGGTATATAAGGAACGTGCAGAGAGATCCATGCGCGTGTAAAGAGAGTTGCAGTGACACAGCAGGTCAAAAGCGTTGCTTTCTGCAGGACTTTGGGTGTGCCTCTGTTGGCCCTAGGAACCTTTGGTTGGTTCTCCTACTAGAAACAGGCTGAACCAACCTTAATAACCTGGAGAGCTGATCCAGTAATCAAGACAGTGGTAGTGTGGTGTGACAGGTGTAGTATTCCTGACGCAGACCCGGGAGCCTCACAAGCAAGCATGATATTTGTTAATAAGTCTTTTCTCCTGCCTGCTCAGAGCCCCCAGTGCCAAGTACCCAATAGGGCCTGTAATTGGGTGTTCACTCAGCGACACTCCGAGGTCTCCAAGGCTCCACCATATTAGCTGCTGGATGTACTCTCGGAGGAGCCGCTACCTCGCAGCTTGGATGATAAGGTAGAATAGGTCAACACCCAGACCTCTTGGCTGCACTAGATTCACAGTAGCTCCAGTGAACTTGTTGCTGGAAGTTTTGGGAGTTGGACCCCTGCTGATTCACTACTGGTGACCTATCATGTAGATAAATCATCTTTTGGTTATCTGTTTAAACAACCAAGCAGCACCCTAATGATCATGTGGTGTGCAGTGGCAAATTAAGAAGATGAAAGGCCCGGGGCTGTTCTCATAACTTGGGCCTCCCACACATACACAGTATGTCATGCCCCCCATATAAGAATCTTCTCTGCTAAAATATTAAATAAACAATCCCCATAACCCTGCTCCACCCTTAGGTCACACGAGCATCGTTCTGACACTAAGTAGGTGCGTCCAAAAATCGCACCTAAAAGAACCCTATCTTTTGACGGCGAAGTGCTGACGGTTCCTATAGACTCCTATGGGATTCGGCCTGCAAACAGAGGTGGAGTGGCATACTCACTAATAGCAGCTACAACATGCTTGCGGCTGCTATTCGTTTACCCGATTTAACCCCCTTTAGCATGGCTGTAGTGTGGCAATCTGAGCATTAAAACAACGCTCATGTGAAAGAGCCCTCAGAGTGCAATCTAATGTAGTGGTTTTGGTCTAGATCTTCCGCTGCAGAAAAATCCACATCTTTTGATGTGGATTATGACTCAAATTAACGACAGACTTCATCCCCTTCAATTAAGAACTCCTTTAAACACGCTTTTGCACGTGGAAAAATTCTGTGCGCAAAACATGGAAAATGACAAAAACGTATATAATCAATTTTTATTTATATATTTTAGTAATGTTACATAATAAAGAGCGATGGGGGTGCGGAGAGTTACGCGTTTCTTGGAAATCTAGAATCGGAAGGGTCTGTGAGAGTCCACAGTTAAAGGTTGATATAAAAAGTTGATTTATAAAATAGGTCATGTTCTGATGACACGTTCCCTTTAAGGGCCACCTTTCAATTCTGTGCATGCAGCTTGCTTCACAACATATTAAACATCAGAATCCGAACAGCTATTAGTCTCCACTTGTAGTCCGTAACAGCTCTCTGCTTTTCAGGGCTTTATAATATTGAGATGCTGAGGTATCTCTTTTCATGATTGATGACTTCTCCAGAGTAATTCTTTCTCTCTAGTCAGCTGGAGGTCAAGCACACCCTCGATGCCCAGTCATCCGAATTAACAACAGCCTTGTCCAGAAGGTACTAATACCAGCTCCTAATAGGCTGAAGCTCGGCTATCAGAGAGCACTCTGTTCTTGTGACCCAATTTGTAAACTGTAACAGTAACATTCCTGGACTGTACTAAATTAACACATCAGTGCTCAAACAATGCACACAATAGAAAAAAGACCAGTCCGGGGGTCTTCTCCATTGTCCCGATTACGGGTTATGAATGTATGCACCAATGAACACTACTATCCATATTATTGATTTTCTGACTGCTACAGTTCTGTTTCCCTAGGGAGATTTGTGATTGAAATCTCTAATTGGTAAATGTCATTACCAGCTGTGCTTTTAATAAATATATCTGTCTAGCTTGTTGCCCTGGGGTTATGCAGAGAAAATGTCACTACAAAGTCAACTTTGATAACAAAAAAACCCACAGACAAATATTTTAATGAGTATGTCGTAATGTACATGTATAGAAGACCTAGAAAAATTTGGTATACACGTCAGATCATTGGGAAGTTGTGTATTGCAGTTTATGTACATAGCACTGGTACAGATGTAGCAATCTACAACCCAAAGAAATGGCACGCTACTCTGTTTGCATATTATACCATTATTATAGTCTATTAGAACAGTGTACTATGAAAAAAAAGAGTAAAATAAGAGTAAAAAGCCATTTGTACAGAAGGTGATTGCTACATTTGTAGGCGTACCCTTTATAAGAGACCAATTAGATAGTTTAGTATACATTATAATGTAAAACAGAATTTCCTTGCTTCATATATAATCAGAACCGGTTGTATTTCTGTCCCAAACTTGGGTCCAGTGAGTAAACTTTGGGGGTTTTCATTAAGGAGACCTAACTGTGTATGGCGTCAATGCATGCTTCAAGATGGAAAAAACTATCTTGTTAGTACCACCTATTAATGGCACCCACCCTGAAAGAAAGTGTCTGGTCCTTTGACATGCTTATTAACATTGACTTACAGGGTAGTTACCTCCAATAAGTGGCACCGACTAAACAGTTTCTTGATTTTCAGAAAACAGCTTTTGACCTAAAAACGTTTTTCACCTGTTTATTGGAAACTCAATGGCCTTTTCTAAATGTCTTCTGCTCGGTTTTGAGTGAATGGTGCAGTCCACAGGAATGAATTAAGTTTAATACAACTGAAAGTAGTCGAAAGGGGTATTCCAAAACTTCCATGGCATATCCATAGGACCACCTCTAGGATTCACACCTATCTCTAGCTCTGAACCTATTGTTCCTTATCCAGTTAAATGTGGTGGCAGAAAATGTCAGAAAGTGCATAAACAGCCAAGCAGCTATTGCTATGCTGTTTCTGGAGGTTTCAAATAAGTCAATGGGAATTACGGAACACTTCCCATGGTTCGGCCAGCATGAACCTGCAAAAAGCTTCCCTTTAAGGAAGCAGTGCAACTCACTATGCTACACTGTTTCCGTAACTACCATTGACTTCTATGAGAGCTATGGCAACAGAGTAGTAATTCCTTCTTGGCTGTTTCTGTAAGTCCCAGCCACCACACACAGTCCAGGCAGGTGCGGTGGGGGTCAGAACTACAGATGGGTGCGGGTTGCAGAGGTGGGACCTGCAGCAATGAGACTGTCATAATATATCGTGTGGATTTATGGAAATATATACATGTATTCGGGGGAAACTCTTTTTAGTGCGTATGCAAGGTACAATCCAAAGGAGTATGACACTTTAATTTTACTAGAGATTTTATACAGAATCCTTAAAAAAAAGGCTGGATGCTGTTGAGTCAAATTTGAGGCACTTAAAAGTGCAGAAGAGGTCCCATAGACCTCTGTCATAGCCATATTACAAGTCCCTATGCATGAGCTCTAGAAGTGAAACTTAGATAATTTAGACCTCATTCACACTTTCATATTTGATCAGTATTTTACATCTGATTCTTAAGAGCAAAAAATCCTAAACACAGAAAAACTTAATGGAAAAAAGTCCAAATCAAAGCCTTGTGTAGAGTTTCAAGGCATGTACTATACTTTTTGGTGAAGTGTGTTATGGTGCTGAAAAAGTTGCAAAATCAATGTTCTTCACTTATTGAAGTTTGTGGTAAAACTTAATTTTGCACCGTATAATACAAGTTTTTTTATGACATTGTATAACTACGCTGGAAATTCCTGAAATACAGAAAAACGAGATTGACCAATAGAAAAATCCCATGCATGCAATGGGAAACCCTAAGAGAAGAAAACGTGTTTCCACTATATATTTCCAGTTAACCTCATTGTAGTATTTCTAGCAAATATAAAAAATTTAGAATATTTTATGAATAGGAGCTAGAATTTCCAAAAAATGTAGAGGTACATCTCGTAAATAGCAAAAAAATATATCAAGATTACGGCCCGGCAAAAACCACATGGCCATTAACAATCAATATTAGAGACTGCAGGTAAAATTGTTCTTTACCTGCAATCCACTTATATTGATGGCTAATGGCCATGTGGTTTTTGCTGGGCCGTAATCTTGATGGGTTTTTTTTATGTGCAGCCAATAAACAATCTCTACATCTGCAAGTGACTCATACTATGTAGGACCGAACCCCAATAAAGCTGGCTCTGAACAGTATGGACTATATGTGCTAGATACTAAGTGAGATGGACTACAAACACTGTAGTGCCAGGCTATTGAAATTGCATTGTAGATAAGATTGAATCACTTAAAAGACCAGTCCAAGCTGAACGGACAGCCCATTGGACCATGTAGGGCTGCTTTGCATACAGTAGGCTGGGCAGAAGAATGAAGATTTCTCTGTGATGGAAATGCTGGCAGAAGAAATAAAGGTATGATACCACTGCATGTCTGAGCACCGCTCTACAAGTGCTAAAAGTCAATAGGGCTAATATCAAGTGACTGACTTCCTTTAATAGATTACACGAGGATTCCTATGGGATTGGTGAAAACCATTCTAGGGTTGGCAATGCAGTAAATTAGTAATTTTGGGAACACAACCTACACCATAAGATTAAACAATGTATTTCATGTGAGGTAATTGGAATAAACCATTACAAGCAAATACTTAGGGAATAGGCTGAATTTCACTAACTCTCCATTGTACTGTAAGAAATTTAAGAAATTAACTAAAATAAGGCTTCTCCAACCTTTTCCTTCCACAGCCTCACAGCCCAACTATAATGACAATTGGGCCTTAGCAACAGTTAACTCTATATTGAAAGAAGCACATGCTGATGTGGAGCAAGTATGCGCTTGAAGGGGGAAGGGGTTGTTACCAGACAACATTCCTTCAGTAGTGCTCACTGTAGGAAACTGGTCAGTACTTACCCCTCCTCTGACGCCGGGATCCAGCACTGCAGCCCCACCATGGTCCCAGTATCTGTTGTGACAGCTGACATCATCAGAAATCAGGTGTCTGCTGCAGCCAATCACCATTCAGCTACCCTGGCATCATGGTGGCCAGGATATGAGTACCGATGCCAGGAGATTGAGCGGTGATGTCAACTGTCACAATTGACACCAGTACCTTTACTGTCCATGCAAAAATCGCATTTATGGATACTTTTTGTTTAAAAGTTATTTGATTTGAAACTCACTATAAATGTTCTATTTCTACATCCCTTTAATTTATGCTTACTGCATGTGTATACTTGTTGTTAAACTGCTAGGTTGTGTTATCACATGCTAACTAGAGATGAGCGAGTATACTCGGTAAAGGTAATTGCTCGAGCGAGCATTGCCTTTACCGAGTACCTGCCTGCTTGAGATGAAACGTTCGGGTGCCGGCGGCGGGCAGGGAGCTGCGGGGGGATAGCGGAGCGGAATGGAGGGGAGATCTCTCTCTCCCTCTCTCCCCCCCGCTCCCTCCTGCTGACAGCCGCTACTCATCGCTCCCCCGCGCCGGCACCTGAACGTTTCATCTCGAGCAACCAGGTACTCGTTAAAGGCAATGCTCGCTCGAGCAATTACCTTTACCGAGTATACTCGCTCATCTCTAATGCTATCATAAAGAAAATCAGATTCTTTCTGATTCTTTCTTGCACCTAAATGGTTAAAGGGGTTGTCTCGCGGCAAACCTCAAAATTTTACCTTACCCCATTCCCCCTGTCACCCCCCTGGCATAAAATAGCAAAGTAAAGCGGTTTTTAAGCCGCTTGCTACTTACCAATCCGACGAAATAAGGACTTTAAAAAATCTTCTCCCAAGATGGCCACCGGTCCTTTCCCAGGGACTGCGGTTTTCTCTCATGGTGCACCGCGGGTCTTCTCCTGTGGTGCACCATGGGCTCTGTGCGTTCCATTGCTGATTCCAGCCTCCTGATTGGCTGGAATCGGCACACGTGATGGGGCGGAGCTACGCGATGACGCTTAGAAGGGGGCGGAGCCAGAACACCGCTCGTGCCTGGGCTGAGCAGAAGGGGAGAAGACCGCACAGCGCAAGCGCGTCTAAAAAAGCAAGAAGACATCAGAATTAGACGGATCCATGGCGACGGGGACGCCAGCAACGAAGCAGGTAAGTGAATAACTTCTGTATGGCCAATATTTAATGCACGATGTACATTACAAAGTGCATTAATATGGCCATACAGAAGTGTATAACCCCACTTGCTTTCGCGAGACAACCCCTTTAACTTCTTCTATACATATGGATAGACTGTGGATTCCTACATTTCAAACAGACTTTGTCATCCTTTTTAATGCGATTTATCATGCCTGTGGGGTGCGGGTCAGCCAGGGCAGGAGCAGGAGAAGTTGACCCGCAACCCACAGGCAAACAGATCTAATCATTAACCCTTTTGGGACCCACCAATAGCTTGTATGTTTTAAACACCAGCTGAACTGACGAAGGGGTTATCCCTGAAACGCATTTTCATAAGCTGATCACGTACTTTATTAAATAAAAGGAGAAGTTTCCCAAACCTTTGGTCACTTCCTATTTGCTTTAACCTGGAGTGTTGCGCCTTCTCCACTGCCAGTTTTTTAGTTCTATTCTCTAACCCCATTAATAGGCACTGTACCATAGGGCATGCCATGGTTCCCCCAGAATCATATACAATGGCCACAGTAAGAGCCACTATGTCGACACCTATCTTTCCTCACTCTTTTATTACAAGAGCGAAGTTTCAAGTTTGCAAAGATTGTCTCCCTGGGTGAAGCAGGAAAGCACCTCTGGTAGGACAAAAGAGTCATGTCCTAGGACAGTGGAACTGCTACGCAGAATCAGGGGCACGTGGGAACCATGCTGTGTCTAACCATGAACTATGAGAGGCCTCACCAATGCAGCCTGCCTCGCAGTTTGACAAGCACTGACCTAAATATATGTTTTTCCAAGTATATTCACAGAGTAGTATATATCTATATTTTCTACTCATTCAAGATAGTTTCATTCAAAGGCTACATGTTTTATAACCCAATCATTTAGCAAATTTTGCTAGTTTGCCAACAAGCCACGGGTTAAAACAAATCACTAATCTATAATAACTTTAGGGGTCAGAAAAGTGATTTGGCTTGTAAGATCCACTAATGACAACCAATAAAAAGATTGATTTTAATTAACAGTGGTGTTTATTCTGTGACTCCGGTGCCAAATCTGCTGAGGACACGTTAGTATTCAGATAACTGGTTGCTTTTGAGAACCTCCCTTGGTTACAATTCATTAAGACAGATGCAACAGCTTGATGAATTACTGCTTATATAAACACAGTTGGCAGTTACTAATTAAATAATTATAATAGCACATAAGATGTAATATCCCACTAGAAACCTAATAAAGACCAAGCTGTCAGTCGAATAGATTTGAAGGTAATGCAAAAAATATACATCATAGTAAAGGGATGTAATCATTGGAATATATGCACTTGTTATCTCGGCTGGATTAGCATGCAATATGTAAACAGTATGGATGGTAAAAACAATAAGTCAACAGTTTAATCCTACATTTAATAACAAAAAATCAAAACATGAGGACGTATAATAGATTTGAAGATTGTAAAGCGATCGTTATCCATGTTGCTAATTAAAGGAAGATTGATTTGGCTCTGGATGTAATTGAAAGTGTAAGCATGCCAATGTTTGATAGGAGCAAATCTCAGATGAAACAATTCAAATGTTTAGAATTGTATTCCTCTCGTCTCGATATGAGAACAGGTTGTTTGAATAGATCTGACAAAGAATCTAAAAAATAATAAACTTTAATATCTGCTTCTCTTGGAAATCTCCCTGTGTCTCCTAATCCTGGTCTCTATATCTCCCAGGTTTCTTCATGGATACCTACTCTAAGTCTCCAACTCTAGGTCCTACTTCGACTAACTGAAGACATACCTACACTTCAGGGCTCTTTCCCACGAGCGTAAGTGTTTTAAAGTGCTCCTGCCGGCGCCGTAAAAACGCATGAACGGGCGCACAAATCTAATGTTTGTGCACCTGTTCAGACGGCAGGGTCCCGGCGCATATACGCCGAGGCTGCAATGCCATTGCCTCCCCTTCCCTCCCCCTTGCCGGCTCACCTCCTCTCTCCTTCCCTCCGGCTGTTTGCAATGGGAGTGGGCAGGACGAGGCGAAGTTAAGCACTCGCCCCTTGTCCACAGACAGCAATAGGAGGAGCCAGAGGGGAGGAAAAAAGAAGGGGGAGTGAGTTTAGTAGTCCTTCTGCTAAACTACCTCCCTTCTCCGGCCTCTGTCATTGGTTTCCATAGGAGCCTGTGCAGTGGCCGACATATTCCGGGCACAAAAATAGTTCCAGGACTATCTTTGCTTTATTTGCCACCAGGGTGCTTTTACGTCACGGGAATACGCCTGTGTGATCTGATGCATTAGAATCCTATAAATCAGATGGTAGCGTATATCGGTTGACCGTGAAAACGACGGCCAATATACACTCATGTGAATAAGCCCTCATGCTGTGCAGTTTTTGCCACAGTTTTCCGAAATCATAACAAAACCATTGTTTCTGCCACGGTTATTGAAAATTGTAGCTGCAATATGTGAACTATTAAGTCCAAATGAGTTTTAACATTTAAGCAAAAGGTACTTACCCATCCTCAGCGCCCGTGATCCAGCGCTGCAGCCCCTCTGGCGTCTGTTGACAACGAAAGTTAGGTGACTGCCGCCTGGCAATCAGAAGCCGCAGCATCACCGTCCGTTCTTCAGGCATCAACACTCATATCTTAGGTGCCATGATGCTAGGAGATCGGAACTGTGATAATTCAGTCTGTGATTGGCAGGCTGAGACCACCTGACTTCAACTGTCAACAGATACCGAAAGAATCGGCTGAAGCGCTGGATAGTAGGTGCTGAAAATGGGAGGATGGGAACGTAACCTTTGCTTTATTGTTTTAACTAGTTTGGACTTAAAAGGGTCATGTCATTATAGAAAAAAATTGGCACGGCACAAAATAAAAATTTTAAAATGGCAATATGTAACAGGACAACCGCTTTAACGTTTGTGCTCAATTAGTACTTTACAGTGCTGATGTTCTTAGGTCTAAGGTAAGAAATGCTATGAGTATATACTAGATGGTCCAGTGACTACTGTACTTTTTTCATTTGCCGTACTGTTATAGCCTCTAAAATTAGATTTTGCAAAATAAATACAGAATATTACTAAAATACCCCCTTTTTCTTATGTTACTCTGTGGAATCAGCATGGTACTGCATGCATCTTCCTAGCCTTTTTGGTATATACACATATAGAGTTGCGTCAAGTTAGATAGTGATACAATTTTCATAATTTAGCCTCTACACAACACCATAATGGATATGAAACAAAATCATCAGCGTGTAATTGAAGTGTAGACTTTCAACTTTAATTCAAAGGGTGTAAGAAAACGACTGTAATAACCATTTAGGAAATACAGCCATTTATTACACAGTCCCTCCATTTTCACAGACTCAAAAATAATTGGACAATTGACTGATAAGTAGTTTCGTGGTCCATTGTGGCCCGTTACCTCATTATCTCATGGTATATTGAAGAGATAAAACATCTGGAATTAACTTAATTTACATTTAGTCACTGTTCATGGAAACTCTCAATGTGTGGTTCAAAGAGGTGTCAATGCAAGTGATGGTGGCCACCATTGGGCTGAAAAAAAACAACGGAGCAACAGTTTGGTACATCCTAAGGCCTCGGTCACACGGGCGTCTTTTCCCGCGATTTGCGGATCGCATGACGGATGCGCATCCGCAAATCGCGTGACCGGGGCCGAAAAATCGCCCGAAAAATCTGCTCCTAGCCGCGTTTCATTAGAAACGGGCCGGAGCAGTGCAGCGCTGTCCAGCGCATTGAATTCAATGGAGCCGGCAATACAGCAGGCTCCATTGAAAGCAATGGGCTGCAGGCGATCTTAGGATGAATTTTCGGGAAGGGCTTAAAAATATAAGCCCTTCCCTGAAAATCATCCAAAACTGTGTAAAAAGTAAAAAAAAATATATACTCACCTTGTCCTGGCAGACGGAGTTCAGCCGCGGCCGGCCGGCAGTTCTACTGAACTGCTGTGAGTAGTATTCAGCAGCCGGGGATTTAAAATCCCAGCCTGCTGAATGCGCTGCCTCTGATTTCTCACAGCCCTGAACTGCCGGCCGGCCGCGGCTGAACTCCGTCTGCCAGGACAAGGTGAGTATATATTTTTTTTTACTTTTTACACAGTTTTGGATGATTTTCAGGGAAGGGCTTATATTTTTAAGCCCTTCCCGAAAATTCATCCTAAGATCGCCGGCAGCCCATTGCTTTCAATGGAGCCGACTGTATTGCCGGCTCCATTGAATTCAATGGGCAAACATCATTCTTCTCTGCCACAGCTGTTACAGCTGTGGCAGAGGAGAATGCTTTGTCTAGTATATGTTCTCAATGGGGTTGGTGCTGCTGCCGCCGACCCCATTGAGCGCATATAGAGAAGAACAGGAATCGCAGATCGCAGATAGGTGCGATCTGCGATTTCTGTTCTATAATTAATCGGACGAGCGCATAAAAAGCGCTCATGTGTCCGATACCATTGCAAAGCAATGGTTCTATAAAATCGCCGTACGCATGCGCAAATTGCGCAAAAAAACGCCCGTCTGACCGAGGCCTTAAAGGGGTTTTTGCACTAATGTTGTTTATCCCCCCCACTGGATAGGGTATAAATGTCTGATTGCTGGCAACCCTAGTGACTGCAAGATCTGTACCCTCCCCCCGATTCCTTTATGAGAATATAGCAGTGGTGTGCATAAATGACCATCGCTTCATTCACTTCTATTGGATGGAGGAAGACTGCTAAGAACGTTGATCTCCCTTCATCCTACAGTGAGTGGAGCAGTAGTCACACATGCACACAACCGCTTCATTGTCATGGAGGTTTCAAGGTGCATTTCTCAGGATCAATGGTGTCCCAGCAGTTAGCCTCGCAGTGATCCAGAATTTATCTCTGATCTAGCGGGTAGGTCATAAATGCTATGAGTAGGAAAACCCCTTTAAAAAGAATGAAAGCACTGACAAGTTGAGCAACACCAGAGCCCTGGAAGCGCACCGACGTCAACAATAGTGGATGATTGCAGAATTCTTTGCTTGGTAAAGAAAACCCATTTATAACATCTACCAAGTAAAGAACACTCACCAGAAGTATGTATATCATTGTGAAGGTCTACAATTAAGAGAGGGATTCATGAATGCTATTCTAGAGGGTTTACCTCAAGGTGCAAATCACTGGCAAAATTCAAAATTATAAAGGCCAGATAAAATGTTGCTAAAATACAACTAAAAAAGCCAACCAAACATAATCTTTAAGCAGATGAGACCAAAATTAATTTATACCAGATAATGGAAAATTAAATTTAACTTGGCTGAATGGTAGAGATGAGCGAGCATACTCGCTAAGGCAAACTACCTAAGCGAGTAGTGCCTTAGTCCAGTACCTGCCCACTCGTCTCTAAAGATTCGGGTGCCGGCGAAGTGCGGGGAGCGGCGGGGGAGAGCGGGGAGGAACTCACCGCTCTCCTACGCCGTCACCCGAATCTTTAGAGACAAGTGGACAGGTACTTGCATAAGGCATGACTCGCTCGAGTAGTTTGCCTTAGCGAGTATGCTCGCTCATCTCTACTGAATGGTGGTCATGATGAAATCCAACATGCCATTGCATGTAAAATGGTAAGCCAGTCCAATTGGCATAATTCAGCCAACGTTCATCTGATATATATCGACACTTTAAAGGGAAACTGTCAGCATCAAAATGCTGTGAAATCTACCAGCATCATGTTATAGAGCGGGGTGAGCTGAGAAGACTAATATATAGTGTTGTGTAAAAAGATTAAGTAAAACGTAAAGACTGAAATCTATGTTCATGCTGGACTTGAGGAGATCAATAGATAGCATAACTCAGCAATTGGCATCCTGCCTTGTGGTTATTCACTAATTAGTACCACCCACTGGACTCCTAAGTATAGGATGAGCAGAGATTTACATGAATAAGTGCAAGTCAGGGCTCTTGCACATGGCCGTAGGAATTTTTATGTGCACCTAACGTTTGTGTGCCCGTTAAGACGGGAAGAGCCAGGTGCATACATGAGAGGCCACAATGCCATTGCCTCCCCTTCCCTCCTCCTCACCGGCTCACCTCCTCTGTCCTTCCCTCTGGCTGTTTGCAATTGGAGTGGGCAGGGCAGGGCAGAGCTAAGTACCTGCCCCTCCCTGCCTTGTCTGCAGCCAGCAATGGGAAGGGGGGGAGTGGGTAGGAGCCTAGCAACACCCTCGTACTGCTCCCTCCCATTGCAAACAGCCGGAGGGTAAAAGAGATGAGGAGGAGAGAAGGGGGAGGGAGTTTAGCAGTCTTCCTCCCACCTCCCTTCCCCGGACGCTGCCATTGGCTCCCATAAGGGTCTATGCAGCGGCCGGCGTATTTCAGGCACAAAAATATTTCCAGGACTCACTTTTCTGCCCGGCGTAAAAGTGCCCGGCACTATATTTGCTGGCCAGGCACTTTTACGCCGCAGGAATACACCTGTGTGATCAGATGCATTGGAATCCAATGCATCAGATCGTAATGTATATCGGCCGACTGTGAAAATACACTCATGTTAATAAGCCCTTATACTTAATCTTTCACCCCCAAAACCATATACCCTGTTTCCCTGAAAATAAGACAGAGTCTTATATTAATTTTGCTCCAAAAGATTTTACTTTTGCCTGGAAACTCTTTAAATTGACTTTTTTTTTTTACTAACTATAACGAGGTCTAATTTTTGGAGCAGGGCTTATATTTCAAGCATCCTCAAAAATCCTAAAAAATCCTGCTACATCCTCAAATCCTAAAAAATCACGCTAGGGCTTATTTTCAGAGTAGGTCTCATTTTCAGGGAAACAGGGTATCGACCTGCTCAGCATCTCCTGCTCTATAAAATGATGCTGTCAAATTGGACAGTTTGATCAATGAGACAAATTCTAAAAATGTAGATATTTTAAATGTTTATTTGTTATTGTGATAATATAAAATAGAACAATTTTACTAAACTTTTTGTCATCAATGTAGTTATATATATAATTTCTAAAAAGAAGAAATGCCTAAATTGACATTGTCTTGATTCAGCCTAACATACTATGTTATATATATATTACTAAAATGCCTTTCTTGCATAGTAACCTTACTGGATATACATATATATTGAATTATAAAGACTCAAACACAATAAATACTGCATATAATAATAACTCAAAGACCTCAATTATGGAATAATAATGATTTTCCAACTCAAAATTCTACATGACAGTGCCACGTTACTTGATGCATCATTTCTAGTCTGATTTCACAATTCTGCAATTGAATTATGAAGCTGACAACAAAGGACTCATTAAAATGAGAGGCTGTATTATATCCCTCTCACCGTGAATACAGGCGATCTAATTCATTTTTTACTGCTCTGCCTTGAATTGGAGAATCTCAGTTCTGTGCATAGTTGCTGCAGCAAGTACATCTCTAGGGTGAACTTAAAAGTGAATGTGAAGAGTGGGGCATATTCTTCACCCGGTTATATATGTAGTATGGTATGGAGGGGTTTTAAACATTCTTTATTATGATGAGGCCCTTTGAAATGTTAATTGGTGTATAGAATAAATTATTCCATACATCCAATTGAGGAGAAATAACAGATTAGAGTGAACACAGCATGAATGAAGAAAAATGTGGGATATAAAGAAGAATAGTATATGGAATAAGGTAACAGTAGAGAGAAGGAGAATCGGACATCTCATTCCTATTGCTTGGTTTGCATGGTCTGTATGAGAAGCCTGGCATCATGACCAATGCCTTTCCACAGATTTTGTCTTAGGGTGCATTCACACGGGCGGGTTTCATGTGCTAATTTCGTCCAATAGCGATATGGACAGCATGTGCGCGTGTTAATGACACAATGATTTCAATGTGTGTATTCACATGAGCGATTTTTTTGCTCGCAGCGATGCTGTGACATTGAAAACTCTCTGCATTTCCTATTTTTGGGTGATGTCTTATAAGGAATTGCCGATTATTTTATATGGAATCTTTAAAAAAATTGCATGGCACTCGCATGCCATGTGATTTGTACGTGAGTGCAATGCAATTTTTTACCATTGAAATCTATTTGAAGCAGTTTTCAAGCGCGTGAAAATGGCAACTTCATACACTATATGGACAAAAGTATTTGGACACTGCATGTTTTTCAGTCTATTTTTCTTCTATTTAGTAACGTGTCGGCCCTCCTTTTTCTTGTATTACAACGGTAACACGTCAAGGCGTACTTTCCACAAGTTCTCTGTAAGTCTGGGCAGGAATAGCGCACCATTCCTCGTGCCAGGCTATGAGAAGAGATTGTTGGGAGGTTGGGCATGGGTGGCGGTGTCGTACCCGTCGCTCCAGGTCGCCCCACAAGTGCTCGATCAGATGAATGGTTATTATTACAAAGTGAGCAGCTTTTTATTTTACCCATGCCCTTCCCAGCATGCCGTTCAGTAAACTCAGTATTTGCATATTTGCTGAAAAAGATGCAGTGTCAAAATAATTTTGTCCATATAGTGTAGATGTGGGGCGATTAGGTTTTTTAAGCAAAAACACATCATGCTCGAATATAGAATTGCAAGCTGTAAGGTTGTATTAACACAGGAGAGCATGATATCAAATATGACACTCACCCGTGTGAATACAGCCTTCGGCTTCTTTCACACAAGTGCATATCGGCAGGCTGTTTTCACGCTCGTTCTGTGTAATGGGAGGGGTGGAGCTAAGTGCTAATCTGCTCCGCCTCCTCCAATTGATGGCTGTGGGCAGGGGGCGGGACACGGGCGGAGCTAAGGCGATATGAATGGGCGCACAAACATTTGATTTGTGCGACTATTCACCAGTTTATTCACCCCCAACGTAGCGTATATCGTATGGCCGGGGAAACGGACGGTCGATATGCGCTCGTGTGAAAGAAGCCTCAGGTCTTATTCACATGAGCGTTTTTACGTGGCTAATTTAGCCACGATAAAAAATCTCAACTATCTGAAGCATTTAGATAAGCGATTTTTTTAGCTGCGTTAAAACATTGCACCAGGAATAATAGGACATCGGCGACCGAAAATGGCGACCCATTTTAAATGCTGCTGGAAAAGAAAGGTCTTGCCCTATCTTTTGCCGAGATACGCTATAGGTTCCCATAGACTCCTATGGGAGCTGAAAAAAAAGCAAGGGGGAGGGAATTAAGCTGTGTCCAACGCTGGGAAAAGAAGACAGCTGGCTCTATTTAAGTATTAGCAGTCATTCTGAGGATTTCTGCTGACTGAGGAATTTTCGTGCTGCAGCGTATATTTTCGCTAATACTCCATAGTTGTCCGTGTGAATGACAAGAAAATACGGCTAAAGCTCGAGACGTGATTGCGGCTATTCTTTATGTACGCAATTTCCAGAGTCGATGCGGCCAGCGTGAAAACACTGGCGTGAATGAGGCCTTATACTATTGCCGCCTTAACTAGCCATTTTTGCCTACACTGAGTCTGAGTCTCTTGAGTTAAGAGAGCTGATGAGATTGCACTAGTAAACCGGACCTAGATGCCAGAGAAAAGACACAGTTTTTGAACACCAAATATAACTTACAAATTGCTCCTTTTGCCCACACACATACGATTCTATTATATTCAGCTTCAGTTTTTTTGAGGAACAGGAGAAATAATGAATACATATATGGGGCAATCATATGGGGAAATAATGAATACATAGATGGGGCAATCCGAGCTTTTCAATTTTCTCCTGTTCATTTATTGGCCGCCCATAATTGCAGTTGTAACCGTTTCTGGAGCTTGGTGTCCTTTATCAATGCTCTTCTTCATGCTAAAGGAAGGCACAGACCGGTAAGTCAATGCTAGGAGCAAGAGGTAAAGCACAGATTGGAGAACAGCAATACTTTGGAGTATTGCAGCTTCCAAGCATCTAACAACAGGCAACATTTGCATTGTGTCCCCTTTTCTAACCACGTGTGTTGAGGGTGCCTGTCCCACCTACGCTTTGTCCTAGCCTTGTTGGATATAACTAGTTTAGCATTTCTCCATATAATTACTCCTGTTAATCCAGTCAACCCTCATTGCATTGTCTGCAGCTCCGGTCAGCCCAAGGTAAAGGCCTAAACCGGGGTTAGGAAAGAAGGAAAAATAATATAAAAATTGTCTCTAAAATAGATAAAACATAGGATGAGGTCAGCAGAGGAATAAAGGGCAAAATAATAATGTATTACAAGAAGGAGAAGGGCTCAGTGCAAGGTTGTGGGGAAATTATTTAGTAAAGGGGAACGAGGATGACAGATTGGAGGCTATAGAAGTACTGCTATGAAAAAGTATACAAAGTAATGCAAAAAAATGTGTAAAAAAACTTGGCGATAATGCAGGTAAAGTACAGTGATAGAATAAAGTGGATAATAGATAATATATAGAACATGAAGTGCAATACTGATGAAGGAAAATGGGGAGATAAAAATACAAATGCTTATAAATTGGCATAATTGGTGGAATTGTAGCAGAAAAACTGAATATAAAGGAAATAAAAAGTAATAACGGGGATAAAGAGGGGGTTTATGTAAGGAATGAATTTCTAGTACTGTGCATTCAGAAATACTTGTCTTGAATACTTGTAGAAATTTGGAAATACTTTATTGGATATGACACCAAAATTGCCCAAACTTATCAGAGCGATTAGGTAAAGCACTGGGAGGTATAAAGAATGTTCAATGATAACTAGCCTCCTATATATACAGACATGGCTATCATCAGCTGCTTAGCCCATGTTCAACTGGGTGGTTCTTTATGTTTAGTGCAGCCCTATGTGCCCCTTGGACAACAGAGCAACTTTACACAGATCCTCAATGCCCACTCCTAAAACTACATGTAAAAACTGTGATTGTGGTTTCCTATGGGACATTTCGTTGTACTGTCTCAGAAAAAAATGTCCCATGTCTAAGACCACGTGATTTAAAAATTAGGCCTCATTCATCAGCGTTTAAAGGTGATTTCCTGTTATAAGCTATTGATAAGGCCATCAATAGCAGAACAGCGAGCTCTGCCACTTGGGATGCCCACCAATCAACTTTTACCAGGCTGCTGTGCTTGGACACAGAGCAGAATTCTGCATGATGCAGGCGGTTATGTTTGCACTGCAGTGACCCAACTTGGTTCTGCAAGACCATTGTCATTTTGTGCGTTCAGACATTGGAGCATCAGGTGCATTCGGCTGCAATTTGCTTGACTGTGTGCCCGTTCGTCAGAGCAATTCTCGACATCCTCCTCCGACCCCTTTTATGAACTAGTTCATTGGATCCCCTTTCTCTGAATGCTTTTTCTCGATCACATTGCATATTTTTGACATTGTTGCACAAGAAAGCCCCAGTAAATGACGCCCCCCCTGGGCATGCAGAGTATTTATGACATGTGTCCTATTATACACCTTAGTGCAGCAATAAATATAGATCTGACGAAAATACAAACATCATTTTAGAGATTGACTTAATTGCATGTTACACAGCCTCTAAGGACTGTAGAATTGTCTCACTGAGATCAGCTGATCTGGAAAATGAAACCACATTTCTACATGAGTGTAAAAGTAGTACCTGCTTTTAACTAATTAAATGCTGAATGAAATATACTGTAGTTATGTCGTGATAGGCAGCTTCTTTTTAAATAGCAGCAGTACTCCTGGTTTAAATATTGAAGTTGTAATTTGTATTTTTAGGTGGGACTCACACGACCGGGTCGGATCTGCATGCGGGAGCCTGTAGCGGAATCCAGCTGTAACCCCGGCCAGAGACCCCAGGTACCTGTAATGTGGTTGACCGCAGATGCTCGACGTTGGTCATGCGCAGTACAGAATTTTTTTTAGAAATTTGTTTTTTCCCACACAGTCGCTAGGCCATGATGTAGGTACCTGCAGCCAATCCGCAATGTCAATTGCAGATAGGCTGCAGGTCGGACAGCTTCCATTGATTTCAATGGAGGCCATCTGTGTGGAGTCTGCACAAAAATAAAGCATGCTGTGATTTTAAATCCGCTCACAGAAATCACAATTACTATCCGCTCATGTGCCTAGACATGCGAAAGTTCTATCTCTTCAATAGGCGCAAATACCGCGTATCGTCCGCATAGATAACGATCGCGGATTCTGCAATTGAAATGCAGAGGTGTGAGACCGGCCTAAGGTTAGGTTTTACAGGGCTCATCTGAGGACACTTTTTTTTTCCAAAAGCTGCTCTGCTTGCATTGCCAACATAAAAAGAGACATCTTTACTTTACTCGCTGCTCTCGTACACTGGCACCCCTTCCTGCTGGTCTTCATTTTTGGGTTCAGAGCAATGACATCCCAACACCAGCACAAGTGACCACTGCAGCTAATCACCGGCTTAAGTGAGTGCCAGTAATGTCATCACTGGCTCCAATGCATTCGGAAGTGAAGACCAGGCACCGGGGAACTGGAGCAGTGGAGAGGATGACTATGTCTACTTTTATGTTGGTACTACCATTGGGCAGATTTTGGAAAAAAGAACGTCCCTGGATAACCTCTTTAAGTAATGACATGTGAGCATTATTATATCCATAAAGACGTACTGGTGTACCACTATAATGGCCACTACAGATTCTGCAAATAAAGCATCCAGAAGGGTGAATTTTCCGTTTTCATTGGTCATGGAGAGATTGTCTGTAAAGGCATGAATGGACTATAAAAAAAATAACAATTCTCTATCAACTGCTCTCTTTTCTACTGACGGGGAAGCAGCACATAGAATAGATAAATGCCTCAAGTGTCCATCAGATGAGCATTTTATCATCCCACACTGAAGTCACGATAAGCCACATCTACTTAGTATAAGAGCAAGAAAGATGGTAGATCTTGTCATCTTATTAGGCTGAAGCCTACTTGTGGAGTAGATGCATTTTTCTCTCCTTACAGGTTCCTTCATGTCTGCGCTTGATGCATTTTACTGACTCTAAGTATCTATATGTAGCGCCAGTAATTAAGCATTTCTTCAACCAGTTTCAGTCCAGGGGACTGCTGTACAATAAGTTAAAAACTGTGAACACTCACTGTCACTTTGAGGTGCCTATACATACCGTCGATTGCAGTTGTAACATGAAGACAGCTGTTGTCCTTATGTCCTATGCCATATGCGCTATTACGTCCTTAGTCTGGGACCACCTTCTATCTATAAGTCAGAGTGGGCAGATAGAAGAACAAGTCCAGTTCCAGATGACTTATTGAGGCCTATTACATTGAATAGATGTCCATTTCTTTGAAAAGGTAGCTATCTGGCTGGATGACTTCCACCCATACCAAAGTAATAGTTTATTGCTCTGGGGATTAGAAGCCATGCCTCTAGTGATCCGTGGATCAATACGGCAACAGCTTCTAGAGAAAGAGTTGTCATAATACGCAAATCCTTTAAATGGTTTAAGATAGATTATAAAATGAGCCTATAGATAATCCTAAAAAAGTTCAGAAGGAGAACAAGCAGAATAGACAAAAGCAATACATGCAACCCGCATGTTACACTGCATAAACTAAACCGACACTCAATAGTACTATGTCAGGTGGTGACACAAATTGACGAGACTGCGACTGCCACTAAATGCTTCCTCTTGTAAATGTCCCCAAATAGCACAGACTTTTGAAGGAACGTGACCCACAATACAAAATAACGGGTGCGGCTTTGTTCAGAGGTAGAAAGGGGTTAACTGGATCAATATCTGTTCTTTAAAAATTGATAGCAGAAGGAGACAGTTTTATTTCTCTAGCTACGCAAAGGAGAAGCTGTAGTTATCCTATTTTTGTGCCATTTTGGGTGCAAATTAGGTGACAAATATTATAATATACAATCTTGTAAAAATGATTATAAAATATCTCACATTTCTTTATTATTTTCCTGCTCACATATCAATAGATTTGTAATGCACAATGTCTATAAAATTTGCTGGTATTCTGGTGTAAAAGCAAACCTCCTTTGCCCCCCCCCCCCCCCACCTCATAGTTATACTAAGGTCTCCCATGGATCTGACCTGTTTGAGCTACTGCCCAAATAGTCAGGCACTGTGGCTGTGACCATCATAGTGCCTTTTCCTGCTGTGTCTCATGAACATGCATTAGCTCGCGCATGCCCATTCAGCAACTCTCGCGCAGTGCCGAGTCAGTCCATCTACGCCTGCACCACTGCTATCTGATAACGGCCAAAGTCTTGCATGCAGAGATGCACATAGCTTCCTGTGATGTCTGCCTGCCAGCAGGGTGAAGTCTCTACTGTCAGACAACAGGAAGTCTTGGGGGCGTGAACGCCATGCTGCAGCCACTGTGCATTGTGGGATTTGTAGTATTCAGCCCAAACAGATGGTGCCACCTTTAGTGCACACGTGGGAAGTGAAGCAACAATAAAAGGTATTCAATTTCAAGTTATCCTGTCCACTACTTACTATATAACCAATAGGACCTGATAGTGGCAAAAACAAAAAAAAAGGACCCATGGCCGGAATACCCCTTTAAGCAAATGGTATAAAGTAAATAATCCTTATCTTATCCATATGAGGGCCATCAGTCAATATTGTTCTATAACATTCAACAACGGAACTCTCAAAGTAAATCCCGGGATGTCACCACAAGCACAACCCAATTCCTGTAGTTAAAATCATGTTACTCCTTGCCTCTCGTTAGCAATTACCAAAACTCCAAGACATGAGCTCACAGCTAATCTTATTCATACATAGAAAATACAATTGCATTGCAGAGCAGAACAGTCCAAATAGTAGTAGAAGGAAGGCATCAACTATTCCATTTCGAAAATTCTTCTCTATAATAAATGCTTAAGGGAAGTCTATAAGACCAGTAAATATAATAGGTAATATATGGCACTCCTTACATAAGATCTGAAAGCCTGTATCAGACATGTAATCTATAATGCCTTCATAAATTATTACATTCTATCTGATTCCAAATTGATATTTGTGAGTTGTCAACCTGTTATGACCCCTGAAAAAGTCAACCATGAATCTCCTCTTATGCATGATGTAATCCTTCGGATAGAAATCCTGAAAAATTAGCTCTATTTTCAACTATGTCTTAAGAGTGGAGGAAGCAATTTAGCTAAATTCCTAAGACTCATATCCATCCGACCTCGGGCAGTGCTCTATTTATGTCAACATACTCCAGATAAACTACATGCAAAGCATACATATATCCTTGACAATGTCCAACCCCCCCCCCCCCCCAAACATGCTATCTGTTTAGATTGCATGTTTCCTATAAAGGATTGCACGTATAACCCAAAAACATGAAAAAGTTGTAATTATTTTCATAAACCGCATTCTTCATCAAATAGATATTGGATAATGCAATGACAATATCAATATATTCAACTTTTATGCCTTTTGGTTTTAAGCATGTCATAAAAGCCAGCAAGAAACAGCCTGTAGCTAGCTGTGCTATAAACATGCACCGAACAAGTGTACCAGTTATATAAATATAAAAGCCAAGTACTGAAAATTCATTTCTAAGTATCCTGCATGAAAGGAGAGCAAATCAAAAGATTTACTGCCTCCTCTAATCCCATCCCAGCTTCTCCCCTTCTTTTAGCTGTAAATGCTTAGCTACTGTGTGCGAATGGCATCCTGTTGATTTATAAGGCAAGGCACAGCAGTCAGCTTCAGTCCAATAAAATTTCCACTGGCCTCTAGTGCCACCTAGCCATAGGATTTCAAGTTTCATTTCATCATTGAACACCATCTACTCTATGTCAGAAAACCTCATTAGAGGGTTTTCAGATTTAATTGAAATGGTATTTTTTAGTTGAGTAGTACTTACTGTAAAACACGTATTCTGTATAACTGGACCAGATCTTGTCATCAGTGTACTGATTGACGAATGAAGCTGTCACCGAGGAGTTACAGGCTACCATATGGAATCCACATTCTGACAACATGTCAAATGCTCTCTCTAGATGCTTGAATTTGAGATAAAACCTTGACGTGTATTTTTCTGGCGCTCGGTCTGGATCTCTGCTTTCATTTAGTGTTTCTCCAAAAACCTCTTTGGCTAGAGAGATCCGACCGCAGACCAGAATTCTTGGAACTCTACGAAACTTTGCATCCGCTTGACTTTCTCGGCCCATAGTGCAAGATCCTCTATAACCAACAGTGATGAAGCCCCATTTTCTGTCTGAAGGCATCAAAGAAGATGATGGGCATATTCTTGTTTCACTTCCTTGAGAGACTTCCTCAAAGTCACTGTGGCAGTAGTCATCAGGACTCTGCTTTACTTCATCAGGTGCTAAGATCTTTACAAGTTCTGGGAGCAAAAAGTATTCTGCCTCTCTTTTCAATCTCCCCTTTTCCGGGAAGTGATCTGGCAAAACCACTTGCCTGTCCCTGAGAAAGTCAAGCACATAACGGAAGAGAAACCCATCTCGGTCAATGAAGAATCGTCCTTTGGCATCTTTGGCCAGGTCATTTATAGAGTCCCTTTTGGAGGTGAACATTTTCCATAGCAAAGAATGGGGTATACTGGTCAATGTGGAATGGCGTGTAAAGTAAACTTGGCCACCGACATTTAGTTCAACAACTTCTGGAAAAGATTGCAGGATGGTCCCTTGGTCTCTAGGTGGAACATAAGTTCTGCAGTTTCCACTCAGAGCCATTGTGCTTTTTTCAACCGATTCCACTAATTATAGTACAAATTGTTCATGAATTTAAAAGTGACGTGAAAAACTGAAATGTATATTCCCAAAGTGCAGAGACTCTCTTCTGATTCTGAATTTCTTGGTCATGAAGTCAGTTACAATTGGTCATGAACATAACAGTCTGTGGTGTGTCTTAGATCAAATCCTCTTGTATAATAACTTGCTAAGACAGCATAAAAAGGATATACTGCACCCTGAACTTACTGGATGCAAGGTCACACTGAACAGACAGATGTAGAAGGATCTGTCAAGAGAGAACATTTGGGAAGTTAACATAAATAACACATATACATGCATAACTATACACATAAATATCATAGACATGTATATATAGATATCAATGCATGCAATTACATTAGCATGATAGCAAAACATTATATATATATATATATATATATATATATATATATATATATATATATATATATATATATATATATATATATATATATATATATATATATATATATATATATATATAAGAAAAGGTCTCAATGATTAAAAATTACTATACCTGAATTGCATAATCCATTCACATGGAAAAGATGACACTTTATATATATACACACACACAAGTAGAAATCAATATAAAATAAAATAAAAAAGTACGCTCTTTTCAAGTATAGAAAGTTAGTAGCTCCTGGGTTGCAGGGACTGTGATGCCTTTTCAGTTGTGGTGGTCAGCACTAGAAAAAATATGAATGCCTTGGTATTAGGGAGAGGGAAAAGAAAAAGCTTTCTCCAGATATGGGATGCTGAGTTCTAAATACCTTGCAAAAACCTCCCAATGACAATAGGCAGCCAGTATGGAGCAGGGTGCACATCTGATACTCCACGTACTAGCAGGGACGCAGAGGCTAACATACTTCCAGGTAGGCTAAGAGCAGAGGAAGGGATAGGAGGAGCAGGCAGCAGCAGTAGTAGCTGAGGATTCAGCTCGGGGTGCTCTGATGCTTGGTTGCTGAGCCTGCTCTAGCTGCTGAGCTGGGTGGATCCACAGTTCCCAGGGCTGTTCTGAGATGGTGCTATTTCAGCAGTGCAGGGAAGAAACCAACCAGGGAAATAACTATTACATCATCTTAAAGGAATATAGTGAACGGAAAAATAAAAGCACAGGATGCATTTGTGTGGCTGTCAGTAGCAGCTCTGCTTTAAATAGGTGGAAATATGAAAGTGGGAAGAGCAGCTTAAGTTGTACCTATTCCCTGGCTGATTTAACCTATTAACCTCCATTTAAACTGTCACATCAAGCATTGCTTCTAATTGGCAATGTTGTGGCAGATTACGGCAATTAGGGACAAAAGATTTGCATTGCAATTATAGCCTTATCTCTTTAACGGCAAATACGCATATTTTATATTAGCCGGCTACTGGCACTATTTTACTGGCAATAACAAGGCATTCTGTTCTAATTAGAGCTGCATCTCACATGATCTTCTATAGTTTAGAATGGGAAGACTAGTATTAAAAATTGAATGGATGTTCTAAAATTCTCAGGTAAGAGGTTATATGATGGGAACAATTTGAAAGGAGGTAAAAGGTTATATGATAGGGGGTAAGAGGTTATAATGTAGGAAGTAAGAGGTTATATGATAGAGGGTAAGAGGTTATATGATGGAAGATAAGGGGTTATATTATAGGGGGTAGGAGGTGATATGATAGGGGGTAAGAAGTTATATGATATTAGATAAGTAGTTATATGATAGGAGGTAAGAGGTTATATGAAAGAGGGAAAGAGGATATATTTTAGGGGGTAGGAGGTGATATGATAGAGGGTAAGAGGTGATATGATAGAGGGTAGGAGGTGATATGATAAGGGGTTAGAAGTTATATGATAGGAGATAAGAGTTTATATGATAGGAGGTGATATAATAGGAGGTAAGAGGTTATATGATTGGAGGTAAGAGGTTATATGATAGGGGGTAGGAGGTGATATGATAGGGGTAGGAGGTGATATGATACGGGGTAGGAGGTGATATTATAGGAGGTAAGAGGTTATATGATAGGGGATAAGAGGTCATATGACATAGGGTAGGAGGTGATATGATAAGCGGTAAGAAGTTATATGATAGGAGATAAGAGTTTATATGATAGGAGGTAAAAGGTTAAATGATAGGGGGTAAGAGTTTATATGATAGGAGGTAAGAGGTTATATGATAGGAGATAAGAGGTTATATGATAGGAGATAAGAGTTTATATGATAGATTTACATCATCCCTGTGCAAGCTCAAATAGGGACATCACACGGCAGTCGTCCTTTCACCAGATGCAACATCACCTACACACAGATGTACTAACGCATCTTGTGTCAGCGTATCACTGCAATATATCACGCGGGTGTCATTAAAACTGAATAGTGGTGGCCACACTAAGCAAATAGCGAAGTGATGCCGATCAGTCTACCTTGGAAATGTAGCGTGCCATTCATGAAGGATGGCACTGTTACATCTGCTGTGACATTAAAACCACAGACAGGTAAAGTGAATAACATTGATTATCCTGCTATAAAGAAGGGGTGGCATACTGTATATTATACAGCAAGTAGCGAGTGAACAGTCAGCTTCTGATGTTGATGTGTTGGAAGTTATGGTCAAGCATCAGGAGCTTAGGAACTTTGCAAGAGGCAAACTGTGGTGGTTAGATGACTAGGTCAGACAACTCTAAGAGAATCATGGTCATGCAAGGCTTATTAACATGTATGGAAAATAAAGGTTAGCCCGTCTGCTCTGATCCCACAGAAGAGCCACTGTAGGACATATTAATGCTGGCTATGATAGAAAAGTGTCACAACACACAGTGCATTGCAATTTGCTGTACGGGGGACCACGTAACCTCAAACTGTGCTCATGCTGAGTCCTATCTGCTGCCAACGTGCCTTCAGGATGTGTCATGGGAAGAACGTAATCCACTGGAGGCAGTAGGATGCTCTGGCTTATCAGATGAAAACAGAAATCCAGCACTTGTCTTCGAAAACTGGTTAAACATACTTGGTGATAGTCATAATACAGAATTGTGCAATCTGTCTGGAGATTTCAGACATTTCTTATATATAGATAGAAAGAAAAAGGAACAGCCAGCTCCACGGAATCAATTTCCAAATAGGCACACAAGGACTCCGCTCCAAACATGGGGAAATAATCCAATAAGGTGTAATGCCCAGAGTAAAAATGGCTGATAAAATCTTCAAGCTTTATTGCAGCATTTAAAACAAAGCCAACGTATAGTCCATGTCAGTGACTGCTATTCTGTATATACTCATCCGTGCAGTATTGATAGCTTGAGAGTCTCAGCGAATGAAAAGACTGACGCGGTACGGTGATTGGAACCGCCTAGTAACTAACAGGAATGCACTTTGGATATTTACATTCAAATACCAGATACCCTAAGGGTCTCAACTATAAAACAGATCTTTACTATATTTATTGATGTACGCATTTTGTTTTTGTGTACTACTACTTTTCATTCACATACCTATAATATTTGTATCAATCTATATATATAAAGGTGAAAACCCTCACTGACTGACTGACTGACTCACTCACTGACTCGCTACAGACTGACTTTGGCAGGAGCATTCTTTAGGTCCTAAATAGAATAAGTAATGTCCTAAATAGGAAAAGTAAAGGGGTCACAACTTGATTAGTCAATGCTAATTGCAAAGTAAGTGCACCCCTATGTAATGTAACTTCCCGGTGTTGTACAAGCGTGAAATTTGGCGCGAGCATTCTTTAGGTCCTAAATGAGAAGAATGGGAGGGGTGGCACTTTCTGAAGAGGGACATCAGTACATGCAGCCTGAGGAGAATCTAACGCTCCTTTATGTGTATACATATTTTATTCCTCGGTTCCTCTAAAGAAACCACGACTTCATAAGATTTCCCATGCAAACAACACGTAAACACCTGTGTCAAATTAACTCGGGTGAGGCTGGGTATATCAGCTGGTTGAGATTATAAAACCAAGATACTCACATATTATTGTATACACTGCATATAGTTTAGTCAACCATTGGGCTCCTGAAGGGTTAAAGGAAACCTGTCAGCACCTGTAAGCACCATATACTAAATTATATTGCTTAAAGTTTAAGTGATAGGGAATTCGGGAAGCTGTGTGTGCTACTCACCCAGTCCCCTGTTCCTGCGGTGCCCCCTGAAAAAGTTAGTGTGCATCAGCAGCTTGACTCTATAGAGATGAATAGTAGACTGAAAAGAGTCATGCTGCTGATTTGCGCAGGCTTCAGGGGGACACAGTGCAGGGACAGATCACCCAGTAAGTATAAAGCACTGCTCCCTAGACACCCCGTTCCCTGACCTTTGAGCCCTATATCTTAGTTTATGGCCTTTTTGCCCCCAGATGGTCATGTGATCTCAATTCTGACCAGCTCAGATCTACTTGGCTTAATGCTGTCTGAATCTACTTGGGTTTATGCTGTCTGAATCTAGTCAATTTCTCAATCTGTGGCTGCTGCACACTGGCGATCGCTGTATCGCTACGAGTAAATCAGAGCAAAATCGCAACTATTTTTTGAGCATCAACGCTTTTTTGAGCATTTTTGAGCATCAACGTTGCTTTCTCTCACAAAAACATCACTGCCACTTGCAACTTTCTTGCACGTTTTTATTGCACGATTTTGCTGTGATCTTTTAGCGCGAAAGTCAATAATAGGACTTTCTAATGTTAAAAACGCATCGGACAAAAATCTCAAGTTTGTGCTTTGTGATGTGATAAAAAGGAGGCTCCATAGGGAAACATGGGCAATCAGGTGAAGGGGACAGGGATGGAAAAATGTGTTTTTGCCGGAGTGGCCCTTTAAACCCTGTGAGTTGATCCATTATCTGTCTATGCTGGAAATATTATACAATCATTAGAGTAGATGACTGAGAGGATGAATGCCTCTTCTAGCCACACAGTTTTTGCAGAAATTGGTACTAATGTAATACTGGACAAATATATTTATGTGATTATATTAGCATTGTTATTGACCCATAATATTTAGTTAAATATTTTTGGAAGCGCACTGAAATGCATCAAACTAGTGCTTATGAGGGTGGCGCCTCTCTGGTCTCAACCAGCTGTTACAATTAACGTGACCTTCCAGTCTGACATAAAAATGTAACATTACTGAGGGAATTATTAGTAAATGTACCTTGTGCCCTCGTTTTAATTTAATGTGCCGACAATCTGCCAATTCTAATGTCAGACTGGAGGATCCATTTTTTGTGTTGTCTTTAAAATATAATTTTCAATTAACAATGCCATCAGTCACAAATGCTAAAATATTTTGTTATAACATAGTCCTGATGTGCTGCAACCAACACTATCGGATGACTTTTCAGAACCAGCTCTCATGTGTGTGTACATGAGGCATAAAACTATTTCTAGACATTATGTATTCTGCATTTGTCACCAGTTTTCCCCTCTATATCTAATTCTCAGTTTCCCCTCAGCTAGTGGTTGGAGACAAGCTGCTATTATGTCTTCCATACACAGCACACACAGGAAGAGGAGATTCTGCTTCTCTATACATAGAAATAGCAGGATGGAGGACATTACAGAGAAGTACTGAGCAGTAGAGCTGTGATTCCAGTAGCAGTAAAACACTAACTGTTAGCTGCAGCATATGTGTCTCTGTCCTCTGTCACTTAAAGGGGTTGTCCCGCGGCAGCAAGTGGGTCTATACACTTCTGTATGGCCATAATAATGCACTTTGTAATATACATTGTGCATTAATTATGAGCCATACAGAAGTTATAAAAAGTTTTTTACTTACCTGCTCCGTTGCTGGCGTCCTCGTTCCCATGGAGCCGACTAATTTTCGCCCTCCGATGGCCAAATTAGCCGCGCTTGCGCAGTCCGGGTCTTCTGCAGTCTTCTATGGAGCCGCTCGTGCAGAATGCAGGCTCCGTGTAGCTCCGCCCCGTCACGTGCCGATTCCAGCCAATCAGGAGGCTGGAATCGGCAATGGACCGCACAGAAGAGCTGCGGTCCACGGAGACAGAGGATCCCGGCGGCCATCTTCAGCGGTAAGTATTGAAGTCACCGGAGCGCGGGGATTAAGGTAAGCGCTCCGGTAAGCTTTCTTTACCTCCCTGCATCGGGGTTGTCTCGCGCCGACCGGGGGGGGGGTTGAAAAAAAAAAAAAAAAACGTTTCGGCGCGGGACAACCCCTTTAACTCCTCTTCCATAGAGTTTAATGGGCGCCATGTAATCTGATTTGTCAGTGAGCTGTTAGTCCATCTTGTCTACCATGATGGATTTGGCAGTGAATTCAGAGTGAGTGAACAGTTTAGCAGGGAGAGGGAAGGAATCTGATAAGCATGCTTTTTCTCTGAAAAGATATATTACAAAGTTTCATATATTCGCCTGTGCTATTGATTTATACAAAGCTTGTTGAAAGTGCTGAGTCTATTTCAGCTTTGTATACCACAAGGGTTATTATTACTGCTGCAGTTATTAGTTTAGAATAAGCAGAATGATACCTTTATGTTTCTAGTACTTTTAACTGTCTCTCCATGCATGGATTAAGGGGGATGGATAACAGTGATACAGTAAGTTAGCATGACAGAATAGGAAAGGGAGAATGACAGCAGGAACAACCACTAATACACTCCAGTGTCTTAATATGACAAGCACTACGCTGATATCCTGCTCTGTGGCTTGAGGTTTAAAGGGTTCCCGGTAAATATCTCACTGGCTAAAGCTTAATGTTTATAGGCAATGAAGTTATGTACACTAGGCACAACATGAGTTCACTTATTGTCCATCTCTCCATTAAGGAGGGTAATCACAATGTAATGTGCTGCAACTGTTTTACTAGATGTACATTAAGGTTACTCTGGTTTCTTTATATAGTTAGACAGTTAAGTGCTGCCAAAGTCAAGCTGGGATCACAATTTAGTCCTACATCTTCTACCTCTGCGTAAGTCAAATATGTCAGAGTAGCTGAGTGCTAATTGCTTCCATTAAAAACATACCACTATCTGGGGAACATAAGGTCCGTGCTGCTTCCTCCATTGGCCCATATGTTTATCTAGCATCCAGTGATCCAGTGTAGGGTTGTGGCCTTCATTATTCTTTCCCTGGCACAGATAATCACAATACGAAATTTTGTTTTTATTGGATTTTCTTTAATACCCCCAAAGCTTTCCTTATGGAGATACAAGCTGCAACATCTATGCCATAGGATATTTTCACATGACTAAAGATTTGTATCTCTTTCACATTGTGAAACAATTCCTGCCCAAAATATGGCCGTGTAAAAGGGAACCTATGTCATGTTCATGTGGGATGAATTTGCTGTGGAGTTTCTACACTAAAAACCACATCATTACCATCCTTAGGGCTCCTACCCACTTGCCCTTTTTTAAAGCTGCGTTTTTTTAACGCAAGTGTTGATGGGACTTTCTAATGTTAAAAATGCATCACAAGTTTGTGCTGTGCGATTTTTGTGGGATGCGTTTTTAACATTAGAAAGTCCCATTAACATTTGCGTTTAAAAAACGCATTAAAAAATGCAAGTGGGTAGGAGCCCCTATGCTGTGGCCATATACATATTAAATATGCAAGTATATTGACCTGCATTTTAGATTTAGAATTCCCAGCATGTCAATTTAGGGCTTAAAGGAGATGTCTCGAGGAAGCAGTGATTTTTTTTTTTTGCCCAGTCCCCCTAATTAAACATACATTACTAATTACCCCTGTAAATGACTTTCCTAGCTGGTTTGTACTTACCGTTCCAGCGTTTCAGCAACTTATAAAAGTTTCCCCAAGATGGCCGCCGGCTCTTTCCCCGTCGCTCGCTGCAGCCCGACGTGCGCGCTCCCGAGACGCTGCCAGCTGTGTCTCCATGGCAACCGGACGCCGCGCAGCCGCCGACCAGACGCCCCGCAGCCGCCGACCAGTCACCCACCGCCAGGCAGCAGGTAACCGGCGCTAGCCCCCGGCTCCCCAGCGCTACGCTCCCGGCTCCCCAGCGCTAGACACTCAGCCCAGGTGAAGGCCCCGGAGCCCAGCGCTGGGCTCCGGGGCCTTCACCTGTCAGTGAACATCACCCCCGACCCATCACTTACCCCCCTGGCCCAGCGCTAGTTCCCCCGGCCTAGCGACAGCCCCCCCGGCCTAGCGACAGCCCCCCCATCGCAGCGGCAGCCCCCCCCGGCCTAGCGACAGCCCCCCCATCGCAGCGACAGCCCCCCCCGGCCTAGCGACAGCCCCCCCCATCCCAGCGGCAGCCCCCCCCCGGCCTAGAGACAGCCCCCCCATCGCAGCGACAGCCCCCCCCCGGCCTAGCGACAGCCCCCCCATCGCAGCGGCAGCCCCCCTCGGCCTAGCGACAGCCCCCCCATCACAGCGGCAGCCCCCCCGGCCTAGCGACAGCCCCCCCATCGCAGCGGCAGCCCCCCCCCATCGCAGCGACAGCGACGACAGCCCCCCCCCGACGCAGCGGCAGCCCCCCCCGGCCCATCACTTACCTGGACAGCAGGACAGCTGGACGGCAGGACAGCTGGGCGGCTTCTCCGGACAGCTGGGCGGCTCTGCACCTTCCTCTCACAGAGGAAGGTACAGAATGGCCGCTCCAGCGCGCTCCCGAGCAGTGACAGCTCGTCTGCGCATGCGCAGAAGAGCTGTAGCGGGGAGCACACTGAAGCGGCTCGTGCTGAAAGGAGAAGACCGGACTGCGCAAGCGCGTCTAAAAAAGCAAGCTGCCAGCGAATTTAGACGGAACCATGGAGACGAGGACGCTAGCAACGGAGCAGGTAAGTGGAATAACTTCTGTATGGCTCATATTTAATGCACGATGTACATTACAAAGTGCATTAATATGGCCATACGGAAGTGTATACCCCCACTTGGTTTCGCGAGACCACCCCTTTAAACAGATGACTGTGACCTTGTCCTGTGTTGCAGGCATGAAAATCATGCCTGCAAAACTGGACAAAACAAGACCATTGATCTCAATGGTTTCATTTTGAGTAGCGGAATTCTCGTGTGTAATTACTACGCACGAGAAAAAATAGGACTTGCCCTATCTTTCTCACACATAGTCAAACTACTAACAACCACTTGTCCGTGAGTATGTGTGTGGGTGCTTCTCATGCTCTGCCCCTAATCACATAACGGTAACGTCATCGCAGGTCCTACAGCATATATAAAACACAGAGCCTGACCGACAGAAGAAGAACAAAGTTAGGGCTCTTGGAAGGAGGGACAAAAATAACAAAATCAGAATACAACTAAGATGTTATTATTAGACACAACTTAGTAGTCCTGACTGGAGACACCGACCTACCACCACCACAGAGATCCGGCAGGCTTTAGGACCTGCGGTGACGTCACTTCCATGTGACCAGCACTGCTGTGGGAGGAGCCTTCTAGAGTTTGGTGGAAAGTACTGCATACTGGATAAGACCCAACCCAAAGAGCCAACTACAGAGCCGGACAGCAGCTACCAGGAGCTATGATGATGTCACTGTCATGTGATCACCCGTGTGGGTGGAGTCAGGCATTACATGACCAGGGGCTGCTTACTGTATCCAGGAGTCTGCAGCGCTGGTTGTCATCCCTGCTGGATGAGCTGAAGGGATCAGGATGTAGCAGAGCTGTGTGTGGGATGTCTGGGAATCAGGATGGATGTGGATGTAGCACAGCTTTGTGTGTGATGTGTAGAAATGAGGAAGGATGTAGTAGAGCTGTGTGTGTGATGTGTGGGAATCAGCATGGATGTAGTAGTGCTGTCTGTGTAATGTCTGGGAATCAGCATGGATGTAGTAGACCTGTCTGTGTAATGTCTGGAAATCAGGATAGATGTAGTAGAGCTAGCTGTATATTTAATGTGTGGGAATCAGGATGGATGTAGTAGAGCTGTGTGTGTAATGTGTGGGAATCAGGATGATGTAGTTAGTACAGCTGTGTGTGTGATGTCTTGAAATCAGGATGGATGTAGCAGAGCTGTGTGTGTGATGTCTGGAAATCAGGATGGATGTAGGATGTAGAAGAGCTGTGTGGCGCATTGTGCCACCAGAAACACTGGTACTATAATTTCCTAATAATTACTAATGTTTCTACATGCAAGAAAAGATAGAGCAGAACCTAGGTTTCTGCTTTTTTACTTTTCTTAACCTGCATGCAATAGTGTGAAATTTGAATGGTGAGAAAAAATAATTTTGACTGGTTCATGTTCTAATAAAATCCATAGAGGTGTGGATGACAAAGATGTTCGCCATCTTGGTAGTGTATTTTCTCTTGTTCCGCTGTGTAATTCTAAGATGGAGCGATATGGAAAAAACTGTATTTCTCATGAAGTTGGTTTGTGTTTGAAACTACTGGGAACAGCACTCATCACCCATATGAAATGAGAGAGAGATGTATTGTTTATATAAATAGGTCAGACAGGTCTGTTATCAGCAAAAGATACCAGCAAAGAAAGAACACACACAGACTGGCATTGGAATCTATCTAATGAGCATGTCAGTGTAAAGTTACCTCTTCTGATGACATCATGAGCACTCCCTATGAGAATGACCTATCAGCACACAAAATGATGTAATGTATCTGAATGTCCCACCTTCCTTTGTTTGAACACTGTATAAACCTTCATCCGCCTAAATAAATAGAGATGTCCTGTGGTATACACTCTATAATGATGTGTCTTTCATGGGCTACTCCGAGCTCGTACATTAATCATATTTAATATGGCACCCACAGTACATCGAATAGCGCAAATTTCGCTAACAGAAATTGGCACCTCAACAGGGACACAGCTGCCATTTCACCTTTTCCGGACATTGAGGGGACTTCCAAGCAGAATCGGACAGTTTATAATGAGCTCAAAGAAGGTAATAAGTTTTATTCTTATACCTATGTCATCTCTCCCTCTCTGCATTGTTCTTCCCCAAGTCCGGGTGAGTTGAAATATTATGTCTGTGTCAAAAGAACTATATAGTAGATATACTGTGTGTTTTTTTATGTTGTCTGTGCAGGAATGTCCTGACTGTGTAAAGGTTGATGTGTGGTGGTCTATGTTGTCTCTGTAGTAATAAATGGTGTTTGGACTGTGTAAGTGATGATTTAGGACTAAGAAACAGAGTGATTATTTTTTCAGAAAGTACATAATTATCCTGTAGCTCCCAGTTAGTAACCTGTCCTCACTGTTTACCAATAGAAAGAAATAATGGGTTAAAAGGCTTTTATAAAGGTTGCAAATGATATGGAAACTTGAATGAGGAAATTGTAAAAAAACAGTCTCTAAGTAACCAGAAAGCAGATGTAGCAGCCAAAGATGCAGCAGCCCGATTTCCCTTGAATGAGGTAATGGCTGGTAGCCTTATTGCACCTGAAGCAGGCATGGATATCTTTTTGTTGCTTAAATTGCCGGAACGGGCCTCAAAGGAAGAAAAAGGAGGAGTGGCAAAAGAAAGGAGCAAACAGAACGCTGACTGGGTATGGTGAAAGGGTAAACAGCTATGCCTCCCCTGCATGCTGTACTCTGTGATATCACTTCTGAGCCATGAGCTAACCCATCCATCCAAGGAGGTATTGTGTGATATAGTGTCTTCTGCTTGGCTTGCCCCAGGGTTCAACACTGCTGTGACCTGGTTTGTACAGAGATGCATGGTATGTGCCTATCACAATCCAGGCCAATTGGTCAAGGTACCTTCTCGGTGTAAGCCAGATTATCTGTTTCAGTGACTGCAGAATGATAGCATACAGCTACCAAAGGTAAGTGTTTGGAGTTTGTTGGTTTGCATAGACCTCTTTTCACATTTGCTAGAGGCATGGCTTTTAAAATAAAATAAAATAAAATGCAAACGCCAAGAATACAGCTAAAGAAATTATTGAACGAAAGTAATTTTAAGATATGGTGTACCAGAAGTCATAATAAATATTAGAGGTAGACATTTTATTAGTCCTCTACTCGGTTACAACCACACCCAATTGTGAGACTAAGTTGAGTCCCTATGAAGGTTTGTTTGGTAGGGCTCCTGTAATAGGTTTATGCTTACTCCAGGCCAAAAGGGAGGGCCTCACCTCCCATGTGAGTGCCTTATATCAGGAGTTAACTGTCACTCATAAATGTGTTTTTTCCTTGATTCCAGATCGAGACTTAAAAGAGGAGTCGCATAGTTTGCATTCAGACGGTTGGCTTGTCCTCAAAAGACATAAGAAAGAGCTTGTAATGAAGATACGAAGGACCCTTTCAAGTGCTGTTAACCACTACAACCTCAGTGAAACTTGAAGGAAAAGCCAAATTGTATAAAGATTATCAAGGGAGGAGACAAATGCGGCCCATATCCTTCGCTATATGTAGGACCCTTGCGGTCCTTGGGCCGTTTTTCTTCTTCTTTATAAGGGAAATGGAAGACATGCATTCTGTAAAGAGGGTTGTTACTGTTTCACATGTAATGTTTCAAATACAACAAGGTAGCAGTAAGTCTACAAATGACTCAGTAATATTGTGTTAATGATTATCTGTGTTTCTTTATGTTGATGCATCCAATGTGTGCCTACTTTATTTAATTTATGCACAGGTTGGGTTGCTCAACCCCGCACAAATGTTGGGAAAGAGATAAATCTTTTAAGAACCATCTACCCAGAATGCCATTGAAAAATATATTTTTTAATGTATTTTCCTTATCCTGGATATCAACTAGCAGTAGGGAGGGATTATGTAGGAGACAGGAAAAGGCTGGAGGCATGAGCATATTTCTGTGAGGAAGTTTATACAATAAGTAATCCCCTAAATTTAAAGGGAATCTGTCAGTGACAGGCATGCTGAACAAAGTGTATGCACCTGTGCAGTAGTTTGGTAGAAACTTGGATTTTATCAATTACAGCCACACAGAGGACGACTAAATATTTATGAGCTCTGGTTAGCCCCACCCACCGGGCACTGACTGAAAGCTGTCTTCCTATTACTGTGCAAAGTCAGACAGCTGTCAAAAAGTTGATGTGTGGGCATGGCTAGCCACACAAGTGGGCAGGGCTATCTGCAGCTTATGAATATCAAAGACTAGTCCTCTAGGTGTGGCTGCTACTAATAAAATGTACGAACCTTTTTAGCACCACATAACATTATCACACATTTTCTGTAGCTGAAAATAAGATTTGTACATTGCTGATCAGGAATTTCAACCCATTCCTCACTGCAAATGTGTTTCAGTTCATTTAGTGTTTCTGCGATGCCTTACACGTACAGCTCTCTTCAGGTCATGTCACAGCATATGGCTAACTATTCTAAAACACAAATCTTTTTCAACCATTATGTTTTGAATTAATGTTTTGTTGCATCGCCCAACATCTCTTCAGCTTCAGGTCAAAGACTGCTGAGCTTACATTCTCCTGTAAAATGAATTCATTGTTCCCACAACGATCTCATGGCATCCAGGTGTTGAGCATCAAAGCAGTCCCAGATCATGATGCTGCCTCCACCATGCTTCATAGTTGGCATGATGTTTTGGTGCCGGTGTAGTGTTGTTTTTCCTCCAAACATAACTGTGCATTTGTGATAAAAACATCCATTTGTGTCTCATCTGTTCTTAGAACACTTTCCCAGCTGTATTGTGAAACATCCTGGTCTAGGGAAAAACTAAGACACAATGTTTTTTGTTGGATAGTAGCGGCTTCCAATATGGGGTCTTTCTACGACCACCACCATTGTTCAGTGTTTTTCAAACAGTGGACACATGAACAAAGGCTTTTGCAATTTGTAGAATCTTCTGTAGTTTTTTGCTTGGGTTCTCTCTCACCTCTAACAGGATTGCCTGTTGAACTCTTAGGCCTTATTCACACAACCGTATATACACAGTTAAATTAGCCATGTAAAAAAATTGAGACCATCTAAAGCATTAGATTCTAATTAGAGATGAGCGAACGTACTCGTTACGAGTACTTACGCACCCGAGCACCGCCATTTTCGAGTACAGCAGTACTCGCGCGTAAAGATTCGGGGGGCGCCGTGGCGGCACTGGGGGGTAGCAGTGGGGAGTGGGGGGGAGAGGGAGAGAGAGAGGGCTCCCCCTGTTCCCCGCTGCTCCCCCCCGCACCGCCGCGCTGCTCCCCGCCCCCCCCCCCCGAATCTTTACGCCCGAGTACTGAAGTACTCAAAAATGGCGGTACTCGGGTGCGTAAGTACTCATTACGAGTACGTTCGCTCATCTCTAATTCTAATGTATTCATTTGGATGAACGATTTTTAGGTGCCTAAAAAAGTTGTGTTGGAAAAACAATGGCACATTGGTGATCAAAAACGGCGATCGATTTTATGCGGCACATTAGAAGATAGATCTTGTCCTATCTATTGCCAAGATACGCTGGAAGCTCCCGTAGACTTCTATGGGAGCTGAAAAAAGGGAGGGGGAGGGAATTTAGTTTCGTCCAACAGTGGAAAAAGAAGACAGCTGGCTCTGTTTAACCATTAATAGTTATTCCAAGTATTTCTGCTGATCGAGGAATTTCTGCACAGCACCGTATTTTGTCACTGATATACCACGGCTGCTCGTGTGAATGGACAAGAAAATGCTAATTAAGATCAGGACTTTATCGCAACTACTTTTCTTCCACGTGATTCTTAGCCGCGAATGGCCAAGCATGAAAATGCATATGTACTGGGGAAAGAGACCTTAGAGTAATCTTAACAAGACATCCACTCCTAGGAAGAAAAGCATCTGAATTTTCTCTATTTGTAGATAACCTGTCTAACCATAGACTAATACACACTCAGGTCTTTATCAATGTTTTTGCAGCCTTTTCCAGCTTTATACATCTCTGTAAAATGTCTTCTCGGGTCTTTCGAAAGTTGTTTGCATCAAGGCATGGTTCACACCAACCAATTCATCTTGAGAAGAGAAAATGTGTCTGGAACCAGGCTTTGGATGCCTTTATTAAAAGGGCAAAGTACCTATGAAACCCAAATTTCCAATGTTATCTCTTAATTAAAACATGTTTCACCAATTAGTTCTTGAAAAAGTCATTAACATAGTGGTTCACTTACTTTTCTCCCTGCAGTGTAGATGTTTACTCAATGTGTTCAATGGTTCGTGTCTTATTAGTTTACCATTATAGACAATCAGACCACATTTTATTGGCAATCAATGTAGGAATCCAGGTAATTCCAATCAGTTCATTTAGTATTTCTTGCAACGGTATATCAGGAATATAGATAGGGTTTGTTCAGTTGGGTTAACCCTTTTAAGAAAATTTCAGTTGTGCTTATGACTTGGTACAGTCCTAAATTCAAGCCCAAAAGGGAAAGAAGATAAGATTATACAGTACTTTAGTTTCCACTAGAGCCCCTTGTACTTGGGACAACTTTTGGGCAAACGATGCCCGACACTCATCCCCGCATGTACTCACTCCTATGCTGTCGCACAGGAGCGAGTATTGTTGGCTCGCAGCGGGGTGGCTGGAGAAGAATTTACTCCTCGTTCTCCCCCTGCCCCTCTCCATTCACTAACATAGCAGTACTGAATGGCTGCTGTTTACACTCATCGCTCAGGATCATCACTCATCATTTAGGCTGCATAAAATCCTGAACAATGATCGTTCAGTGTAAACAGCAGTCGTTCAGTACTGAACGGCTGCTGTGTTAAGTGAATGGAGAGGGGCGGGGGAGAGCCAGGAGTGAAATCTCCTCCTGCCACCCCACCCCCTGCTGACCGTGCTGTCAGAGAGCCAGTGATGCTCACTCCTGTGCACCATCATTTGCCCAACATTTGTCCTGTGTAAATGGGGCTTTAGGCTAGTGGCACAAGGCCATATTTTGGTGGCTGTGTGCTGTCTAAGTAATTCTACAGATAGCACACAGCCTAGTTATTTCCTATGAGACTACATATATTTGGATATTTTTACACATGGACATCTTTTCACACAGATTCAAGCTTCACATGGAAAAACTCATGGCATGACCTATTCTTGTCCATTTTATGAATGAGAACTAGGGCATAAAATGTGCATTAATGTGCATCGCCCATATATCCAACAGGACATGGACTAGCCCAGTTCACATATTGTTATAAATTTCCACTGAACTTTACGGCAGGGGCTAATATTTGAATACCTGAGAAAAGTATTTAAACATATGCCACAGTGAATCCATTTACTTTAACGACCTAAACAGAGTCAAAAGGTCCAAGCTTTGGACTCCATTTGACCTGGCTTACGTCTTTTGTGGTGGAAACAGTAACATAGTAGACTATATTATTATATTCTCCAAAAAGAGATGCAAACAAATGGAAACAAGTCAAACGGAGACCAAAGTTTGGACCATTGGATTCAGTTTGGCTCAACGTGAATGGATCTGCTGTGGGATATATCTGAATACTGTTTGGGGGTAATTAAACATAAACCCCTGCCAGAAAGCTTGACAAAGAGCTAAAACGCAATGTGAAATTACCCTAAAGGCCCTTTTACACAGAACGATAACAGTTCAGATCGAAACAAGAATTCAGAGTGACCATCACACCTGTGTGCAAGCACAGGATCGATTATTGCTGAGATGACTGTTGGGCACTCCAGCTTCCGACAATTGTCCTGCGTGAAAGGCCCATTATGACCCATCCTAGTAAAAACATGATGAGGACAATTATCTGTTCCGTCAAGGCTAACTTTCGGTCACTCTATGGATCATCATTCTCTATGCTTTTCTATTCTTGTCCGGCTGTGATCCATAAAGTATTTTGGCAGAAATAGTGGAGTAGTTTGCCATTGCTTTCTCCACCCCTCCCCATTTATCCATGCTTGAGACCAGCGAGTAGCTAGCTACACGGCTGGGTTAGCAAAAACATAAAGGGCTCCAAATATGTCCATACGACTGTAATAACCCAACGCTAGCCTTCCAAACACTGCAGTAATGTGTTAGACATGCTGAATAATATTCTCTTCTAAAAATTGTATCCAAATCCCTTTGATTGAAGGGACAGCTCATATGAATAGCAGTGTGCCCTCTTTTCTCTTGCCATAATTCTTGATATACTAATATTCATGAAATTACACTCTAAATGCTTTGAGTTCATTCTTCAAACATGTGTAAAGGAAAGATAACCATGAGTCCCTCTACACTTCTATGTAAGACATTAATTAGATTTTGGTCATAATTGGTCAATGGTAAAATGTTTTGGTGTGAAAAATTCATAGGTAATTCTAATAGATTTTTCAATGCGCATTAGGACATGCTGAGAAGAAGGCGTAAAAAGAAAGTTAATGATTACAAATGAAGGGCACAGTTCTAATCTGCAACTTTATAGTAAGATCATAATATGCTTTTCATCCAGCTTAAGAAATACTTTAAAGCACATTTGTAATGGGATACTGAAATTAATCTTCTTGGTGATCAAATAGTAAAAAGGCTACATCCTAATCTCAGAAATTAATTAATTTGTTATAATTTTATAATGCTCAGAAAGGTTTTTAACCACTATGGTATATTTAAAGTCTAGATCCTTGAAAGTTGGAAATGTCTTTCTACATATAAAGTTTTAGAGGGAAATTAAAGCTCCAAAAGTTGAAGCAGTTGTGCAATTAGAATTCAACAAAACATTATCAGGTATTCCAGAAATGCACAGACTCTGCACCGCATTAACGATTTCGTTAATTAGGGACAACTAGGGGTTTCGTGCAAGAACAATGTGTCGGCCTCAGTTTTATAGCAGCTAGCAATAAGATTCTTGTCATAGCACACCCCAAATGGCTCACTAACAGAATCAGGTACGGAATAAATTACGGGTCCGACCTCTACAGCATTTTGTGGACTATGCAGCATAGTTAAGCACACAATGCTCAGTCTAGACATAAGTATGGCATCAGACAAGTGCATGTGCAGAGGCACGTTTCCGCACATTGTATTTGCTCGTTTTTGTGCACATTTGTGCATTTTAGGGCACTTTCACATGGTGCGAAAATTGTGCATTGTGAGACACACAAACCTCGCAAGAATATAAGGCCCATTCTTTTGATGTGATGCAGAAAAAAGCCTTGCATCCACGGGGAAATCGCACATTACCAAGCGCGATATCAGGCCAAGTTTCACCTGCATGAAATTAGCTTTCGGTCTCTTTGACATGGGCGTTATTTTGACGCAGAGTAGGCACATCAATAATCGCATCTAAAAGGACCTATAGTTTCCTATGAGTTCTTTCAGACCAATGATTTTTTGATGATGAGATTTCTCTCCGCCAAAGATAGGGCAAGTCCTATCTTTTGACGGCACAACGCCGGAGGCTCCCATAGACTCCTATGGGAGCCGGCCGGCAAAGGGAGGGAGAGGCAGAAGTATACTCGAAAATACGATGTGTTGGTGGTTGCTAATCGTTCACTCGATTTAACGCTCAGATAGGCGCGATGCTTTAGCGTGGCTAAGCATTAAGATGATGCCCATGTGAAAGAGGCCTTACTGCGCTTTTTTGCATATGCAGGCCATGGTTGCATGGATGCAGGACACCCCCCTGCCCTGATTTAAAAGGCTATTTAGCCTAATGAGGTCCATATGTGTTCTCTTTTTCCTAGAAATGTGAATTGTATTACGCATTTGCGCACACCTCCCATAGACTTCTATGGGGACCTTTGGTGTGCAATATTGCAGAAAGATAAAGCGTACAAAAAAAGGACACGTGAATGGACCCCATTTAAATCAAACACTTGAATATGGTGTGCTGTGCTGTCAGCTTGCTCACTTCATGTACATTTCACAATCCACTGCTTGCTCAAGCGGGTTCACCTGCCCCTGGTTCTGGGCTTTAACAATAAGAAATTCCATGCAAGGAAAGGGTGTAATCCACGCTTGCCTGAAGAGTTACATTTGTAATCTTCCTTTATTTAGTCATATTAAAATTGCCAGGCATACACATCCCTAACCAGACGCGTATCGGCTGCACTGAGCCATACCACCGACGAAGGAAGATTACACATTTTACTCTTAAATCAATGGGTTCTATTCTCTGTATACTGGGTATGCACATACATTTGTGTGAAGCCGCCTTAAGAGTAGTTAGTGGCTCCCCATTCCTTACCCCTAAGGTTCCTGTGCCGTGGAATAAACTACTGTAGCTTTGCAATGTACATATGGATGGCTTCTCAAGAAATGCTCCTGGCGTATATAATTAACATATCCCTACAACTCTCTGCCGGACCTATGCTAAGAGTGTGCCCTTTTGGCATGAAGTGAGATGGCGTACAATTTTTAAGTTTTCTCACAAAAAAGGGTACTACATGGTGTTCATTTTTTAATGGCAGTCATGCTATAAAGCTATATAGTTGCATTTTGTATATACTAGAGATGAGCGAGCGTACTCGGAAAAGCACTACTCGCTCGAGTAATTTGCTTTATCCAAGTCACGCTGTGCTCGTCCCTGAAGATTCGGGTGCCGCTGTGGCTGACAGGTGAGTCGCAGCGGGGAGCGGGGCAGAGCGGGCGGGAGAGAGGGAGAGAAAGATCTCCCCTCCGTTCCTCCCCGCTCTCCCCTGCAGCTCCCCGCTCCGTGCCGGCACCCGAATCTTCAGGGACGAGCACAGCGATACTCGGATAAAGCAAATTACTCGAGCGAGTAGTGCTTTTCCGAGTACGCTCGCTCATCTCTATTAATCACACTATGGAATATGTGACCGTAGTTCTCTATATCTATATAATCACAAAGGAAAAACATCTAGTATATACATCAGGAAATTGTCCTGGCATGTACATCAGATATGTCACAGTATCTTTCCTATCACTACAACTATGTTCGCTCTCTTGGCCATTGCGTCAGTTTTAATGCCCATATTAGCTCAGCATGCTGCGCTATTCTAGCTGTTGAAACTAAATCAAGCTCTACAAAAATCTTAAAGAACCAAATTGTAACGGTGCTTTTACATGGAAGGATTATCTTTAAAAAAAATGCTGGATTGTTAGAATTTCATGATAATTGTTCAGTGTAAACACGGCCAACGAGTGAACGATAATTTGTGCGCTTACCATTCATCGCTCATTGTATGCAAGCATGAAAATCTTCATTGGCTCGTTCACTAATCGATCAGTTTAAACACCGATCATTCAGTCGTTCTCATCCCGTTTAAAAAAATAAAAATAAATTTATCGCTGTGTTTACTTTATCACTTTTTAATTTATCACTGCCGAAGCGAACGAGCAAACTGTGAGATCATCTGCTGGTTCGCTCAGGCCAATGATTTCTCGCTATGCGTAAAAATATCCTAAATCATACGACAGGCCATGACGCAGATGTGAACAGAATTCAATCTCACTGAATGTAATCTGCTTCTCGTATATAACAGCCTTATAAAAGAGGGAAACCTTACACCAAATAGGCAAGGAAGACGTGAGCTCTGATGATACGACGCCTTTCAGAATGGAAGTGTGACGGTCATTAACAGCCTACGAAGCCGCAGCCAGCCAGGTATTTCAATGGCTGTAAATCCGAACACAATGAAATGATATAACTGTATACTTTCTTTTGGCAGACCCTTTGGCCAGCACCATATTTAGGGTATGGAGTATATACCGTGAATTTTCTGCCACAGATTTGCTTGCAAAAAATTCTCAACATATTACAGTATAGAAAAGTGATGGTGAGCCTTTTAGAGTGCCCAAACTGCATCCCAAAACCCACCAGGGGGCGGGGCTTATCATGACGTATGGTTTTACTTCCATCATAAAAAGGACAGGGCTGTTTCAAAATCAACAAGTAGGAATGCTCTGTGTTTTTTTTTCTAGCTGGAACACTTGAGTACCATCGGTGCGGATCTGCCGCTGATTTTGTACTATGCGGCGCTCCCACTCACCTCCTCTAGAGGCTTCCCGCTGTCAGCGCTTCCTGGCTTCTGGTTCCCAGAAGCCTATAGTGGCCTCACGTGACCAGCATCACCTGATCTGGGCACCACACCTGAATCGGAAGTTGTGGAGCTCTGATAGCAGGAAGCCTTCAGAGGAGGCGCATAGTATGAAATCAGCTACGAACACCTTGGACTTCCTTCACACGGGCCATTCGTTTTCTTGCCAGCCAAAAATTACATCAATAAAGAATAGCCGCAATCAAGTCGCGAACTTAATTAGCATTTTCTCGTCCATTTAGACAGGTGTGTCACGTGAAAAATACGCTGCAGCGCGGATTTCCGTCGGTTGGAAATCCTTGGAATGACTTCTGATAACTTAAATAGCAGCAGCTGTCTTCTCTTCCAAGTACTGGTTGCAGGTAAACTCCTTCCCTCACCCTTTTCTTCAGCTCCCACAGGAATCTATGGGAGCTTTCAGCATTTTTTGTCAAAAGATAGGTTAAGACCTATCTTTGACGCAGCATGAAAAATCGGCGACCGAAAACGGTAGAGAATTTGACAGTGTGATTTTTTTCATGTGCATGAAAATCGCCCATGTGAATGAATGCATTGGAAGCTAATGCTTCACATGGTCGCGACTTCTGGATGGCGTCTTTCCACAGCTGAGCAGCCGCGGAAAAACGCCGGGGTGAATGAGGCCCTTGGATGAAATTTTTTAACTCTCATCTACATAGATTGTACTGTAAATGCTGTAGATTTTCCTCAACTAACTAACATTTCCCACCTATTTCTGCGTTTCTGGGAGTACTGCAGTATATTGTTCAAGTAATTGTATGTTCAAGTCCTATGGTGGTGTTGTGTATTGTGCATGTGATTACTTTTGTGGGCATATACATAATGAATGGTACATCATTGCCAGCAGGCTTTCAAGAAGAGGGTTCTGGGGCTCCAGGACAGCAATGGGAATCACTAAAGCAAATGGGTATGTTTTTTTTTTTTCTTTATTCTACACAATTCAAAGCCTGTGAAATGTTTTTTTCATGTAAAAAACATTTAAAATGATAAAAACTGTATAAATTTCCCCTGTACCCCAAATGTTGTAAAATCAAAACTCACAAAATAATGGCACAATTGTGGTTTTTTTTCAATTTCACAAAACGTAAAATTTTTAAATCATTTTTTTCCTATACATTATATGGTATGATTTCATAAATATAACTTATCTAACAAAAAATGAGTCCTCGTATGACTATGTCGGCCAAAAAAATAAAGGACAAGAATAAAAACATAAAAAATAAAAATGTCCAGTTACTAACAATTAAAAAGACTGAATTCCTTTACGCTCCTGTAAAAAGTCTTTGTGCAGCTGAAGTTTTGTATGAATTACAGTGATGAAAACTTAAGTAAACTAGTAAATTATTCAAAGGGTTAATCACACTATGGAATATGTGACCGTAGTTCTCTATATCTATATAATCACAAAGGAAAAACATCTGAAGTTCCTGCCACTTTCTATGCTTTCTATCTCTATGTCTGCAGCATTAAGGACAGACTGTTTCATTTCAGTGTATCACACGTACAGTAATTACAGAGTTCTTAGTTCATTACAGTAAAGCAACTTGTTCTCAACTTTTAATATTGAAAAGATTATATCCTCTAGAATGCAAATGAAATTAAATGGTTCTTGGAACAAAACTGTCAGGAACTTTACCGTCTAAACCTTGAAATCATTAGATCTGCTGACATTTTGGTTTCCACAATCACATAGCTCCATCTATTGGCCATTACAAAATTTACACGTACAGAGCTGATACTGAAGTCCTCTGTAAAGGTACGTTCCTCCATCCCCAGCATGGTACAGAAGCACTAGTGATATGTCCTCGAGGTTACAGCTGTGATTAACACCTAGGTTTCAGTTTGATTTTTTTCGCCTGTGGTTCTGATTGGATTTTGATTCCACACAGAAATTTACATAATTTCAAATGTGTTTAGTTTAACCCCCTAAAAGTCACGTTAAAATTGGAAAATCCCTCCCGAAAATGTCATTTTTTTATTGTAGCTTTTGAATTAATGACTCATGTGAATGTATGTGACGCACAACTCAATCTCCTTAAGTGCATTTTTAACCTCTTAGTGACTACTGTGTCACCATGAAAATAAAACCTACCCCGAAAATAAGCCTGATTTTTCAGGATTTTCAGGGAAACCTGAAATATAAGCTGTACCCCGAAAATAAGCACTAGTTACATTACATAAGAAAATAGAAATAGATAACCTTGCAGGCTCGGTACAAGTCCATCCACTGCTCTCCAGAGCGCCAGCGCAGTTCCTGCAGTCTTGACCTTCCCACACGGGATCACTTCCTGGTTACAGGATTCATAACTCCCGCCTCCATGAAGCGATGGCTGTGATTGGTTCTTCGAGCGCTGAATTAATTGGCAGAGCTGCGGGGCTCAAAGATCACAAAAATCCACTTTAGTTTATAGCCTGCTTCAGCCGAATCTTCTCATTCAAAACATCTTTTAAACATTATAACAGTGGGACAATTCTTATAAGGAAAGTTTGTTCTAAAGATGAGACCTTTGACTTACAAGGCCAAGAGTTGAAGAGATGTTTTCATGAGAGGGGTTATTATAACTAAGGAAGAATTGATTCAATGTGGTACCCTTGGGTAAAAAAATACCAGATGTATGATATAAAATTTTCATGGTCCCAAGATCAACGAGAACAGAGAACATTAGTTTTGTTCCATTCTTATAGACTGCAAAGTTCTTTTTGTTTTGTTTTATTTGTATGATTTTATTTTATTTTTTTACCAGGTGTCTTTTTTTCTGCTTGTTGTTATCCATTCACCATTTGTTTTTCTTTCAGATTGGATATCATAATTTTCGGGATCTGATGTTATAATGAAGTGCACTTTATCTGACTTCACTTGAATACCCTGACCATGTTTGCAATGCTTAAAATGATAAAGAATTGTTTTATGCACTGTGACTTGCTTTTGTTTTTAATATTTATTTTTATTGTTTAACGCTTTCCAATCAATCCCCCCCCCCCCTACATTCTCCCCAGCACCAATTTATTTAAATGCCTGTTTGGCATTCTCCGTTTTGATCGTTGATCACCAAGATCAAGAGGGTGCTGGCGGTCACATGATCGCCGGGCGGATTGCGGAAGTAACACTTCCGCATTCTCTATTCATCCTCCCGACCTAGACTGTGAGTGACAGCTGAGGTCAGGAGGCTCCCAGCGGTCTTATGATCCCTGGCCGGAATGCGGAAGTGACACTTCCGCATTCTCTCTTCATCCTCTCAACCTACACTGTGAGTGACAGCTAAGGTCAGGAGGCTCCCGGCGGTCATGTGATTGCCGGGCTGAATGCGGAAGTGTTACTTCTGCATTCTTCCTGCATTACATTGTGCTAATTTAGCGCTATGTAATGTGTAAAGGAGAAGGCAGAAGGGGTTAGAAACCCTTTCTGCCTTCTCCTTGGGGGTCCTCGATGAGGACCAGTGCAGGAGTGCATCTGCACCCGCTCATCAGACACATCAGGTGCAGATGCACTCCTGCACTGCAGTTGCGGACCTGTTCCGACATCAGAGCTATAGAGGAAGCTCATGATGTCGGAACAGGTCAGGCATTGGAGTGGAAAGCGTTAACATTAGAGATGAGCGAGCACCCAAATGCTCGAGTCTGCGTTATTCGAGTCGAGCTTTTTAAAAAATTAAGAGCTCTACTGAAGTAACGAACCCCATTGACTACAATGGGGGCCTCGAACATTTTTGTATGTGGGACGCTTGGAGCCTAGCTTTTTTTTTTTTTTTCCTAGGTTCATCTCTCTCTCTCTCTGTCTCTCGCCAGCCAGCCTGCCAGATCAAAAATTTTCCAATGACGCGCGCTACGTCATGGCGGGGGAGGGGCCAAAACAGGCACGTCATAGCAGGGAGGAGCCAAATCTGGGGCGGGGTCGAACACGGCTTGATGCTCGTTCGAGTAACGAGCACCATCGAGTACGCTAATACTCGAACAAGCATCAAGCTCGGCAGAGTATGTTCGCTCAACTCTAGTTAACATTTCTCTTTGGATAAGGTCACACCAACGTTTTGATCTCCGTCTTGCTGTTTCATCGTGACAACAGCAAGATTGATAAGAAAAGTTTAAGCTTTCTTTCCCATAGAAATCCTTTGAAACAGAACATCTTCCGTTTCAATCCATTTCTCCATTTTCATTCTGTTTGTAACACTGTCAGTAAAGCGCAGACTGCTGCGGTTTTCTTTCTGTTCAAATGTAATGGAAAACGGATCCCTTTTTTAAAATACTGTAGCCAATGAGAAGGGATAAAAATGGAAAACAATCAGGCGGGCGGGTCGGATCCGGAGGCGAGAATTCTCGCCGCGGGACCCGACCTGAGCGCCTGCAGGGAGGAGCGCGTACTCACCCGCGCCCGGCGGCCCTGGCTCTTTCATGTGCCGGCTGACGGGCAGCTGGCGCATGCGCAGACCGGAGCCGGCGGCTGGGTGAGTGACGTTTCTGTGCGAGGCTCTGCGAGCCCTGCACAGAAATAAGACATGCCGCGGTTTGTTTGCCACGCGACATTTCGCGCGGCCAAACTGCGGCCGTCTGCATAGGAGTGCGTATTGTAATGCACTCCTATGCAGGATTCAGTGGCAGAAATACCGCGGGAAATCCCTCCGCGGGATTTCCGCCCATGTGCAGGCGGCCTTAGTTTTAAAGCAAGTTTTATTTTCTGAGCATGCTCAGATGACAAGAAACAATGAAGACCAAGACACTGCAGCCTCTTGTGATAAGAAAATAGCAGCTCGATCACATGGCCAATGCATGTGGTTATCTCGTGGCACTCAGAGCCACAGCAAAGTGCAGCGAAGCCCCTCCAGAGATACTACGAAAAAGTGTACACTTAATTCTAATTACCAAAGACAAAAAATACCCATAGGTAATATCCCCTAAAATATGAATGCTTTATTATTCAAAAATAGACAAGGACAACATCAAAAAATATTATAAAATAAAGGGGCAAATTGGGTGGTTGCAATATCGAGTAACTAACAGTCATCAATCAGGAACGTGTGTGTAATTGTGCATATACATTCTTAAGGGTGGGTTCACAGGAGCGTGTTTTGGTGCGTGCATACGCACGCACAAAAACACGCTTGTGTTTGCAACAATGCATTCCCTATGGTGTGTGCACATGTCCGTGTTTTACAGGTGCGTGCCTGCAAAGATAGGACATGCGTGCACCATTGGGAATGCACGCATTGTCTTCAATGGAGCCACGGCTGCTGCCGGCGGCTCCATTGAAAACAATGGTCTGCTGGCTCCCTGCATTCTTTTTCAGGGAAGGGCTTTACATATAAGCCCTTCCCTGAAAAAGAAAGATTTTAGTGTAAAAAAAAAATTGCAGGCATTCTCTTCAATGGAGCCGCTGCTGCTGCGGGCGGCTCCGTTGAAGACAATGGTCTGCTGACACACCTGAATTGTTTTTCAGGGCTAGAGCTTTACATATAGGCTTTTCCCTGAAAAAAAAATTTTGGTGTAAAAAAAAATAAAAATGCAGCAATTCACTTCAATGGAGCCGCTGCTGCTGCCGGCGGCTCCATTGAAGACAATGGTCTGCTGGCACACCTGAATTGTTTTTCAGGGAAGAGCTTTACATATAAGCCCTTCCCTGAAAATCAAGTAAAAGTGATTTAAAAAACAAAAAAATTAGATACTCACCTCCCTTTAGCTGCTGGGGCTCAGCCTGTCTTCTCCTGCTGTCCCCTGCACTGTGGTGCTGATCTATCAGCAGGCGGGGATTTAAAATCCCGGCCTGCTGAAAGAGCTGAATGTGATTGGCTGAGGTGCTCAGCCAATCACAGGCAGTAGCTCTCCCTGAATGAATGACAGGTGAGAGCTGCTGTTACGGCACTCTGCCCCCCGAGCGCCAGGTGGGGTGCCCTGATCTTCCCGCACCACACTGTCCCTGCCTACTTGCCTCGGCCCTGGCTAACCCCAGGCGGACAACTAGGCGGCAGTCCCTGCGCTGGCTAGGGACCTGGCGACTACCTAGATGGAACTACTAACGGGACAGAGTGCCGACAGAAGAGGCAGGTGGAACAGACCAACAAAACTTACAAAGCAGAGTAAGGCTGGAGATGGAGCTCACAGGCAAACTGACAGGATACTGACGAGCAACTAGAGCAGACTGAGACAGACCTGACTAGAGGCTAGCAGAACCAATAACTGGCAGTGAGCTCAGGTCACTGCCAGCCTTTTAACTTAAAGCCTCCGCCCAGGGGCGGAGAGTGGGAGGAGCCGATTCTCCCACTGTTGCATATGGAAGGTGGGGGAGAGCGGGCGGCACCCTATGGGCGGACACGCCCACGCCGCTGCACGCTCGCTGCTCCATGCCGTCGGGAGAGCCCCGACAGCAGAGCTCCGGGACGCCGGAGCCGACATCGGAGCGCCGCGCGCCAGCCACGGGACCCAGCGCCACCCTGCATGGTAACATTACCCCCCCTCTGATGGGGGACCTCCGGGCCCCTGGAAACTCGGCCAGGATTATCCGGAAAAGACGGTGGAACCGCCGTACCAACACGGGAGCGTGAACATCACGTGCGGCCACCCAGGAGTGATCTTCTGGTCGAAACCCCTTCCAGGCCACCAAATATTGTAGGGTTCCTCGACACCGACGAGAATCCAGTATCTCCTGGACCTCGTATTCAACTTCATCCCGGACCAGGGTGGGCGGAGGGGGACCGGAGGTGGGCATCACCGAAGGGACAAAAGTTTTCAATAGCGACTTATGGAATACCCTGTGAACCCTCCATGTGGCTGGCAACCCCAGCTCGTAGGCGAATGGGTTCACCACACGTGTGATGGCAAACGGCCCCACGTAACGTGGCACCAGCTTCAAGGACGGGACCCGCAATTTGAGATTTTTAGAAGACAAGTATACCTTCTGTCCCACCCTGTAAGGTTCAGACACAGACAGACTCTTCCCACTACGCAACTGCATACGGGCCCCCGCTGCTTCCAAGTTTCTCTGTACCTCTTTCCATACCCCCCGAAGCGTATCTGTGGCGACATCCGCTGCAGGACAGACCGACGGAGTAGGGACTGCTGTAAGGAAGCGAGGATGCTGACCGTATGCACAAAAAAATGGAGACACCCCAGTGGAAGAACAAAGGCGGTTGTTTAGTGCAAACTCTGCCAACGGCAGGAACTCTGCCCACTGATGAGCCTTTTCGCTAGCAAACAACCGTAAATATTGCACTAAATCTTGGTTCTTCCGCTCAGTCTGACCATTAGTCTGCGGGTGGAACGCTGAAGAGAAGGAAAGCGACGTTCCCAGGTTTCTGCAGAAGGCACCCCAAAACTGCGACACAAACTGAACCCAGCGATCAGATACAATATTTTGGGGAACCCCATGTAGGCAAATTATTTCCTTTACAAAAATCGTGGCGAACTCTTTTGCCGAGGGTAGCTTTTTTAACGCCACAAAATGCGCCATCTTTGAGAACCGGTCGACCACCACTAAGATAGTGGTGCACTTCTGGGATTCTGGTAGGTCAGTGATGAAATCTACTGATAGGTGCGACCATGGACTGGAAGGAACCGGTAGCAGTCTCAGGGGACCCTCCGGAGGACGCCGCCGACTCTTATTGCGAGCACAGACCGAGCAACCCCTCACAAAGTTGCGGATCTCCTGAGACATGCCTGGCCACCAGAAGTGTCTGGAACAAAGCTCCAGGGTCCCCTGGAACCCTGGATGCCCGGCGAGAACCGACGAGTGAGACTCATCCATGACTCTAGGGCGTAGGGTCTCTGGCACAAACCATCTGCCCTCTGGCACCCCCGAAGGAGCGTCCTGCTGAGCATCCTGTAGTTGAGGGACGAAGTTAGACTCCACAGCTGCCACCACCACGCCGGGGGCTAAGATATTCTCGGGAGTCATGGTCTCACTATCCGGTACCCCGAAACTCCGTGACAGGGTGTCCGCCTTCACGTTCTTCTCTCCTGGGATATATGTCACGACGAAATTAAACCTGGCGAAGAACAACGCCCACCTGGCTTGACGAGCTGTGAGTCTTTTCGCATTGGCGAGATATACCAGATTCTTGTGATCAGTATATCAGGTAATTGGGTGTCTAGCACCCTCAAGATGGTGTCGCCACTCTTCCAGAGCCCATTTGATAGCCAATAATTCGCGGTTACCCACGTCGTAGTTGCGCTCTGCGGAATTGAACTTCCGCGAAAAGAACGCACATGGGCTATACCCAGACCTCCCACTGACTTCCTGCGACAATACTGCTCCTGTCCCCACTTCAGACGCGTCTACCTCAATAAAAAAGGGTAGTAGTGCGTCCGGCTGTATTAGCACCGGGGCAGTCGTGAATGCCTTTTTTAGACGGCTAAAGGCCTCAAGGGCTGCGGGCGACCACTTACCCAAGTCGGCCCCCTTCTTAGTCAGGTCGGTCAAAGGTTGAGCAATAACTGAATAATTCCTAATGATTTTGCGGTAAAAATTTGCAAAACCTAAGAACCGCTGGAGAGCCTTGAGGTTGTCTGGTCTGACTCATTGGGAGATTGCTGCTACTTTATCAGACTCCATCTGAATCTCCGTGGGTGAGATTACATAGCCAAGGAAGGATACTTGTTTAGAACCAAATGTACATTTCTCTAACTTGACAAAAAGTTGATACTCGCGCAAACTGGTCAGGACCAACCTCAGGTGCTGCACATGTGAGTCCCAGTCAGGCGAGTACACCAGAATGTCGTCAAGATAGATGACCAGAAATACCCCCAGGAAGTCGTGGAAGACCGCGTTCATAAAACCCTGAAACACAGCGGGGGCATTACAAAGTCCAAAAGGCATGACCAGACATTCAAAATGTCCTAATGGGGTGTTGAACGCCGTCTTCCATTCATCTCCCTCTCTAATGTGAATTAAATTGTAAGCCCCCCGCAAGTCCAGTTTGGAGAACCAGTGGGCCCCTACCACCTGATTCAGCAAGTCAGGAATTAGGGGCAAGGAGCACTGGTTCTTCACAGTGACCTTATTCAAGGCCCGATAATCCACACAAGGCCTTAGTGTCCCGTCCTTCTTCTCTACAAAGAAGAGACCTGCCCCGGCAGGGGACCTGGACGGCCGGATATGTCGGTTGGCCAAAGCCTCCGAGACATAGGACTTGAGGGCTTCATGCTCACGGCCTGACAAATTGAAAATGGCTCCCTTAGGGATGGGACTGTCGGGAATCAGATCAATACCACAGTCCCACTCCCTATGAGGAGGCAGAACCTTAGACAGTTTTTCGGAGAATACATCCTGAAAGTCAGACAAATACTCCGGAATGAGCACCGTATCTGTGGAGCACACAGCTATGGTAAACAGGTGATTATAACAGGATGATCCCCAATGAGTCAATTCCCGGGTGGACCAATCAAATTGGGGATTGTGCAGTGCCAACCAGGGCATACCAAGCACCACATCAACTGACATTTTTTCCATAACCAGGAAAGACAGTTCTTCCGAGTGGAGGATCCCCACTGTGAACTGTAATGTTGGGGTCCTCCATCGTACCAGGCCTGTAGAGAGGGGGGTAGCATCAATACTGGTAAAATGAATTGGCGTCTTCAGCGCCACAAATTCCGCCATCAGAGAACGGACAAAACACAGACTTATCAAGTTGGCGGCTGCTCCAGAATCAATAAACGCCCGCCCTGATCGGGAAAAGTCCCGGAATCTAACATGACACGGTACCAAAAGTTTAGGAAGTACCTGAAGTCCTAGGTGATCCTCCCTGCAATCGCCTAGGACTCGGAGATTTCCGCCGGTTCCGGCTGCGAGCGTTGAGACCTCAGTGGGCAGGTTATCACCCGATGTCCAGCTTTCCCGCAGTAGAGGCAGAGACGATGCAACAAACGGATCCGGTGTCGCTCTTTGGGGTCCAGCGGATCCACCTCCATCGGCTCGGGAACAGGGACTGGTAAGGAGGAAGAGGGACCAGGGCAACCGACTTCCCTGACTCTACGGGTCTGCCTGTCCTGCCTCCTAGACCTGAGCTTCCTATCTGCCTTCACCGCTAGCTCCATAGCCTCCCTTAAGGACCCGGGAACGGGATGGGAAATTAACAGATCTTTAACTGTGTCCGAGAGGCCTTGTAGAAAAACGTCTTTCAGCACGCTATCGTTCCATCTCGTATCCTCCGCATAGCGTCTGAAGTTGGAGCAATAGTCCTCCACACAAGACGTCCCCTGCCGCAGCGCCAACAACCGCGAAACCGCCAACCCCGCTCGGTCCGGTTCGTCGAAGATACCCCCGAGTTCCTGAAAAAAGGAGTCCACAGACTGCAGGCAGGAGGACCCCTCGGGGATGGAAAAGGCCCATGTCTGGGCAGAGCCCCGCAGCAGGGACATTATCAGCCCGACCCTCTGAGCCTCCGACCCGGAAGAACGGGGACGCATCCGAAAAAACAGGCGACACGCCTGTCGGAAAACAAAAAACTTGTTCCTCTCCCCAGAAAACACCTCGGGAAGAGGGCACTTGGGTTCGGGGCTGGTTGAGGCGTCCGACCTCTGCGACACCCCCCGCTGCTCCTGGGCCACCATGTGGGCGGATAAATCCTGGATCACAGGCACCAGGGCCTGCAGCTGGTTCGTGAGGGAACTGATCGCCTCCATGACAAACAGGTTTTAAGGGCCAGTTATTATGTTACGGCACTCTGCCCCCCGAGCACCAGGTGGGGTGCCCTGATCTTCCCGCACCCCACTGTCCCTGCCTACTTCCCTCGGCCCTGGCTAACCCCAGGCGGACAACTGGGCGGCGGTCCCTGCGCTGGCTAGGGACCTGGCGACTACCTAGATGGAACTACTAACAGGGGACAGAGTGCCGACAGAAGAGGCAGGTGGAACAGACCAACAAAACTTACAAAGCAGAGTAAGGCTGGAGATGGAGCTCACAGGCAAACTGACAGGATACTGACGAGCAACTAGAGCAGACTGAGACAGACCTGACTAGAGGCTAGCAGAACCAATAACTGGCAGTGAGCTCAGGTCACTGACAGCCTTTTAACTTAAAGCCTCCGCCCAGGGGTGGAGAGTGGGAGGAGCCGACTCTCCCACTGTTGCATATGGAAGGTGGAGGAGAGCGGGCGGCACCCTATGGGCGGACACGCCCACGCCGCTGCACGCTGGCTGCTCCACGCCGTTGGGAGAGCCCCGACAGCAGAGCTCCGGGACGCCGAAGCCGACATCGGAGCGCCATGCGCCGGCCGCGGGACCCAGCGCCACCCTGCATGGTAACAGCTGCCTGTGATTGGCTGAGCACCTCAGCCAATCACATTCAGCTCTTTCAGCAGGCAGGGATTTAAAATCCCCGGCTGCTGATAGATCAGCACCACAGTGCAGGGGACAGCAGGAGAAGAAGCGGCTGTGCCCCAGCAGCTGAAGGGAGGTGAGTATCTATGTTTTTGTTTTTTTAAACCACTTTTACTTGATTTTCAGGGAAGGGCTTATATTCAAGCCCTTCCCTGAAATCAATTGCCGGCAGCAGAATTTTTTTTTCACTACTTTTTGCTTTTCAGGGAAGGGCTTATGAAGCCCTTTCCTGAAAAGCCATTGACAGCTGCTGGGGCTCAGCGTTGACTTCTGCCGCTGTCCCCGGCTCTGTAGCGCTGCTGAGCTATCAGCAGCTGGGGATTTAAAAATCCCGCCTGCTGGTAGCTCTGATTGTGATTGGTTGAAGCACTTCAGATAATCACAATTAGAGCTATCAGCAGGCGGGGATTTAAAATCCCCGGCTGCTGATAGCTGAGAGCTACAGAGCCGGGGATAGCGGCAGAAGTTAACGCTGAGCCCCAACAGGTGAGTATTTTTTTTAACTATTCTAAAAGGCTTTTCAGGGAAGGGCTTATGAAGCCCTTCCCTTCAAAGTCACTGACAGCTCCCGGGGCTGAGCGGGGACTTCTGCCACTGTCCCCGGCTCCATAGCGCTGCTGAGCTATCAGCAGCTGGGGATTTAAAAATCCCTGCCTGCTGGTAGCTCTGATTGTGATTGGCTGAGAGCTACAGAGCCGAGGACAGCGTCAGAAGTCGCGGCTGAGCCCCGGCAGCTGAAGGGAGGTGAGTATTGTTTTTTTTTGTTGTTTTTTTTGCACTATTTTGTGCAAAAACATTTTTAAAATAGTGCAAAAAAAACAACAAAAAAAAACAATACTCACCTCCCTTCAGCTGCCGGGGCTCAGCCGCGACTTCTGACGCTGTCCTCGGCTCTGTAGCTCTCAGCCAATCACAATCAGAGCTACCAGCAGGCAGGGATTTTTAAATCCCCAGCTGCTGATAGCTCAGCAGCGCTATGGAGCCGGGGACAGTGGCAGAAGTCCCCGCTTTTAAAGCCCTTCACTGAAAAGCCATAGACGGGATGCCGGCAGCAGGATCCTCTATCGCAGCTCTCATGTGTGACAGCTGCGGTGGAGAATTGAAGAATTCCCTTTGCTGCATCTGCCACAGATGTGGCAGATGTAGCAGCAGGGAATTCTTTTAACTATCGGGGGTGAAGGAGACATCTGCTGCATGCGGCAGATATGTTCTTCATGCCCGCGGGGATCACAGCAGTGGCGGAGGGGTACGTTTTTTGTTTTTTGTTTTGCACTAAAATGTTTCTTTTTCAGGGAAGGGCTTATATGTAAAGCCCTTCCCTGAAAAAGAATGCAGGGGGCCGGCACAGCATTGTTTTCAATGGAGCCACCGGCAGCAGGGAAAGGGAAAGAAAAAATATATATTATTTCCTCTTTCTTAAAATACAAGAAATAACAAAAAAGGAAAGAGAAGAATAAAGAAAAATAAGAAAAAATGAAGAAAGAATGAAAACATTTTTCAAAAGTGAAAAGCAGAAGTTCAAGGAAAGAGAAGATATAGGCTGAATAAGGAAAAAGAAGGAAAATCAGAAGTATAGAAAGAAAAAGAAGAAAAAAGGTGAAAAAAAAGAAGACCAAGAAGGAAAAAGAAAAAGAAGAAAAAGGGACATGCATGAAACAATGTTAATATTCAGCATGACATCTCTGGTGATTGCGAAATACTGTTGAACAGGTATTTGCTCTGATTTTCATCAGGACATCATGTTCACATCACATTTTTTCTTTATCTTTGTTGTACTCGTCAAGGAAATTTTCAACATATATGCTGAATAGAGATGAGCGAACGTACTCGTCCGAGCTTGATACTCGTTCGAGTATTAGCGTGTTCGAGATGCTCGTTACTCGTAACGAGTACCATGCGATGTTCGAGTTACTTTCACTTTCATCTCTGAGACGTTAGCGCGCTTTTCTGGCCAATAGAAAGACAGGGAAGGCATTACAACTTCCCCCTGCGACGTTCAAGCCCTATACCACCCCCCTGCAGTGAGTGGCTGGCGAGATCAGGTGTCACCCGAGTATAAAAATCGGCCCCTCCCGTGGCTCGCCACAGATTTATTCTGACATAGAGGAGGGAAAGTGCTGTTGGTGCCGGAGCTGCTATAGGCAGAGTGTTAGGAGTATTTTAGGCTTCAAGAACCCCAACGGTCCTTCTTAGGGCCACATCTAACCGTGTGCAGTAGTGTGGAGGCTGCTTTTTGCAGTGTTGCACATTTTTTTTTTTTGTATATCGGCCGTCCAGAGCATTGCGCCCTGCAGTAATTATACATACTCCAGGGCCAGTAGTGGTGGTAAGGCAGGGACAGAAGACATATATTTATTGAATATAGGCAGTGGGCCTTTCCAAAAAGATTTGGGGAAAAAAATCTATTTGGGCTGCCTGTGACTGTCCTCAGTGTACTGGGTCTGTGCTGGGTGTAGTTGTCCTCCTAATTCATACGCAGCCAGCTACGTGTTACAGCAGGCTTGCGCAAAATTATTTCCTGGCTCTGTGTTGGCTGTTACATCACATTCCAGTCCACAGTGCAACAGTCTGCAGTTATTTTACATACTCCAGGGCCAGTAGTGGTGATGCAGGGACAGAAGACATATTTATTGAATATAGGCAGTGGGCCTTTCCAAAAAGATTTGGGGAAAAAAATCTATTTGGGCTGCCTGTGACTGTCCTCAGTGTACTGGGTCTGTGCTGGGTGTAGTTGTCCTCCTAATTCATACGCAGCCAGCTAAGTGTTACAGCAGGCTTGCGCAAAATTATTTCCTGGCTCTGTGTTGGCTGTTACATCACATTCCAGTCCACAGTGCAACAGTCTGCAGTTATTTTACATACTCCAGGGCCAGTAGTGGTGACGCAGGGACAGAAGACATATTTATTGAATATAGGCAGTAGGCCTTTCCAAAAACATTTGGGGGAAAAAATCTATTTGGGCTGCCTGTGACTGTCCTCAGTGTACTGGGTCTGTGCTGGGTGTAGTTGTCCTCCTAATTCATACGCAGCCAGCTAAGTGTTACAGCAGGCTTGCGCAAAATTATTTCCTGGCTCTGCTGTGCGTTCGGTAAGCGAAGTCAGCCTCCAACCACAGGCCAATAAGCGGACATTTAATTACAGCGTTCTGTTTCTGCACTACTGGTAATACACCATGCTGAGGGGTAGGGGTAGGCCTAGAGGACGTGGACGCGGGCGAGGACCCGGAGGCCAGAGTCAGGGTGTGGGCACAGGCCGAGCCAGTGCGGTGGCCAGGGGTAGAGGCAGGGCCAGACCGAATAATCCACCAACTGTTTCCCAAAGCGCCCCCTCGCGCTATGCCACCCTGCAGAGGTCAAGGTGCTCTACGGTGTGGCAGTTTTTCACAGAGACGCCTGACGACCGACGAACAGTGGTGTGCAACCTTTGTCGCGCCAAGATCAGCAGGGGAGACACCACCACACCAGCATGCGCAGGCATATGATGGCCAAGCACCCCACAAGGTGGGACCAAGGCCGTTCACCGCGTCCGGTTTGCACCACTGCCTCTCCCCCTGTGCCCCAACCTGCCACTGAGATCCAACCCCCCTCTGAGGACACAGGCACTACCGTCTCCTGGCCTGCACCCACACCCTCACCTCCGCTGTCCTCGGCCCCATCCAGCAATGTCTCTCAGCGCAGCGTCCAGACGTCGCTGGCGCCACTGTTTGAGCGCAAGCGCAAGTACGCCGCCACACACCCGCACGCTCAAGCGTTAAACGTGCACATTGCCAAATTGATCAGCCTGGAGATGCTGCCGTATAGGCTTGTGGAAACGGAGGCTTTCAAAGGCATGATGGCGGCGGCCCCGCGCTACTCGGTTCCCAGTTGCCACTACTTTTCCCGATGTGCCGTCCCAGCCCTGCACGACCACGTCTCCCGCAACATTGTACGCGCCCTCACCAACGCGGTTACTGCCAAGGTCCACTTAACAACGGACACGTGGACAAGCACAGACAGGCAGGGCCACTATATCTCCCTGACGGCACATTGGGTGAATTTAGTGGAGGCTGGGACAGAGTCAGAGCCTGGGACTGCTCACGTCCTACCCACCCCCAGAATTGCGGGCCCCAGCTCGGTGCTGGTATCTGCGGCGGTGTATGCTTCCTCCACTAAACCACCCTCCTCCTCCTCCAATGCAACCTCTGTCTCGCAATCAAGATGTGTCAGCAGCAGCAGCACGTCGCCAGCAGTCGGTGTCGTGCGGCGTGGCAGCACAGCGGTGGGCAAGGGTCAGCAGGCCGTGCTGAAACTACTCAGCTTAGGAGAGAAGAGGCACACGGCCCACGAACTGCTGCAGGGTCTGACAGAGCAGACCGACCGCTGGCTTGCGCCGCTGAGCCTCCAACCGGGCATGGTCGTGTGTGACAACGGCCGTAACCTGGTGGAGGCTCTGCAGCTCGGCAGCCTCACGCACGTGCCATGCCTGGCCCATGTCTTTAATTTGGTGGTTCAGCGCTTTCTGAAAAGCTACCCACACTTGTCATACCTGCTCGGAAAGGTGCGCCGGGTCAGCGCACATTTCCGCAACTCCAAGACGGACGCTGCCACCCTGCGGACCCTGCAACATCGGTTTAATCTGCCAGTGCACCGACTGCTGTGAGACGTGCCCACACGGTGGAACTCTACGCTCCACATGTTGGCCAGGCTCTATGAGCAGCGTAGAGCTATAGTGGAATACCAACTCCACCATGGGCGGCGTAGTGGGAGTCAGCCTCCTCAATTCTTTACAGAAGAGTGGGCCTGGTTGGCAGACATCTGCCAGGTCCTTCGAAACTTTGAGGAGTCTACCCAGATGGTGAGCGGGGATGCTGCAATCATTAGCGTCACCATTCCTCTTCTATGCCTCTTGAGAAGTTCCCTGCAAAGCATAAAGGCAGACGCTTTGCACTCGGAAACGGAGGAGTGGGAAGACAGTATGTCGCTGGATAGTCAGAGCACCCTCATGTCTATATCTCAGCGCGTTGAGGAGGAGGAGGAGGGGGAGGAGCATGAGGAGGAGGGGGAAGAGACAGCTTGGGCCACTGCTGAGGGTACACATGCTGCTTGCCTGTCATCCTTTTAGCGTGTATGGCCGGAGGAGGAGGAGGAGGAGAAGGAGGATCCTGAAAGTGATCTTCTTAGTGAGGACAGCCATGTGTTGCATACAGGTACCCTGGCACACATGGCTGACTTCATGTTAGGATGCCTTTCTCGTGACCCTCGCGTTACACGCATTCTGGCCACTACGGATTACTGGGTGTACACACTGCTCGACCCACGGTATAAGGAGAACCTTTCCACTCTCATTCCCGAAGAGAAAAGGGGTTCGAGAATGATGCTATACCACAGGGCGCTGGTGGACAAACTGATGGTAAATTTCCCATCCGACAGTGCTAGTGGCAGAAGGCGCAGTTCCGAGGGCCAGGTAGCAGGGGAGGCGCAGAGATCAGGCAGCATGTACAGCACAGGCAGGGGAACATTCTCCAAGGCCTTTGCCAGCTTTATGGCTCCCCAGCAAGACTGTGTCACTGCTCCCCAGTCAAGGCTGAGTTGGCGGGGGCACTGTAAAAGGATGGTGAGGGAGTACGTAGCCGATCGCACGACCGTCCTCGGTGATGCCTCTACCCCCTACAACTACTGGGTGTCGAAGCTGGACACGTGGCCTGAACTCGCGCTGTATGCCCTGGAGGTGCTTGCTTGTCCTGCGGCTAGCGTCTTGTCAGAGAGGGTGTTTAGTGCGGCTGGGGGAATCATCACGGATAAGCGTACCCGCCTGTCAACCGACAGTGCCGACAGGCTTACACTCATCAAGATGAACAAAGCCTGGATTTCCCCAGACTTCTCTTCTTCACCAGCGGACAGCAGCGATACCTAAGCAATACGTAGGCTGCACCCGCGGATGGAAGCATCGTTCTCTATCACCATCAAAAATGGGGACATTTTTGCTTCATCAATCTGTGTATAATATTCCTCCTCCTCCTGCTGCTCCTCCTCCTGAAACCTCACATAATCACGCCGAACGGGCAATTTTTCTTAGGCCCACAAGGCTCAGTCATATAATTTTTCTAAACAATTTTTATACATTTCAATGCTCATTAAAGCGTTGAAACTTGCACCTGAACCAATTTTTATTTTAACTGGGCTGCCTCCAGGCCTAGTTACCAATTAAGCCACATTAACCAAAGCGATTAATGGGTTTCACCTGCCCTCTTGGTTGGACATGGGCAATTTTTCTGAGGTACATTAGTACTGTTGGTACACCAATTCTTGGGGGCCCTCGCCTACAGTGTAATCTAATTAATTTTTAGCCCACCTGCATTACAGCTGACGTTACATCAGCTGTGTTGGGCACTGCAATGGGATATATTAATGTACAGCCGGTGGGTTCCAGGGAGCCACCCATGCTGTGCGTGCACACGGAATTCCCATTGCGGAGTTGTACCTGCCTGTGACTATTTATAAAAAAACGCGGTCTGACTGGGGCATGCAGACACTTTGACAGAATGAATAGTGTGTGGCACATAGGTTCCCCATTGCTATGCCCACGTGTGCAGCTCCTGATGGCGGTGGCACAGGATTATATTTCTCATTGCTTCTGTACAGCATTGTGGGCTATCGCCCCACCCCTTTTAAAGAGGGTCGCTGCCTAGCCGTGCCAACCCTCTGCAGCGTGTGCCTGCGGTTCCTCCTCATGGCAGACGCACTTATAAATAGACATGAGTGTGGCGTGGCATGAGGGCAGCTGAAGGCTGCGCAGAGACAATTTGGTGTGCGCTGTGGACAATGGGTCGTGCAGGGGGGGTTGGGCAGCATGTAACCCAGGAGAAGTGGCAGCAGAGTGTCATGCAGGCAGTGATTGTGCTTTGTTGGAGGTAGTGTGGTGCTTAGCTAAGGTATGCATTGCTAATGAGGGCTTTTCAGAAGTAAAAGTTGTTGGGGGGGGGCACTCTTGCCGCTATTGTGGCTTAATAGTGGGACCTGGGAACTTGAGATGCAGCCCAACATGTAGCCCCTCGCCTGCCCTATCCGTTGCTGTGTCGTTCCCATCACTTTCTTGAATTGCCCCGATTTTCACAAATGCAAACCTTAGAGAGCATCGGCGATATACAAAAATGCTCGAGTCGCCCATTGACTTCAATGGGGTTCGTTACTCGAAACGAACCCTCGAGCATCGCGATAATTTCGTCCCGAGTAACGAGCACCCGAGCATTTTGGTGCTCGCTCATCTCTAATGCTGAACATAAAAGGCCTAATTTAATGCACTGCATGAGATACAGTGGTGTAATCGTCCATAGGCCCAAGATATACATAAAAAGGGTATAACAACATATACCTGCAAAAAGACACTATTTTTTCTATAGAACAAAGAACAATCATGGTGGCTGCCATGCAGTTGCCAGTTCAAATCTGACCAAGGGCAATATCTGGATGGAGTTATGTTTTCTTTGGGTTTATTCTCCTTTTCGTCAGGAGCAGAAAGTATAAGCATGCTGCAGTTCTAGGAGTTCAATTCTGGAGTTCTAGGCTCAAACTCTTGATGGAGTTTTTCGAAGTCCATGCAGATGTTATCCTTAATGGGATTTGAACCTATGGCCCCAGCACTGAAAGATAAGAGTGCTAGCAACTGATACAGACATACACATGAACATAAATGAAGCTGTTTTACACTCCCACTGTTTTCAACGAGTTGAAATTGGCAGTCCATATTCATGATTATTTTGATTAATTCCTTGTCATGCTGGCTTACAGAATATTAATGATGCTAAGCACCAGAAAGCCCAACAGCTCACAAGTGAACCACCCTGGCAGCGACACCCCGGACTCCCATAACTTGCTAGAAATACATGTTATTGATTGATATTTTGACCAAAATATACAAGCTCACTGAGTCCCTACAATTAGATTTATTAGTTCTATCAGTGCAAACAGTAAGATTCCCTGGAATACTAATTTTAGACAGCACATCCTACACTATATAGATAAGATGTGGGGCATAACAACCATGGTCACAGCATGTGCAACCACAATCGGGCTGAGAGGGGGAGTGGGCCTGCAACGGCTAGGGTTGCTATCCAGCCATTTATCTGTCTAGAAGGTTGGTGCTGGTATTTATTTTTTACCTGTCCTATTAGAAGCTGGTAAAAAATGAATACTTGCATCAGATAGCAATCAGACCCACCAGTGCATTAACTTGCTGAGGTATCATTCCAGTTGCCACCCATTATACTGACAACGGGCCCTTGACTCCTCCCGGTGTCTGTGCTGTGTACAGTATGTGTACAAATGTAGATGCCGGGAGACTCAATAAGTGAATGCTGCTACCCAGCCGGGATCTACACAAAGGGGGTTACTATTCCTACTAGGGCCACTATTACTACTGTGGCTAGTAATAGGGTCCCTATTACGACTGGAACCAATATGGGGGGTCACTATTACTACGGGTGCCAATATGGAAGGCACTACTACTGCTGCTGCCAATACTGGGGCAGTATTTGGAGGACTGTAGAAGGTGATTGGGATTTTTTAAGGACTACGTAGGGCGATGGGTGTTGTTTGGAGGATGATGGGGTTTTTGGAGGGGGACTGTAGAGTACGATGCAAATCTGCTCTGCATGTTCTACCTGCAAACACTGCATCTATTCCAAGACTTCCTCCTGATGAATTCTTGCAAAACTTGTCTTCAGCCTTTGATTTCTTAATTTCATGTGTCCATCCAATCAGCAGGGACTAGGTGTACTACTCTACAATTCATGTCTTTCCTCACTTTTATTGGCAATTTTTCGTAAGGGTCAATATTACTTTGATTTTTAGGTAAGTTTGGTTACTTATGACTCTCTGTAATATATATTACCTTCAAAGCATGACATTTTCTGGCTGTCGTGACTATTTCTAATCCTTTTCAAAGTAGGTACTTGTGTCTACTGCAGAGCAAACATTTTATTAGATTAAAAACGACAGATGTGACAAGAAATGCTGTGCATTTAGTTTGAGAAATGGAGTTACTTTTTGACACATCAAAGGAGCATTTGGAAATAAATGGCAAGATTATTTTATAGAAGTTGCAAATATCAGACTGGAAAAGTAATAGTCCTGTACTGCCTCGCCAATTTATGCCAGAAGCCAAAATTGATGATCCTTGGTGGACATATTGCAATCACTGAGCGGCACACGGGGATATGAACCTACATTTTGGAGAAAATTTCGGAATAGGATTTGTAGATCTGTAAAGGCTGATTTAACCAATAAAAATAAAGATGAAGTTTCAGATTTTGTTTAGGGATAGTAAAATCTACTAAAATTCTTATTTTAAAGTAAGCTGGCAACAAATCAGCAGTTATATTGAACTGATAGGGAGCTCGTGTCTCTGCGATCACCTAAACATCAACATTTTGAATGTGATCATAGCAAAGTTTACCAAGCCCGGAGGAGATATTTTAACAAACTCCTTTTGTTCGGCTGATAGGAAATGTAGGCATACTAGTGGATTCATTTGCATAACAGTTTATACCATTTTTAAGCAAAGCAGCTGTGCACCCATATATATATATATATATATATATATATATATATTTCCAAATATACTAAGAATTGTATAGAAATTCTTACACTACTGACTTGTCTTCCATAGATATGAGATTTTACGGAAACAGCAAATCACTGCATTTAACGATGCATCTTAACCCTTTCTAATCCAATTTGTATCCTGGTTTTCCTAGGGGGCTTAGTCTTTTTCTGCCGTTATACAACGGCACTGTATGCTGGCTAAAGCCACTACTGCATGAGGTGACACGTTGGATAGGCTCCAACAGCAGAAAGGCTGGCAATATACAGTAAGAGAACCCCGACAGATGTCTTCCAACATCGAGCTGTACAGCCTTAATTATAATGTCTTAAGACGTCAGACAGTGGATTGGAAAGGGTTAAAGGCAACCTGTCACCATATTTTACCTATTAAACTCTCTATACCATTTAAACAGTGATGTAATGAGCATTTACACAGTTACTTACTTCACCATTTTGAGCCAAGCATACTTTTAAAATCAAGGGCTTTAAGTTCCCCATGCCGCATGCAAATCATCAGTTATCAGTGGGCTTGCCAAACCATCTGTGATGGGCTATCCGGACCATAGAAGGACAAGGAATACAATTTGTTCTTGGAGGCTAGGTCCCCTGACCAAGACTTTAGTCACAAGTGTTACGTCCGCTTGGCACACTAAAAAGCCACGCCTCTGTACAGACGCATGATGGTGTCCAAATAAAACCGCAAACATGCTTATAGTAATTTGCAAGAACTAATTGCACCTCCAGGTGAGATGGTAGGACCCCTGTCCCTTACTAACCAGGAAAGGTGGGGCACCCCTGTCTGAAAGCGGGGTGATTGTCCAGATAAGGTCAGCCCCACTGTCTTCATCTGGTGAAGATGCACTAAACACAGGACACGACACTGATGCACAAAACACACAGAAAAGGACAGTTCACCACTCATGTCTGGCAACCTGCCCAAATAGAACATGTCACTGTTCACACCAACACACAAGGTGACGCATACCACATAGAACAGGACTGCACATAAAGTACATGTCTGGCCACTTGCACAGACATATCAAACACGTTGCTGTTCACACCAACATACCAGGTTGTGCATACAACATATAACAGGAAGCCAACCCAGAGCTCACATGCATACAGATGGTAAACCATAGCCAGTCCGAGTGTACTCACACCAGGGGGGTAGAAAGTCAGCCATCATGCTGGCATAGGAAACAGTGTCAGGCATCACCCATCCGACACACACACAAGACAAAAGACGTCTGAAGGCCGCACCAGTCAAAGGGAAGGGAAAAGGGGGTCTGCATATGATAGACAAGGACTACAGGTGTCCAGACCGTCTTCAGGGACAGTGAGAGACACACAACAGACTAGCATGCAAACAACCAGCTCTGAGTGGGATTAACACAGAGTAAGGCACTAGAATGACCAGCATTACCATTTTCTGCAGACCGCTGTGATATGTACCTGTGTATTATCTCTTCTACTGCTGACTGTCTGGCGTCCACACAAGACCCATGCGGATAAGTCCTGTGCACGCTATGTCAGTAGGGAGGGATTTCCATCTTATTCCCTCTGGCTACGTTATTCTCCCTCCTTGTCAGGATATATTGTGCTTTCGTATCAGGCCCATAGGATAAGTCTTGTGCGATGCCTATCCTCGTTGTGACATTGTTTTAGCAGTACTAGGCCCGCTGGATACGTCCTGTACTGCGTGTTATCCTTAGGAGAAGTACCATCTTTTTTTTATGCCTCAAGGGTCTAGAGGCCCCTTTTTTTTAAAGGGGAGGTACTGTTAGATGCGTGCTTTTGGGACCTGTGGTTCTACAGGTTTCCCTGAACACAGCTTCACAGGTGAGGGTTAATTGAGCTGGCTGGGTGTGGAGTTCCTCCCAACAGCCAATCCCCATGGGTCTGCTGCATATATATACCAGTCCCTCTGCCAGATGAAGCTGGTATCCATTCACTCTATGGTTTTGTTGTCCTGCATACCTGTGTATGATGTGTGTGAACAGAGTCTTGTCCAGCATCTGTGCAGGTGACCATGCTAGCCCTAGTGTGTTGGTGTGAACGGTGTTCTGTCCTGCTGGATTATGCATGATCTCTGGGCTAGTGAGGTTCTAAGGTTCCAGTGTGGGGCCACCCTTATAGGGGTGATCGCCCTGCTTGCAGGCAGGGTTCTGGTGGATGTTGTCTCGTTAGAGTAGGGAACCGCGAGACAAGGACCCTTGAAGTTCGGACTCGTGGGCTTAAGTGACTTGGCCAATCCATTAACTAATACCTCGTACTTTTACAGCAATTCCATTTGTTATGTGTACAGGTATGCAAGGTGAGTGTTTTGGTCATTTGTCAGTCCTTACGTTATGTCTTTTCGTGAGTCCAGTTTCCAGTTCTCCCTTTTGGGTTCCAGCCAGCGTGTCCTGTTTGAACGCGTTACCACTCCTGCGGCTAGGTGCGCCCAGTGGACGCAACAATAGGACTCTCTAGGTGGAGTTAGACAGGGCTTCCGTGCATGCAGATAGTTTAATGGACTCCACCAGGAAGCTTGTTGCCATCTTGAGGACCGGTAGCGAGTCTAGGATTTGCTCATGTGGGGTTTTATTCTGGATGTGAAGCTCTAGCTGACTCAGCCAGATGTCGAGTGTTCTGGCCATGCAAGTGGCTGCCACGCCAGGTCTAAGCAGGCTTGAGGCCGCCTCCAACATTTTCTTCAGGAGGCTCTGTGCTTTTCAGTCGATAGGGTCTTTTAACTGTGTGCAATCCTCAAAAGCTAAGGACATACGTGTCACATCTGTCTCCTGAGACCTGTGGTTTTACAGGTGCTCTGGAGTTCTCCTGCTGAGGTGTGGGGGATTGTGCTGGCTGGGTGTGTGTATATCCAGTCAGCCAATCACTCCAGGTCAAGTACACATAAAAGTTGTCTTCCCAAGTGTGGGTGTGGTCAGCTTTCTCTGTTCTCATTCTCTCGGTGTGGTGTGAGCAGGTTCTATGAGTGGTGTCTGCAAGAAAGGCTTGTGTTTTGGGTTTTGTTTGGTTATGTCGCTGGACTCTGGGACTAATGGTTGTGTTTGCTGCTGTATGGTGTAAATATGGCTCTGTGCGTCTTCTCTGTCCAGTTGTCCCAGTCGGTGGTGGCATGTGTATGTGTCCTATCCAGGGTGCGTGGGTTCTTTAGAGCAACAGGGGCCCAGATCCGAAGACCGCTAGGCTGCCCTTTATTGGGGCAATGTCCCTGCTCAAGTAGGTTTGTGTCCCTTACCCTAGTGGAAGATAGGGAGGTGTTAATCTGTGCTAATTCATCTGGTGCTTCTTATCAATCTGGGTCATATTCGTGTGGGCCCGTCGGTGCTCACTTGCCCACATGAACGCAACAGAACGCATAGCGACTTTTGCCACTAGGATGTCTACTTTAGGCATAGCCTCTCAGTCATTACAATCCTCCTCTGAGAACAGGTAGCGCCTTTTAATGCCCCTGGAGACAAAGGAGCTTGTCTCATGTCTTCTCCATTCCTTCTTAATTAGCCTCTGAATGTTGCAGTGGACTGGGAAATCCACGGCGTTGCACCGCAGCTATTAGGTTCTATTAACCTTAATAGCGCAATGTTCATCCTGCGGAATCCCGCAAAACCACGGCATGTTCTAAATGCCACTGGAATACTACATTGATTACAATAGAAGCAGTCCGTCACGTTATACTTCCTCTGTATCAGGAATACGTAACCCCGCCCATCGCATCATGCGCTGTACTGCGCATGCGCGTCAGGCGGGACCGTGGACAGCAGATCTGGGAGGTGAGTATGGTGTCTTTGGGGAGGGAAGGGGGGTGCCGTGACAGACTCCGCTGCGATATTCCGCTGGCGGAGTCCGTCACAGCCGTGGGCATGACCCCTAAGGGTAGTCCTGATTGCCTTGTTTAGTTCCCTTATGCCTTCGAGGTTAAAGAGAATTTTTTTTGTAACCTTTGTTATCATCTGGGGGCTCGTTTCGATTTACGTCCTCCTCCACCTCTGAGAATGTTACAATTTTATCGGAGTCTGTCTCAGAATAGAGGAAGTAAAGGGTGTTGCATCCTGGGACGCTAAGGCTGAGCGGGCATCGTCTCTAGCAGGCTGATATCCTCCATGAAGCCTCCAGATTATTCTTTAATAATCTGGGCTATGCATAACTTGCACAACAGTTTAGGGTATGCTGGCAGCAACTTTTTCCTGCAAGCTGTGCAATTTTTGTTTTTGCAGACCTGGCCACATTCTTAGTAAACAAATGTAAGTAAATGTATAAATGCCTATACACAAATACGATTGTTTGCATGAGGCACCCAACGGGCTACATACAACACTAGAGGTTGCAGCCAGTTCAGGGATGTCTGACATTGGAGTGCTTATACCTGCTAACACTGCAGTTACATAGACCAGGATCCTGTACTACACCTACCCTGTTTCCCCGAAAATAAGACGCGTCTTATATTAATTTTTACTCCCAAATATGCGCTACGCCTTATTTTCAGGGGGTGTCTTATTTCACTGCAGCAAATCCGTCTGTGGCCGGTAATCCCTCAATTGGCCAGCTTTGTGGACGAAATTTCTCAGAAATCTCGTCCACATGTGACAGCAAATCTGTGACGGCAAAGCTGGGAGAAGCCAGCGTTGTGGTGCGGATTCACCGGCCACAGAAACAGAAAAGCGTGCAGCCAGGTCGCTTCAAAACAAGCGGCTGAGTGCCGTGGGTTTTGAAGCAGCGCTTTCCCGGCGGAAATCTCGCTGTTTATTGCTGTGGCCAAACTGCAAGATTTCCGCTCTGTGAGAACCCAGCCTTAAGAATCACACACAGGTTGCCTGATTCACACACAGAGCCATAAAAAAATAAGGGCTGTAAAGTAACGTACCAGTCTGCAGACAGAAGTTCCTGGACCACCTGTAAGCAGGGATGGTATTGCAGCTTCCGGCCACCAGGGGGAGCTCATCACAGCAGACGTGTACAGCAGGAACAGAACGTACAGTATGGACTTTTCCAGCCAGCAAGGGGAGCTCACAACAGCACACTCGTACAGCACAGCAGGGACAGGATAACAGCAGACTGTCTGCAGATCTACCTATACATCTGGAGGTAGGAGACAACGGGGATGGCAGCAGGGGACAGGCCTCTTGACTTGTCTACACACTTTACTATGCCTTACTATCGGGGGTGCCTTATATTTGGGACTTCTGCAAATTTTGAGGGGTGTCTTATTTTCAGGGGGTGTCTTATTTTCGGGGAAACACGGTAGGATCTATATGTTTTCTTTTGGTCTCTCAGATTCCTTTTTGAATTAGGTGCCGTAGTCCCGCCACCAACGCGACCACGTGCATGGGTGTGCAGGCCGTGCTCCCAACGTCAGCAGTGTATCAGAACGCTGCACCTGCTCCTACAGAGGGAACCAGCAGCGCCATAAAGGGGGAGAAGATTCACATATAACCACCTTGGGCTACAGTGAGGAATCCGGACTGGGATAACTGCCCCTGCAGCGACCCAGGAAACGTTCCTAAGGAAGGGAGAACAGCCCCTGCTGCTTCTGATCTATGGTAACTATCTTGACTCTTCATACCTGGAACTCCTGAGAGCTCCCTGCAACTCTCTGGAATATGCCTACTGACAGGACAGGAAAACACCGAGGTGAGTGGGACAGGGGGAGCTTTAAGTCTCTCTGCGTGTGCATGTCCTATGAGGAGGAGGCAATCTCAGGTGTGCGGTCGTGGAGACAACTGGGAAAATGATGCCTTTTCAAGAATGCTAAAATTGAATGCAGGAAGAAGGGGTTAAATATGTAGCTCATGAAATTTGATCCCTTTCTTGCCCATCATTTAGAGACACTCGTACATTAAAGCAGACGTCATATTTCATACCTATTATCTACGGTTTATGGGAAATTATTATGCTGATGAGTAAAAAGGTCCTACAAATCATAACCTAATAAAATAAATCAAAAGCATTATTCTTTGATTATTGACCGTGCAAGAGATTCATCAAATTCAGACTAGCTGACTTTAATTTTGAAGTATGTTTCCCTGGATACTGTGGTTTAAGAGCATTTTATTGGATTCCAAGTATCTACAGGCCATAAAGAGAGGGAGACTGCCGTGACAGTTTTTAATCAATTGAAAACTCTTAGCCTGGACATAAAAAGTGCACTTGGTCAGTCTTATGACAATGCATCAAACATGTCGAGAAAATGTAAGAGCTTACAAGCTATTTCAGAAACAGAGTGCCTGTGCCTTGTGAAGCACATTCATTAAACCTTGTGGGAAATAATGCTATAGAGAAACGTGAAAATGCTGCAGAAGTTTTCAATTCTCTGCAATTGGTATACAATTTTAGCTCATTGTTGACTGACAGATGGATAAGACCATGCTCTAGCTTTGTTAGTGAATCAGGGAGAAAGTAACTTTCTGTCTGGAGTCTTAGTGGAACATGATAGTCTGCAAGAGTAAAATCCTACAAACATACTCTATAAAAATGACTGTTATATCTATGAATTTCTTTAAAAGATATCACAAGATGAAGAAGTAAATGCTGCTACACAACGCAAGTCAAGGACTCTCGTGAGGAAGATGAAGTAGTGAGATATTGCTTTCAGGGCAGCATTCTGGAACAGAATATTAGTTTGGATACAACAGGTAAAAAGTTGCAAGAAAAGGCACTAGAACGATCTGTTGTTGTAAACCTTTTAAAATTACTTGCTGAAAATGTAAACTCTGTACATAATTTACCGCTATTTAAACCAGCATGCAAAATCATCTGCTGACCAACAGTGCAAAAAGGAAAAATTAAGGCCACATAAGTGCCTGATATTGCTTTTAACGAGAGCCGCGACCACTACAACGGGGGTGAGGCAGCAGCTTTTGCTCTGACACCTGTGTATTTGCAGCGCTGTCAGCAGGTGCCCGATTAACTGGAATCCCAAACGGTGGACCTGAGTTGCTCAACTATTGATGACCTATTCTGACAGAACCCCTTTAATATAACCCTAAATTAATATAACTCTAATGGTATCCCCAACCCTAGTCCTAACCCTAACTTAACCTCTTAGTACTGAAGCCTCTTTGTGCCTTAATGACCAAATAGTTTTTCAGTTTTTTCCGTCGTCTAATTTCAAGACAATAACTTTTTAATTTGTCTGTCAACATAGCCGTATAAGGGTTTGCTTTTTGTAGGACAAGTTGCATATTTTAACCCATAAATGATGCGGCTGTTTTTTTTCCATTTTCCTTTTTTTCTCTCCTCTTTTAGGCCTCATGTCCACGGGCAAAAGAAGAATTAAAATCCGCAGCGGATTTTAACACTTCTCCCGCGCGCGGATCCGCACCCCATAGGGATGCATTGACCACCCGCGGGTAGATAAATACCCGCGGATGGTCAATAAAAGTGATTTTAAAAAAATGGAGCATGAAAAAATCTGGACCATGCTCCATTTTCGTGCGGGTCTCCCGCGGGCTTCTATTGAAGCCTATGGAAGCCGTCCGGATCCGCGGGAGACCTAAAATAGGAATTTAAAAGAATTTACCCATCCGGAGCGGACCGGGAAGGTCTTCTCTTCCTCACGGCCAGATCTTTCTTGCTTCGGCTCGGCGGATGTGCCCGGCGCATGCGCGCGGCCCGTCGGCGACGTGCCGCCGGCGTGACGAGTTCATCCGCCGGCCGAAAAAGAAGATCCGGCCGTGAGGAAGAGAAGACCTTCCCCGCCCGCTCCGGATGGGTAAATTCTTTTAAATTCCTATTTTCAGCGCCCATGTCCGCGGGGCAGGAGGGACCCGCTGCAGATTCTCCATGTTAAATCCGTAGCGGGCCTGATTTTCTCCGTGGACATGAGGCCTTAAGGCCTCATGTCCACGGGGAAAATCAGATCTGCTCCGGATTTGTAATGCGGATTTGGGCCGCGGATGCAGTGCGGATGAGCTTAAAATTGTATTTTATTGCATGCGGATGACACGCGGATGCGTTTTTTTCACGCGTATATGCACGCGGATGGCATTTTTGCATCTGTGCGTGAAAGAAAACGCAAGGCCACTGAAAAAGAAGCCAAACCCCTGGCCAAGCCCCAAATAGTAGTCCAGCCCAGTGGCCCACACCTCGGAGCCATTTTACGTTAAGCATTGTACCAAGCAGGGTGGCAGTTTCTGATGCCGCAAGAAAGGCCCTTACTTCATGGCTGCTGTACTCCACATTTGTGGAGGATGACTCATCTACAGTAGAGGAGGAGGAAGTGGTTCTGCATATTTTTTGCCAGAGCAAAGACGCGGGTTGAGCGTTTGAGGATGGTCAAATACCAACAACTTCAACAGTTGACGGTGTGGACCAGAATCAAGCGATAAGGCCTGCATCTACTGGTATTCGGATCAGAGATCATTTCGCAGACTACTTCCTGACTTCTCAGGGAGCAGTTCCGTGGCAGCTGGCCTCTATCCGTTAAGTCTGAAGGTCAGGACTTTCCAAACTGTCAAATTACTTTTTTTTACCGGCCCAAATTTTTTTTAGGTAGTTTTTTTTTAAGTTAGGGACTCGCAAGATAATGAGGACCCTTGACGTGGGTTGCGAGCTCAAGTAATATGGTCAAAATTTGTTCTAGTGACTATTGTCTTTTAGCTGACTTTGACCATATTATGAACCAATACCTCATTTTTTCCTTGGGTTGGAATTTGAAAAAAAATTAGTCCTAATAAAAACTGTTTTTTGAAAATCTGCTTCTTGTCATTTATGTTATAACTTTATGCAGCGTCTTTTACCTGCACTGACTTTGCCCAGTTTTCTTTAAGCTGTCACCCATCATTGTCTTTCAGCATGCTGAAAGACAGAGATGAGCTTTATCAGCGATTCACAGTGGGTTATAACTGATACTACTGTTTCAGCTGTATTCCGCTGCCTGATGACAGGCAGGGTATGGAGAACAGAGTGGCCCAGCTGTCTTCTGCATTCCCTGCTCAGAGCGCTCCACTGTATAACAGCTGGGTCCCCTGAGCAGACAACACCTGGATGTAGAAGACAAACGGCTCCCCGCTTGTCCTCTGCATCCTCCACTGGGAGCACTCGGCTGTATGACAGCCAGTTGCTTTCAGTGGGGAAAAGCCGGATACAGAAGACAAGCGGAAACCCTGCTATGAGTGCAAGGGTGAAGCACTAACCTGGAAAGCAGACTACAGTAAATCAAACATTATAAAAGATTACATTAAAAAATGGCTAGTGCAAAAAGGAATAGCAAAAGGTATGTGAACAATTTTTTTTATTAATTTGTTTTTGTAATAAAATGTTACTCTTTTTTCTTTTTAACCAAAAAAACGAAAAAAATCTGAAATTTTTTATTATAACATATAGTACAAAGATTGCCAAAAAGCATTTTAATATTACAAGTTTTCATAATGGGGGGGATTACTTTGGGAAGTTGAGGGCCCTTCCTGGGCCCAATCTTGCCCGGAGCTGCTGTTCATTTCGTATTGTGGGTAGGGTGGCTGCCAAACCGTAGAAGCAACATGTTCCCTAGCCTGGCGCCCATAGTAGGAATACGGGCTCGCTGGTGGAGGAGTGGGTGGTGGTGGTGGTGCTGGACGCCCTGAAGCAATTTGGCCTTGTAAAAACCTGAGTTTAGATTGGTCAATTGAAGCAAATACATAATATGGGTGGTTGAGTGGTGTTGCCATTTCAATTATGTACGAAAAGCATCCCTGCACGCACATGCGAATCTCTTCTGGCATCGCGCGCAGAGACGCAGCTACATAGTGTCCATATGTCTTCAATGTGTTGGCAGGCTCCTTGGACGCCCGCAACACTTCATGGACCTCTCGTCGGATTTGGGTTTTTTCAGCCTCTGCTTGCGCTTTAGCTGCTGCGGCCTCTGCGGCTAAATCCGTGGCAGAGGGCCTGCCTCTTTTCCTTTTTGCTGGTGCAGCAGAAGGCTCGGCACAGCTCTCCGCCTGCTCTTCTGCTGTGGCCACAGAGGCGGGGGGTGTTAGGCGAGGCCACACTGCCTTCGATGGACTTCATAGAAGGGCTCTGCTCTGCAGGTAAACTATCAGTTGTCCTGTGAAGAAGAAATGAAAAATTAGTAGTTGACCTCTCAAAACAGCTGTTTTTAACCCCTTCTCTCCCCAAATAGAAGGAGTTAACACTAGAGATGAGCGAACATACTCGCTAAGGGCAATTGCTCGAGCGAGCATTGGCCTTAGCGAGTACCTGCCCGCTCGAGAGACAAGGTTCGGGTGCCGGCGCGGGGAAGCGGTGAGTTGTGGCAGTCAGCAGGGGGAGACAGGGAGAGAGAGATCTCCCCTCCGTTCCTCCCTGCTCTCCCCTGCAGCTCCCTGCCCACCGCCGTCACCTGAACCTTGTCCCTCGAGCAGGCAGGTACTCGCTAAGGGCAATGCTTGCTCCAGCAATTGCCCTTAGCGAGTATGCTCGCTTATCACTAGTTAACACGTGTCAGTGCGAATGTATACTTACGGCCTCATCCCTACAGTACGGCGTAGGTATCCCAGTTTCTTGAAATGTAAATACTGCCACTTGGTCTTCCCTCCTGCGCCACTCCTTCGGACAGCCAAGTACTCCTTCCTCCAATGGTCCTTGGCGCTCCTCCAACACTCTCACATTTTATCCACTGCAACAGGGAATTAAGGGGGAAAAAGGTAAAAATAATTATTTCAAAGAGTAACAAAAGGCAATGTTGAAAATATGCAGCATCCTTGCAAACACGCATGCGACATGCACATGCATGCATACAAACATTCAACAACACACGCATGCACACACATGCACGCTCACATGCACACAGACATGCACGCTGACATGCACACACGCATGCACGCTGACATGCACACACACATGCACGCTGACGTGAAAACTGACATGCACGCTGACATGCACACATGCACGCTGACATACACACATGCACACTGACATGCACACACACATGCACGCTGACATGTACACATGCATGCACACTGACATGCACACACGCATGCACGCTGACATGCACACACGCACGCATGCATGCTGACATGCACACACATGCTGACCTGCACACTGACATGCACACACGCATGCACACTGATATGCACACACGTATGCACGCTGACATGCACACATGCACGCACACTGACATGCACACACACATGCACGCTGACATGCACACACACATGCACGCTGACATGCACACACGTATGCACGCTGACATGCACACACACATGCACTCTGACATGCACACACACATGCACGCTGACATGCACACACACATGCACGCTGACATGCACACACACATGCACGCTGACATGCACACACATATGCACGCTGACATGCACACACACATGCACTCTGACATGCACACACACATGCATGCTGACATGCACACACACATGCACGCTGACATGCACGCTGACATGCATGCTGACATGCACACACGTATGCACACTGACATGCACACACGCATGCACACTTACATGCACACATGCATGCACACACACCCATGCTCAAATACTTACACAATTTTTTTTTGTGGTCGACTGTCCAAGATGGCCATTCAGTATTTAAGGCCGCGCCCAATTCCTCCCATGCCATGTCGCGCTTGTTGCGGTCTTTATAATCATCATAGGCGGGATCCCAGATGCAGGGGTGGTCCTGCATGAGCGTTTTCAGCTTCCAATGCTTTAAATCCGCAGCAGATCTCCCGCACCCGATAATTGGCATTGGCATGCGACATGCACATGCATGCATACAAACATTCAACAACACACGCATGCACACACATGCACGCTCACATGCACACAGACATGCACACACGCATGCACGCTGACATGCACACACACATGCACGCTGACGTGAAAACTGACATGCACACACATGCACGCTGACATGCACACACGCATGCAAGCTGACATGCACACACATGCTGACATGCACACTGACATGCACACATGCATGCACACTGATATGCACACACGTATGCACGCTGACATGCATACATGCACACACACTGACATGCACACACACATGCACGCTGACATGCACACACGTAAGCACGCTGACATGCACACACATGCACGCTGACATGCACACACATGCAGTCTGACATGCACACACATGCACTCTGACATGCACACACGCATGCACACTTACATGCACACATGCATGCACACTTACATGCACTCCTGCATGCACACACACCCATGCTCAAATACTTACACAATTTTTTTTTTTGTGGTCGACTGTCCAAGATGGCCATTCAGTATTTAAGACCGCGCCCAATTCCTCCCACGCCATGTCACGCTTGTTGCGGTCTTTATAATCATCATAGGCGGGATCCCAGATGCAGGGGTGGTCCTCCATGAGAGTTATCAGCTTTCCAGTGTCACAATTAAGAGCTGCCATTCTGCTTTTTTGCTCTCCTGTTCTGAACTCCAAAATGGCCGATGCTGGAGGTGTTTTGCCCACTGTGCCACACCCCAAGGTACTTTGCCCACCTCCAATGCTTTAAATCCGCAGCAGATCTCCCGCACCCGATAATTGGCATTTAAAATCCGCAGCGGATCTCCCGCACCCATAGAGGTCTATGGGGACCATCCGGACTGTGATCCGCACTAAAATGGAGCATGTCTATTTTTTTTTATGCTCCAGATTTTTTTAAATTCCCTTTTATTGACCATCCGCAGGTATTTATCTACCCGCGGGTGGTCAATGCATCCCTCTGGGGTGCGGATCCGCGTGCGAGTGATCCGCTGCGGATTTTAATTCTTATTTTGCCCGTGGACATGGGCCCTAAAAAATCGTAACTCCTTTAGTTATCCATCGACGAGGCTGTATGAGGGCTTGTTTTTTTGCAGGACAAGTTGTATTTTTCAATGGTGCTATTTAATGTACTTATAAAACTTTAAAAAATTCTAAGTGTAGTAAAATGAAAAGAAAACTGAACTTCCGCCATCTTTCAGTGCGTCTTGTTTCTACAGCACACAAACTACAACAAAAATGACATGATAACTTTATTCTATGGGTCAGTACGATTACTACGATACCAAATTTATACAGTTTTTTTTTCTGTAGAACTTTTAAGACATTTCAATTTTTTTAAATTATTTTCTGCTGCCATCTTCTGCGCGCAATAACTTTTTTATTATTCTGTCGACATAGTTGTGTGGAGGCCCTTTTTTTGAGAGACATCCTGTAGTTTCCTTTGGTACCATTTTGGATGCAATACAACTTTTTGATTGCTTTTTATTGCATTTTTTCTTGGAGACAGAGTGACCAAAAAAGTGCATTTTTGGTGTTCCACCATGCGGGGTAAATAATGAATTATGTTGATAGATCGGACTTTTATGGATGTGGCAATACCAAATATGTATTTTTGATTAATGACTTAGATTCTTTTATTATAAATATGGCAAAAGGAGGGTGACATACTTTTTTTTTTTTTAGTGTCCCTAGGGGACAACAATAGAGATGAGCGAACGTACTCGGATAGGCACTACTCATCCGAGTAATGTGCCTTATCCGAGTACCGCTGTGTTTGTGCTGAAAGATTCGGGGCGCTCTGCTGCTGACAGGTGAGTCGGGGAGCGGGGCAGAGCGGCCGGGAGAGAAGGAGAGAAAGATCTCCCCTCCGTTCCTCCCCGCTCTCCCCTGCAGCTCCCCGCTCCGCAGCGCGTGCCGAATCTTTCAGCACGAGTACAGCGGTACTCGGATAAGGCACATTACTCGGACGAGTAGTGCCTATCCGAGTACGTTCGCTCATCTCTAGACAACAACATGCAATGTCTTATATTGCTAATGCAGTATGATGTATACTGCGATCGGGCAGACTTTCTATCAAGCCACTCCACGGTGACGGCTTGATAGGCCTTCTGCTTAGACAGCCCTAAGGCTTTTCAGAAGTTCCCCGACTGCCATAACACCCACACGGCTCTCTAAGATCTCATTGCGGGAGGCCATACGGGACCCCTAAACATTGTTCAGGGGATTAAAATGCTGCTGTCAGAATTGACAGAGGTGTTTAAAGGGTTAACAGCTTTGAATAGCCAAGTGGCTGATCTGTTGCAGTCAGGTGTCAGCTGTAAGAAACAGACCACGCCCGCGGTGTATGATGGTTGATCACCGCGTGATATCTCTTCATACATACCCTAACACTGCAGGACGTAACTATACGTCCTATAGCATTAAGGGGTTAATGGTACAATTTTCAAGTACATGTAATGTATTTATCAGTTTTTTAGATGGATTGGGAAAAGAAGAAATTCTGCCATTATTTTTTGGAGGTCATTTTTACGTTGTTCAGCATGCAGAATAAGTAATGTAATAACATTATTCTCTGGGTCAGCACTATTATGGCAATACCAACTTTATACAGGTTTTTGTATGTTTTTCTATTTTTGGACACTAAAAACACTTTAATAAAAAAATATATGCTTTTGTGTCGCTGCATTCCAAGAGCCATAAAATGTATATTTTTCCATTGACAGAGCCCTATGAGTGCTTGTATTTTACAGGATGGCAACTTGGGGGTTTTGAGCTCACAGGATCACCATCTTTCTTCTACCTAGATGGGGGGGGGGGGGGGGGTGCCATCTCAGTAACTCACGTCCAGGCCAGATGTTTGGTAAAAGTCCATATATCCATCTTTTTTACAGTAACATAACAGACAGCAAAAGTAACAATCTTCGCACTGTTGTTATAATATGTCACAGTACACACATACATGTTAATACATACCTGATGTCTGGCCACTAAGGAACATACCGCTTTTGCTATCTCTATCATAGCCAAGTGCCTTAAATACAGAGCAAAATGCCATCAGATTTACCCAACCAGGGTGTCAATCTAGGGGGCCTCCTTCCCTGTCAGATTCATGGTAGTAGCTTGATATACAACAGACCACTCTCACAGAAGGGGGGTATTGAGCCCAGCAAGACAGGAGATTTTCTCCTGTCTTGCCACATCCAGACAGGTGTTCCCTGATTAACGAGAAGGAAGAGTTGTGGAGCAAACCCAATGGTCCTAAAGGGTTGGGTCCCAGATGGATCTCTTAAAGCCAAACGCCCCAGAGAGGGTTGCAAAAATTAGATAGTGGAGGTACCGCCAACCAGAAGAAGCCACCAACAGTGGGCATGCCAGATATGTGAGGAACAAAAGGAAAGAAACTGAAGGATAGGCGTGACTCTCCAAAAAGTTGTTAGGATGTAATATCCACCTTCTTAACCAGATCATGACACAGAGGGCAGTACAGTGGCATTATCAACGTAGCAGACATTAAATGGCATATCATAATGTAGTTAAGAATTAATACCTGAATAAAAAGCATTAAGATAAAATAATGTAGCAATTTACTAAAATTCATAAGAAACAGAATGAACATAAAAAATATATATGGAGCATGTAGAGTATGGGCTCATGCCCACGAGTGTTGCAGGATACGCCCCTGGATTTACGCCCCGCGAGTACCGCGATATTAAACAAAAAAGTGCCTGCGAGTGATCACGGAATTTTGCAGTTTCCATTAAAGCTATATCAATGGAGACCTCCTGCGGTGTAAATCTGCAGCAAATAGCACATGCCATGATTTATTTCCCCCTGTGGAAATCCGCGGTAGAATTCTGCATGTGAACATTGGCAGGCAGAAACACGGTAGAATCTGTTCGTGGGCATTTACCTTATACAGAAACAAATGGGGATGATAGTGCTCTGTTCTACCTGCTGAAAGGCGGACGATGCAGGCAGGACAGAGAAAGTAACAGAAACGTGAGAATGGACAGAAAATAAATAGAATATGAAAAAATAGAGAAGAATGATAGTAACCAAATAAAAAAAAGGGGGGAAAGGTAAATTGAAGTAAAATAGGAGGGAATGAGAGAAAGGGATGAGGTGACTGGTGTCTATCCTTCGTAAATGTTTTCTAGACTCTCATTGAGACTCTTTTCTTCACCTCAAATCTATTTATATCAAGTGGGATTTGTTCGAGGATGATAATGGAAAATGTGGTGAAATCCTAATTATAGGCAATAGTAGCATGTCTGGAAATACCATGTTTTAGAAAACCATGAAGAATTAGATCTATGTTTGGTGATTCGGTTTCTTAGAGCCTGGGTGGTGAGGCCAACATGTAACAAGCAGCCGGGGCATTCAAGCAAATAGATGACAAAGTCTGAGGAGCAGTTTAAAAAAGACCTAATTGGGAAACTTTCTTTGGTCCCGTAGCTAGTGAACGTTTTCTCCCAATTACAGATGTTCACACATTACTTACAACCTCTTCTGCCACAGACATACGGTAGCAACCCATTAGAGGGAGGAAAAAACTGCTGCACGAGGGTTTTGTGGCCAGTTTAAGTTGACTCGGTGTTCGTGTTTTCTTCAAGGTACCCTAAGATATTTTTTATACTTTTCCTCTGTTTTGGACCAAGTCTTGGTTTCAGCTAAAAGATATGCAAGAACTACTGATAGTGTAATTTGTGAACACGATATAAGAATTACTTTATCTTCTAGGTACAGTAGGAGAATTTTTGGCGCATGAACTTTTTACTTGACAGGCAGAAACAGATAGCTGTAGCTATATCTTCATGTTCTACCCGGTCGAGCAGAGAAATAAGCATATGCATTATTTTTCTCAGTCCTTCAATTTAGACTAGCAGGAGAGATTACAAAAAAAGATCCAAGCACAGTGAGGAAGAGACAGCTGGTGGGTTTTCATTTACCAACAGTACCAACATCATGGTTTTCAGGGAGATGCAGAAAACATCAGGAGAAACTGCTTCTTAGGGTTAATGCCCACAAACGGATTATCACAGAAGGATTCGCGGTTAGACACGCATCACGAATTCTGCAGCAATGTCTGTCCATGGACATGCTTTGGTAAACAATTCTCCCACTGCGATTTTTCGCTTGCGGGGGGGGGGGGGGGGGGGGGGGGAATTGCAGCATGTTCTATTCTATGCAGAAAATCGTGCGGACGGCTTCAGTGGAAGCCGTCTGTTCTGTGATACTTCAGCTATGGGCACAGCGGAAGTAAAGCGAGAATCTGTGTCACCACCCAGCACCTCTGCGTCATGCGCTGCATTGTGAATGCGCGCTGGATATGACACTTGTGGCGGATCCGGAGAGTTGAGTATGGGGTCTTTGGGGGCCGCCGCGACTGATTCCGCTGCGATATTTCGCAGGTGGAATCCGACCGGGCCGTGGGCATGAGCCCTTAAAAAGTGTACTAAGGATATGCTATGAATGCTCCTGAAAAACCTTTTTAAATATTTACACTGGGAAGAGCCCACTAACTAATTTTAAACATAAAATATAACTTTTATTCACTCTGTTAAAAATTGAGCTCACTGACAAACATACACAGATATATATCAATCTAAATGATCAATTTACGATCAGTAAAGTATCAACACTGTAGTTCCAATATTAATAGATTCTGTTGGTGGACAAAAAGTATATAAATTATGCACGATCAACTTGTTTTTGTGTATCGTGCAGAAATTAATTTATTCTCCCACAGTCGACGCGTTTCTTCAGTCACCTCCAACCTGTGACTGATTCATCAGGATGGGGAGACAGTATATTACAGAAATAGGTCCACTTTGATGATGGATAATGAGGATGTATTAATCACTTATCAAAAACTCCCTTTTTTTTTCCTTGTGGATTTTTATATAGTACGGGAGTTTTCTTTTCCCCAAAATTTGATGATACTTGTGTTGCAAATGGTCTGAATTATGATATTAATTGGTTTTAGCTCAGTACTTGAAGTATCCAGCCCAGATTGATTTAGGTTTAATCATGGTTAACGGATGCCATCCGAGCTAGATCTCTAACCACATTAATGATATCATTCAGGAATCATGTGGTTACGATAATACACGGACTGGCATCCAACTGATGTATGTATCTTCACTGTGACTCTGTTAGACTAATGGTCATCAGTGTGATCTTATTCCATAAATTATTCTAGTAACTTACTGGGGTACTTCTGTGTAGCTGTCCCTGATGTTTGTTTATAAACCATCAGTAAGTAGCTAACAGATGTTACACAGCTACTTGAAATGTTTTTATATAGGCGGTCATAAACACAGTTGGGCCTCAATATTATGAGCCCATTGATAAACTGTGTTATCATTAGTGTCCTTAGTGCAGCTTTAGGTTAGTCTAAGTCAAAAGAGCTAGATACTTTGGCTCAATTGCAGTGACTGAACACTAAAGCTGACTTAGTTTGCTGCCCAGATCACTAAAGAGAGCTGTAACATAGTACTGGAATCGGATGTGATATCTGATAGCACCCTTCAACCTTTCCCACACAGCACAGCATGTGCAACCGCTGGGATCAATGTCCCACAGTAAACTGACAGACCAAGGAGAAACTGCTTCTTAGGGTTAATGCCCACAAACGGATTATCACAGAAGGATTCGCGGTTAGACACGCATCGCGAATTCTGCAGCAATGTCTGTCCATGGACATGCTTTGGTAAACAATTCTCCCACTGCGATTTTTCGCTTGCGGGGGGGGGGGGGGGGGGGGGGAATTGCAGCATGTTCTATTCTATGCAGAAAATCGTGCGGACGGCTTCAGTGGAAGCCGTCTGTTCTGTGATACTTCAGCTATGGGCACAGCTGAAGTACCGCGAGAATCTGCGTCACCGCCCAGCGCCGCTGCGTCATGCGCTGCATTGTGAATGCGCGCTGGATGTGACACTTGTGGCGGATCCGGAGAGTTGAGTATGGGGTCTCTGGGGGGCGCCGCGACGGATTCCGCTGCGATATTTCGCAGGTGGAATCCGACTGGGCTGTGGGCATGAGCCCTTAAAAAGTGTACTAAGGATATGCTATGAATGCTCCTGAAAAACCTTTTTAAAACAACAGAATAAACTTTCTTATCCTCACAAAGAATTTTTTCTTTACCACCAAAGAACTAAAACCTGCTTTATCTACGAGATATGCAATTTAAAAGGTTAAATCTGTAGTATGGGTCATCTAAATATTAACATCTTAGGGAGACCGTGTCACAGTTTGCATTTTTATTGTACTATGTTTGACTATATGACTGTATCTTTAGTATCTGTGCCTGGCCTTGGAGCAGGAAATCCCCTGCTATGGGTCAGCCCCTCTGTGTTACCTGAGCCCTGATTGGCTGAGGAGTTGATCTGGAAGGTGCTAAAAACTTCTGAAAGGGGAGATAATATAAGACCCTGCACTTCCTGCTTAGTTCAGTTCACAGGAGAGAAGAGATGGGAGAGAGTGTGGAGCAGGAGCAGAGGAGAGGAGGAAGTTATTTATCTATCCCTCCTCCCCAGTGCAGCGTAGATACCGGATAACTGTAGGATTATTGCCAGCCTTTGAGTGTGGTATCCAGCAGGAGTGAAGTGTCCCTAGACCTCCAGTGGACCTCAAGGCTTGGATAAGGTACAAGTGCTACTGTGAAAGGATACAGGCCAGTGATAGCACAGCCACTATCCCCTCTCAATAGCCAGTGTATAGTACAGTTACTTAAAGTAAGTCACATTGATTAGGCTATTGACAGATATATACAAGAAACATTCCCTGAGCTTGTGCAGAGAAACTGTAATGTGGGAGATAGACCATTGTTTCTTATATTTAAGGATTTTATAGTGGTGGGAGTCTGTTGCACTGGTTTGACACACAGGAAATAGGTTATTGATATTCAAAAAGGAGTCGAAAAGGGCACCTGGAAACTATAGGCCAGTAAGTCTAACTTCTAAGAGGGTAAAATGTTTGAGGGGTTTCTAGGAGATGGCATCCTGGGGCACTTCAATGAAACAAGCTGTATATGTTACCATGCAGGGCGGCGCAGGGTCCCGCGGTCGGTGCGCGCCACCCCGGCGTCGGCTCCGGCGTCCTGGAGCCCTGACGTCGGGGCTCTCCCGGCGACGTGGAGCGGCTGGTGTGAGGCGGTGTGGGCGTGTCCGCCCGTACTCCTCCACCTCTCTTGTGCAGTAGTGGGGGAGCTGGCTCCTCCCACTCTCCGCCCCGGGGCGGAGTCTTTCGTTTATAAGGCTGGCAGTGACCTGAGCTCACTGCCAGTTATTGGTTCTGCTTGCATCTAGTCAGCCTGTCTCAGTCAGTGCTAGTTGCTAGTTAGTCTCCTTGTCAGCTTCCATCTCCAGCCTTGCTTTGCCTTGTAAGTCCTGTTGGTCTTTTCCATCTGCCTCTCTGTCGGCACTCTGTCCCCCCATCAGGTAGTTTCTTCTAGCCAGCGCAGGGACCGCCGTCCAGTTGTCCGCCTGGGGTTAGCCAGGGCCGAGGCAAGTAGGCAGGGACAGTGGGGTGCGGGAAGTTCAGGGCCCCCACCTGGCGCTCGGGGGGCAGAGTGCCGTAACAGTATACTCCCATATCAACATGGGTAAATAAGGGTTCGCTCCTGTCAAACTAATCTGATCAGCTCCTAGGAGGAGATAAGTTCTAGACCGGACTTGGGAGTCACTGAATCTCGTATGTCTTGATTTTTTTCAAAGTGTTTGATACTGTGCAATGTAAAAGGTCATTATATAAAATGAGAATGCTTGGTCTGGGTGAGAATGTAAGTGGGTAAGTAACTGGCTCAGTGATAGAAAACAGAGCGTTGTTATTAATGGTAAATACTTTGGTTGGACCGGCATTACCGGAGGGGCACAACAGGGGTCAACAGGTATTGGACCCTATTCTTTTTAATAATTTATTAACAACCGTATAGAGGAACTGCATAGTAAGATATCAAGATTTGCATATAATACAAAACTATGTAAAATAATTAACATGAGAGGACAATTTATTGTTACAAATGGATCTGAGTAAGATGGAGCCTTGGGCAGAAAAGTGGTAAATGAAGTTTAATACTGACCAATGTAGGGATATGCACGTGGGCAGGGTAAATAGTAAATAAGAAAACCCTGGATAACACTGACAAGGACTTAGGTATTTTAGTTAACTGTAAACATACTGGAGCAACTAGTGTCAGGCAGCTGCTGCCAAGGTAAATAGGATCATGGGGTGCAACAAAAGAGGTCTAGGGGCACATGAAGAGACCACTGTTCTTCCTCTTTACAAGGCACTGGTCAAACCACACATAGTAACATAGTATCCTATGCTGAAAAAGGACAAATGTCCATCCAGTTCAGCCTGTTTCCACCCCCTTGTTGATTCAGAGGAAGGAAAGAAAAACCCAATAAGGCAGAAGCCAATTTACTTCTTATTGGCAGTCAGAATAATCCCTGGATAAACTTTTAAAAAGTTCTTACTTGACCCCAAGACCGACAGTCAGAAAATACCCGGATCAACAACCCTTCTGGTTATTTAATGTCTATATCCTGTAGAGCTCTAAAAAGACATCTAATCCCCTCTTAAACTCCTCTATCAATTTTGCCATTACCACGTTCTCAGGTAGAGAATTCCACAGTCTCACTGCTCTTACAGTAAAGAACCCCTTTCTGTGTTGATGATGAAACCTTCTTTCCTCTAAACGTAGAGGGTGCCCTCTTGTTACCGTCATAGTCCTGGGTATAAACAGATTATGGGAGAGATGCTTGTATTGTCCCCTTATGTATGTATAGATAGTTATTTGGTCTCCCCTTAAATGTCTTTTTTCTAGGGTAAATAATCCCTATCTGGGCATTTCAGTCCTCCCATTTCATTAACTCAGTTGCGCTTCTTTGAACCCCCTCAAGCACTGCAACATCCTGCCTGAGCATCGGTGTCCAGAACTGTACACACTATTCCATGTGGGGCCTGACAAATGCCTTATATAGTGGGAGAATAATGTTCTTGTCCCTTAGCACTGTACCTCTTTTAATGCACCCCAAGACTTTATTTACCTTTTCAGCAGCTGACTGGCATTGATTGCTCCAATTAGGTCAACATTCAACTAGTACCCACGGGTCTTTTTCCATATCACTTTTCCCTAGCAGTACCCCACTTAGTGTATATTGGTGACATCCGTTTCTCTTGTCCATGTGCATAACCTTACATTTATCAACGTTGAACTTTATTTGCCATTTTTCTACCCAAGACCCCAGCTTATCTAGGTCCGTTTGTAGCCGTACACGGTCTTCTCTTGTATTAATTCTGTATTGTCTGCAAATATCAGTATTTTACTGTGCAGTCCTTTTATTGGGTCATTGATAAATATATTGAAGAGAATGGGGCCCAATACTAAATCCTGTGGTACCCCACTAACAACAGTGGCCCAATCAGAGTACGAACTATTTATTACCACCCTCTGCTTTCTATCTCCGAGCCAGTTCTTTACCCAGCTACACATATTTTCACCCAGACCGAGCTGTCCCACAGAATAAAGTTATCAGGTAATTTTTGTTGCAATGTGTACTCCGTAAAAACAAGACACGCCCAAACAGGGCAGAATTTTGTTGTTTTAATCCATTTCACTCCACTAAGAATTTTTTAAAAATTTTTCAGTACATTATATGGTATATTAAAAATACAACTAATGCCGCAAAAAAGAAAAAGCCCTAAGACAGCTACGTCGATTATTTAATTAAAGAGTTATCATTTTTTAAAAGGGGGAAGGAAAAAATGAAAATGGAAAAAGGGACAATCCTCAAGGGGTTAACCTATTATGCGGCATGGTGTCAAATGCTTTAGAAAAATCCACATATACGAGATCAAAAAGACCCCCCAAGTCTAGCCTAGAACTTACTTTGTTGTAGAAGCTGATCAAGTTGGTTTGACATGAGCGACCCCTCATGAACCTATACTAATGAGGAGTTATACCGTTGTTTTCCTTGAGGTATTCCATGATGGCATCTCTCAGAAACCGCTTGAATATTTTTCCAATTATTGAAGTGAGACTTACCGGCCTGTAGTTACCAGGCTTCTCTTCTTGACCCCTTTTTGTATATTGTAACTACTACATTCGGTCTCGATACAGTCCCTAAAATAAAAGAAATAATGGTCTGTCTATCACGCACTTAGTTCCCTAAGAAACCTTGGGTGTACCCCATCTGGGCCCAGCGATTTGTTGATTTAAAGCTTTTTTAGCCAGCTTTGCACTTCTTCCTACATTAGGCAAGTAATATTTATTAGGGGGTACATTTTATCCCTTTGCATCTTGTATGACATTTCTTTTTCTCTCTAAATGGAATAGATGGACTACAATACTCATAGAAGTTATCAAAATTGGGGATTTTTAGTTTAGAAAAAAGATGGCTGAGGGGGGACCAACACTGGATAGTCTGTACCGAGGGAATCAGCATTCAGGACCTGCAGTCGGCATAGCGACGCGGTTCACATGAGCAGTCTCCTGTCTTTACTGTAAGAGCAGTGAGACTATGGAACTCTCTGCCGGAGGATGTGGTGATGGAAAACTCACCTAAAAAGTTCAAGAGGGGCTTGGACGCCTTTCTTGAGTGTAACAACATTACATGTTAGGGCTCCTTTACACAAACATATGGTTACAGTGTATTATGTGCATGTGTTTTGCATTTATAATACGCTGTATCAATTTCCCAAAGACTATGCAAAATATGCGCACAATAAAGATCACAACATGTCATATCTTGGCGAGCATACACACCAAGATAATGCATGGCGATCATCGGCACACAAATACACAATTTCCTTGCGTACTTACTGCGTGCCGCTCAACTGTCTCATGCATGCGCCATGCAGCAAATTATGCTCGTGTGAAGCCATCCATAGTCACTGATTACAGGCCCTTTTACACAAGGCAATTATCGCTTGAACGGACGAACGACTGAATAAATTAATGACTTTTTTGCATAGAATGCTGTGCATTAAAACGTACTCTATTTCCATCATCAGCTTAAGTAAACTCAGTATATGCCATTTGCTCAAGTGGGCGTGTGTTTATGAGAGGGAAACACTGGCTGGCAGGATTTTTATTAGTGTGAAGAAAATACATTGTCTTCTGCTGGCATGAATAAACAAGAACTCATTGCTCTTGGCAAGGTAAACAATTGCCCCTCCCCTCAAGTCTTTCAAGCGTGTTAACACATAAGGATTATAGCTCACTTTTGCTTGTTTGAACTAATTTTGAGCGATAATCGTTGCGTGTAAATGGGCCTTTCTTCATAAGGATCGTTGATTTATTCTAATTACCAGATAATAGTCAGGAAGGATTCCCCCCCCCCCCCCCCTAAAATGGGTAAAATTTGCTTCGATCTCTTTGGTGCAGTTTTGGCTTTCACTGGATCATTGGAGGGATAACAGGCTGAACTGGATGAACATAAGCCTTCTTTCAGCCTTACATACTATGATAAAGGGGTTGTTTGGTTACTGGACAGTTCCTTTTCAATAGGACCCCCCTATGTGAAAATAAACAAAAATATACTTGCCCACTTTATTTTTTTGGTAGACTATGCTCAATAGAGGATGCAGAAGACGCTCCTCTCCTCGTCACAGAAAGTAATGTACAGCTTCCAGCAGCTCCTCCTGATTTTTACATGTAAAAACTTGCTTGATCTATATTAGTTATCTGCTTAATATTCTTTCATCTTTATTTTGTATTACTTTTGGGGCTTTGGAACCAATTACGAATTTCCCATGAAGTTAGGCTAAGGTCACACAGGGCGAAATCCCATTGGAAATCTCGTGGCCGCAGAAAAAACCCCACGAGATTTCACCCAGGAAAATGCTGCTTCAAAACCCGCAGCACTTAGCTGCGGGTTTTGGAGCGGCCTAGCCGCATGCTTTTTCATTGCGGCCGGTACTCCCATAGAGCAGAGCGCGGCCGCAACGAAAAAAAAAATAGACATGCTGCGGCCGGGGAACCCGCGCTGCAGCTCCCCGCTTTGCCAAATTTCTGACAAATCTCATCCACATGGCTGGCTGATCCAGGGATTAGCGGCCACAGGCGGATTTGCCACAGTGAAATTCTGGATGGAATTTCGTGGCAAATCCGCCCTGTGTGAACCCAGCCTTATGGTTTCAACTAACAATATTTTCAAAATGCAATGGTTGATCCAGAATCAATTAATGTTGTCATGTCAGAACGTGCATTGTACAACATATGTGTGTACACTTATGATTTTCTACATATAATCAAGCGTTACTGTGTTGGGGTCCACATGGTAGCCTGTCTTCATACACATGACTAATCATGGCTTCACATGGGCAAGAAAATCGTGTGAGATTTGGGTGTAGCAAGACGCATAAATATGAACCCCGTTCTTTTGAATGAGGTCAGACACATAAGCGATATTTTCCTGCAGGGCAATATGATGCCGGAAACAAATTGTGACATGTTCTATCTTTCTTCATGCTCTTGCATCACAGCGCCCACTGCTTTCAATGGGGCCGGCAGCAGCATTGCACCATGTGAGAGGTGCACACGATGCGAGCTCTCCTATCTAAAACAATGGGAGAAACTCTGCGATCCTCCGCCGTGGATGTCAGTGATGTGAGGCTGTTTTGACATGAAAACGCCTCGCACTTCGAGGAATTCACATGGTGGGGATTGCGATATGGGAGAGGAATTCACACATCTTGCTTACCAGTATTAAGTTAGCCTAGGCCCTCCGTCACACAGGCGTTCGCGGAAATGCAGCGTTTTTTAACGATTGCTCTGATTGGCTGAGCACCGCTGAGTGACAGCGGCGCTCAGCCAATCAGTGCAATCTTTCACTGGAGACGGGGATCGCGAATCCCCGTCACTAGAGGAAAAGTTGCCCTACCGGCTGACAAGTCCCGACAGTGCCGCCGGGAACAGCGACATCACCTGCAAGGTGATTATTGATTTTTTTTTTTTTATTCAGGCAGTGTAGCTAGAGCATTTAGCGCTGCCAATAGCACGGTACCAAGTTGTGCCACCGCTGCCCATTCATTTCAATTGGTAACACTGGGCTGAAACCGGCCAAAGATAGAACATACATCGCTGTTGAAGACGCTGCGTTTTCAACCTTGTGTGAGCAGCCCCATTGAAATGAATGGGAGGCTGTACAGCGTTTAGGGCAGCGCTAAATTCTGTACAAAAACGCCTTTTTGAGGGAGACCTAAGGCAACCATTCTTACTTCTAACATTCCTGAGTACTGATCGCCAGCGCAATTTCACATAGTGAAAAAAATACCTTTATTTAGGCCTCCTACAGATTTTTTTTCTGTGCTTTTTAAAATAATACTAATTTTTAGCATTTCACAAGCATTTTTTTGGTTGCTCTCTTTTTCTATTTATGACATCTTTTTACAGAAATGTGTCTGGAGTTTTTCAAGTCTTACAGAGAAGCCTGTGAGGAACATTCCCCCCCCCCAAAAAAACAGGCAGAGCATGCTGCATTTTCAAAAATACCACCAAGGACCTCAGAAATGTGCAAAAAGGACGTAAATAACACCACAAAAAGTATTGTTTGTATGTCGTGCATTTTAGATTGCACCACTGACTTCCAGCCGGTACGCTACTTCGATTAACTCCCAGCACTCCTCAGGATTTGTAAACCTATTAAAAATGACTAACAAGTCAATAGGATGCACGCCAGACATGCAGGGGTAAGAGCTCCAGAAACCCCAAAAAGATATACTCCAATGTCTCAATAAAGGAATGGCAGCATCCTGGGCGTGATGCAAAGCAGTCATTTATTGCTCCAACATCTAGCTATGTTTCGACCCCGTTGGGGTTTTTGTCAAGCAGCGGTACGCAGCGTCGCTGGCTGGAATCCACTTAAGGTCCACGCATGCGGAATCTGACCCGGGCATGTGAACCCGGCCTTACAGGCCGACAGCTATCAGTCGGTGACTAGAGGACAGGGTCAGACTAGCTGAATATCCAGGACTTCTTCCTATAGTCCTCGATGCATGTGCTGCTACTGGTAAAAAGCACGTTTCTCCAAAACTACTGCACAGATTTACACAGCAGACATGTCAGTGTGATCAGTGTGCCAGGCACTACCCTGTGCTGCCCTCGGAGAGGGGTGCAAAAAGATGGTGACTGTCTCTTTAAGTATAAAATAAGAGCTGTGGCCAAAGGGTAAAGTGCGCACATTACTGCGGTGTTTTGTAATTGCGGTATAACGCTCGCATTTATTTCAACGGGGCCTCGCAGACATGCGCTCAAACGGTTTCGCACTTTCTAACACACCTCGCCACCCATGATAATGATGGGGTGCATTAAAAACCGCTGTCAGACGCAGTAACTGCATGTTGCCGATGCCATGTGTGAGTGCCCTGACGACATGCCACCTTTTTTATTGGCACGCTACGAATTTGTTACAGATGTGATATTTTTCGGTGCCACATGTGCATATAATGGTAAACTGTAAGCAGCGCTGAGCTCAGCAGATCCCGTGGCCGGCACCATTGGGGTAGCTGCGGCATCCACAGTGCGGATAAACCTTCTAAGACTCCACGTGTACGGCCATCGTGCAGCAATATGGCAGCTGCGGCCGGCTGCACACGGACAGGGCGGATTGTGCTGCGGGAGCCCAGAGTCCGGCCCCGTCGGTGAACCTGTCTTCTTTATCTGTACTGCTGATGGACCGGCGCCTCAGCTTTTCTTTCCTCACGCACCCTTGCTAGGTGAGGACACGGAATCCGCGACCCGTCTGCTATGCCAACTGCAGGCAGGCCGCCGATCAGACGGGAGCCGTCCGTGTGGACGCCGCACAGAAATAGAGGATCCGGCAATTTTCCCTCCGTTTATGGAAACCACAGTTTCGGCTCATGCGCAGGAAGAAGCCATTCCCCACAGCACGCTATAAGCGGTATTTGGTGCAGACGCCAACCGTGGATTCCGCAATGCAAATCCGCACAATGTTCGCTTGAGGCGTCAGTCCCCGTGTAACCCCGCCTCTACGGCACATTAACCCTTCAGCTGCAGTGATACAGGGGTAAATAGCAGTGAACACAGCCGTACCCGCCATACCCACACCACAACTAATGTTATGTTGCGTTGCTTCCTCAGCGCCCCCTAGGGCAGCCGGCAGCACCTCCCTGCCTCACGAAACAACACCTAATGAGCCTGAAGAGGGCGGGGCCAGTGCGTAGACGCTGATAGGCAGATCATTTAGTGCTACTGCGCATGTGTGAAGCCTTCTGATTCGTGACCCGGAAGTGAATGAGCCGGGAGCTTCTGGCTGACACGTAGCAACAGGGGTGTGCAACTGGAATAGCGGCCGTGAGGTGAGCGCTGTGTGCGGCTGATGTGTCCGTGTGTCTCCAGCATCACACCTTTCCCGGAGGGGTGTGGTGACCCCGCGTCCGGTATCAGGGGGCTCCTGTGGAGAGTATATACTGTATGGACGTAGCAGTCCCAGGAGTTCTGCTTCAGCGGTTTTGTCTTAGAGGTTTTCCTTGTGATACATGGGAGTGCAGTAATGTGCTGGTGGCACTAATGACAGCCATAACCTTGTCCATGGGGGCCATGCCTGCACCCCGCCTGCTGCAGCATTCACTACCTGGGGGTGAGCTGCTGTTGTGATCCCAGCGGGGGCCTCACTAGTCGGACCCCCACTGATTATACACATGACCTGTCGTGATGGACGCCCAAGCACCAGCCACTACATGGGTCGGAGCTGCAGCCTCCACTCTGACCCCGTGTACTGCCACGCTGACAGCGCAGACCCCGGCTGATCAACTCCTGAGGTCATCTTGAGATCCCTCAGTTACTCTGGCCATAGGAGAATAGACGTATCTGCAGAAGAGCGCTCACACTGCGGTTTCTGTATGCGGTAAACAGATACCTTATTTATGCTGTAAAGTATATAAACATAATTCACAGAAGTGTAAGATTGAACACAAATGTCGCCCATCTGCAGGAGATGTCTTAATTTGTAAAATTTTTGTATTGAAAAACCTCTACTTTTGTATACATTTGCATACACTTTTTTGCAAAAGTATGTCCACAGGCGGGCCGAAATATCGTGAGCGATATTCTGCCGCGGGGAAGCATTACCGTCACCGCGACTTTTGGCAATGAACCTATTTAATGATGGGTTCATCGCGGAGAATTGCGGCATGCCGTGATTTTTAGGCGCAAGTGGAAAATCATGAGTGTTTTTGTTTCGTTTTTTTCTCCTCTCCCCCAGTTTGGGGAATCTGTCACAGCGCAGTTTTCAGCAGCTGGCACGGAACCCAGCGAGCGGATCACACGGCCGTACAAGAACTCCCCAACACGGATGTTGTTTGTTTTGCAGGACAGAGTACCGTTGTTGACTGCTACAGTGCACCGCAACATAAACCAACCGAAGACCAATCTGTGACACCATACGTCCGTTCACACCTGTCTACTTTTTTACTATAAAACTATGTATATCTAGAAGTACATGTTTTCAGACTTAAAGGGGTTGTCCCGCGGCAGCAAGTGGGTCTATACACTTCTGTATGGCCATATTAATGCACTTTGTAATATACATTGTGCATTAATTATGAGCCATACAGAAGTTATTCACTTACCTGTTCCGTTGCTGGCGTCCTCGTCGCCATGGTGCCGTCTAATTTCAGCGTCTAATCGCCCGATTAGACGCGCTTGCGCAGTCCGGTCTTCTCCCTTCTGAATGGGGCCGCTCGTGCCGGAGAGCTGCTCCTCGTAGCTCCGCCCCGTCACGTGTGCCGATTCCAGCCAATCAGGAGGCTGGAATCGGCAATGGAACGCACAGAGCCCATTGAAAAAAACAAAAACCCCGTTTCGGCGCGGGACAACCCCTTTAAGGCTGCTTTTACACAGCCGAGAAAATCTTGCGCGAATATTAACCTCTTTTGTTTTGAACGGGGTCACATACAGGAGGTTCTTTTTTTTTGTTTGTTTTTTTTCTCTTAAAATTTTCCCTGCATTGCAATGCGGGAAAAAAAAACGCTTTGCCCGTTGTTATCATTGGGGTCATAAAAAACATCATTCGGCGTGTGAGGTGCACGCTATGCGACGTTTCCCATTAAAACGCTATTTCCCTGAAGTGATGCGAGGTGTGTTTGATACAAATACCTCGCATCCACGTGGAAATTGCTCGTTCCCGAATGCAATATCAGGTCACGTTTCATACACTCCCCCAGGTAAAATTGGCTTAACACACTACTTACTTTTTCTGAGCTCTGGCAGTGAATGGCGGCATTTTCCCAATATCTATTGTGTTTTTAAATTGTTTTCCTGTGCTTGATTTTCAGAGCTGCTGCCATGTCAAACTTTGAGAACTTCAATCAAGAGTTCTACCAAACCAGCTACAGTATTGATGACCATTCGCAGGGCTACAACTACAACACACAGAGTGACGCCCAATACAACAAGTAAGATGACCTTTTCTATCATGAGGCTACTCTCACACAGGCGGTTTTCCCTTTCCTTGTGCTGTCCATATTGGTTACTGACAATGGACCCATTAAAGTAAATTGGTGTATTCAGATATGCATTTTTTTTTATGCGTAAAATTAGAAAAAAAAAATTGTCCTATTTTGTTCCATACCCACAGACCAAAGTCGCACGTAAATGTCTATGGGACCATAACAAAGGAACGCAGATGCTACATGCATGTCTGCTGCATCTTTTTATACACGTTACACGCAGGCATAACCCCCCCCCCCCCAAAAAAAAAGGGCACCTACACAAAAAGGCATGCAGCGCACACTTAGGCCTCCCTCACACAGGGCGTTTTATACAGCCATTAACGCTGCCTTTTCAGCCCAGCACTAAACGCTGTACAACACTCCCATTCATTTCACTGGGGCTGCTCACACAGGGCTGAAAACGCAGCGCCTTCCAACGCTGCGCTTTGACAGCGATGCATGTTCTATTTTGGGGCGTTTTCAGCCCTGCGTCGCCCATTGAAATGAATAGGCAGCGGTTTTAGCACTACTGTAAACGCGGCAACACTTGGTGACGTGTTTTTAGCAGCGTTAACCGCTCGCCGATTGAGGGCTTGTAATAGAAGCCCTACCCCGAAAATCAGTCCCAGCTAGGCTAGAGGAAAAAAAGAAAGTAATACTCACCTAGCCGCTGCAGTCCGGGTCGCGGCGCCGCTGGTCTCTGCCGCTGATCCGGGCTTCCCCTGCATTTACAAGTCTATTGCCATAGGCCAGGTTTGAGAACCCCGCCTCTGGCAATAGAGTGCTGTGACTGGTTGTCGGCACGCTTGATGCCCAATCACAGCCTTTAATGAATGTCTCAGCCAATCATCGCCGGCAAGCTCTGATTGGCTGAGACAGTCAATGAAGGGCTGTGATTGGGCATCGACCAAGCTCCGAAAACCAATCACAGCACTCTATTGCCGGAGGCAGGGTTCTCAAACCTGGCCTACGGCAATAGACTTGGGAGTGCCGAGGAAGCCCGGATCAGCGGCAGAGACCAGCGGCCGCGACCCGGACTGCAGCGGCTAGGTGAGTATTGCTTTTTTTTTTTTCTTTTCAGCACCCTTGGCTGCGTTTTCAGCTCGGCTGAAACCGCAGCCAAAATGCTGGCATAAAGTATGCCAGCGCTGCTGAAACGGGGCGGAATCTGCAGGCTGCGTTTCTGCAAACGCCCTGTGTGAGGGAGGCCTTACACACATTGAAATGGGTCTGTTTTTCACGGACTGAACTTGCATACGCTGGTGTGAATGACCCCTTGTATGCATCAGTAGAAAATCCATTGATGGCTATGTAGATATTTGTATTCTGTCTGCAGAACCTGATGATTATGCCAAAGCGAGTTCTGCTACTTGCACTCTGTTCATCACAGCCAGCACAATCTGTCTGTCACAGAAAGTTTTCGTTTGCTGATGGACGAGAAGTGCTGCTCCTGATGTGTATGTGTGTACGTAGATGCAATATGGTGCTGCAGTGTGTATGATACAGCTGCTGAAAAACAGGCCACATATAGAAGTGATGTTTCATATCAAGTTATGCATCACATGAGCAGCTAGAGCCTGCACCATCTCTGCCTGCTGGGAGGACACTATAGTTATCACTACTCTGCTTATTCACATAAGCTACAGACCATAAGTATACAGCCAGGCTGAATTTGATCTCCATCGTTATAACTGGATGACAGTAGCCTCTAATCATCAGCAATGAAATACAGTAAATCAAGATTGCATAGACGACAACCATAAACACGTGCGCTGCTGCATAATAGATAGAAGGCACGCAAAAGCCTCAATAAAAAGAACTTTTATATTTTACTAAATAGAATTATCTTAAAATATCGCGTTACAGAAGAGAAGAGTTCCCAAACAAAAATAAATAATGCTTCAAAGAAGGAAGGCATTCAGCATGTCATGTTCATAAAATGTGATTGTTCCCAGCAGGAGAAACCAAGTAACCCTGTAGATATGATACCCTTTTTAATGGTTAGCAAAAATACATCATGTTACAGCAAGCTTTCCAACCTACTTGGGCTGGGTTCACACGGGGCTCGAATTAGAGCATGCTGCAGTTTGTTTTCTGCGTGTGATTTCGCGCACACAAACTGCGACTATCTGCATAGGATAGCGGATTGTAATGCAATCCTATGCAGGAGTGTACGGACGGAAATTCTGCGGGGAATCCCGCTGCAGAATTTCCGCCCATTTGCAGGCGGCCAGACTCTATAAAAATACAGAAAAAAGTGAACTCTGATAATGGTGAGTTGTTGTGCTGTATACCACTAATGGCCTTGTATCTTGCAGGCAGTACCAGTATGACTACAGCCAACAAGGTGGCTTCATGCCTCCAGAGATGATGAACCAGCAGCAGCCTTACACAGGCCAGATCTACCAGCCCACACAAACCTACACTCCTTCTGCATCAGAGTCTGTGTATGGAAGCAGCTTCGATGATGAGCCACCGCTACTAGAAGGTAAAGTCCACACTGGTAATAATCGGTAATTATTTACTGCTATCAACCACACTCTGGAGATAAATATGTTTATCAGCCCAGGCAAGAAGGAGCGAAGCGGGGCTGATGTGTTCGAATCTGTGAGACACAAATACTTCTCATGTCTTTTTCTACTTTTTTAGTTTTAAAAATATTTTCCCAAAGTTTTAGTGACATTTAACCCTATAAGGACTAGGATGTTTTGGTCCTCAGGGACCAGGCACTTTCTTTGGGGATTTTACCCAGGTGGTGGTTTTATGGGATTTTTTTTCCCATGACCTTAAGACTATTTTGGTACCTTTTTTTTTTTTTTCTTTTTTTAAATTTTATTGGGTGTAAAGAAGCTAAAGATTTTTTTTTTTCCTCTAATTTTTATACTTTTTTATTATTAAAATTAGTATTGTTTACTCTAAAATAAAGCATCGGAAGGTTCTGTATCTTTTTTTTTTTTTTTTTTTTTGGACACTTTTTTGATATACAATTTGCGTTGCTTTGGATCACAGTGCTCATATGGCAGTGGTAGGTAATCTTCCTTTTTATGGGTGTATATATTTTTATTTTGTACTAATTTTTGTAACTTTTTTTTAAATTTATTGCTTTTTTCCACTATAGCCGGGGCATCCATATGAGCCCTAGTTGCAGGGGAAAACATCCCCCTGTAGTAGTCACTTAAGGAGCAGATCCGGGTCTGCTAGGCACCTGCAGCTCTGCTGGGACAGGGGGCATCTGGCGGTCATGTAGCAGAAGTAACATGTCCTGTTTCCTTCTTTAGTACATAGTTCTTATTGAGCATTATGTAGCCTGGAAAGGAGAAGGCAGAAGCTTTAAAAAAAAAAAACTGCTTCTCCTTCGGGTCCTGCTTGTTTAGTGGAAAGGAGCTTTAATCCTGCGCTGTACTTCTGCTATCTGCTGGGATTAGAGCCCAGGACCAAGTGTCGTAAATTTACTGTGCTTGGTCCTTAAGGGGTTAATAAAGTTGCTCATTGAACTGCATATCTACAGAAGTATTTGGGACTAAAGACTTTCTTGCAGCAAGCACAGAGGAGCTCACTGAATGGCCGCATATTATGGGCTTGTTCTTCCCTTGAAGTAATGCCACGGATGTTGGGTAGAGAAGCCTGTGGGTGCCATATTGCTGCTCTGTATAACCTGGAGATTGTTCAGAGCTATAATACATTCATGAGGCATAATCTGAATGTGCGATCCCTCTATAATTCTATCTGAAATATATAGTAATGAGCCATTTGGCAAACATCTGCTATAATATATGATTATGTACTTTTACTCTGCAGAGCTTGGAATCAATTTTGACCACATTTGGCAGAAGACTTTAACCGTGCTACACCCTCTAAAAGCAGCAGATGGCAGCATCATGAATGAAACGGATCTGACCGGACCAATGGTTTTTTGTCTCGCCTTTGGTGCCACGTTGTTGCTGGTAGTTATAATTTTGGCTGAAATCTTTCATTGTTGAGTAAATATTTAGAGTTGCTTCAATATTTTATGAAGCTTTTTGTTACCGGCCTTGAAGTAACTGTTTCTACATCAGGTCTGCTTTTTTTATTCTTGTTGGTATTACACATTGAGTGTTTGACATCCATGAGAGTTTTTTAGTATCTTTAATAACCTTCCTAACCAAATGGGTTGAGTTCTACTGCAAACATGTAGGCACGTTGAATTCAAAAACCCATAGGTAGAGAGTATCTAACTTTAGGAAGTATTTGTGTCAGTAAAGTCTTTGAAATTCTCTTTTTGTCTTACTTAACAAATGCAAATATTGTTTAACTGGCCACATTTCTCTAGGTCAGTACACAAATTATGTAGCAAAAAACATATCGGGGACCCCCAATCTAAATGAATGAGGTTATGGTCCCTCAACCTCTAAAATACAGAGTATTAAAACTTTGTTCCAGAGACTCTGAATGGATATCCAGACAGCCTGCATGTATGAATACTGACCTAGTTTTGCAAAATGAGAATAACCTCGCCGCCAGTCACTTCACTCTGACCTATTAAAAGCTAGTAAAATTAAGCTGGAATCCCATTAGATTAAGCACATGTACTGTATAGAGCTTTTCTAGAATTGTACCCATTGTAAAGTTCATATATTTCTTTCTGTACTGTATAGAGCTTTTCTAGAATGGTACCCGTTGTAAAGTTTTTATATATTTCTTTCTTCGGCAGGCTGGTAAGATACAGTTTGGCTACGTTTATGGGATCAGTGCAATTGGATGTTTAGGGATGTTCTGCCTCCTCAACTTGATGAGTATGACCGGCGTTTCATTTGGCTGCGTTTCCAGTGTTCTCGGCTACTGTCTTCTCCCAATGATTATCCTGTCTGGATTTGCAGTAGTGTTTTCTTTGCAGTAAGTGGTTTTTATTTATTTATTTTATTCTTCTTTATCCAAAGGGTTCACTTGGGACAATTCCTTTCCACAGGATGCTACAAGCTCGCTCGGTGTCAGACTGTGGTTTCGGAATGCAACCTCTGACCACCCACACCAGAGCCTTATTCGTACATACTCTATTTCATCCTATAAAAAAAAAATAAATATATATGATATATTTAATTTTGAGCAATTTTTAAAGTTAGGGCATTGAGATAGATTTTTTTTTTTTTAATGTAGCCATGTCGCTGTATTGTGGATGAGATACGGGATCACATTACATGACACTGCATCTCTCCTTCCAGTCCTGCTTCTGTTACCTCCCCCAGAAGCAATATGTACTGTCCGTTTGACAGTGCCTGCAGGGGAAGAAAGACCAGCGCCAATAGCCATGATCTGCAGTTTATTTGCTTGTCAGAGGAGACTGCCATTGCACTTCCTCAGCAGCTCCACCATGAGACCTGACTGAGAGCAGAGACTGCCTCCTGACAGTATATGCATGTCTACTGTTAGTGAGGTGGACGCAGTACAAGCTGTGTAATTGAAACACTAGGTGGTGCTAGACACAGCTTTCTAGTTGAATATCTTGTAAAGTGGCCTTTTTTTTTTTTTTTTTTTTTAAGGGAACCTGTCACCAGGATTTTAACCCCTTAATGACACGGCCTATTTTGGCGTTGAGGACCAAGCGATCTTTTTTTTTTTTTGGTATTTTTCCATCTCCATTTTTCAAAAGCCATAACTTTTTTTATTTTTCCGTGGACGCGGCCTTATAAGGGCTTGTTTTTTGCATGGCGATCTGTAGTTTTTATCGGTGCCACTTTTGGGTACATGGACAATATCGTAAAAAATTTTTTTATTTTTTTTTTTATGATAGGGAGAGAAAACGCATCAATTCTGCCATAGATTTCTTTTTCTTTTTTTTACAGCGTTAATCATGCAGCATAAATGACACACTAAATTTTTTCTGCGGGTCGATATGGTAACAACTATACCAAAATTGTTGTTTTTTTTTTTTTAGGTTTTTACACTTTTTTGCAATAAAACCCCCTTTTTTTTGGAAATCTTTTTTTCTCTATAGCTGCATTCAAAGTCTTGTAACTTTTTTAGTTTTCTATGTACGGAGCTCTATAAGGGCTTATTTTTTGTGAGACAAGCTGCAGTTTTTATTGGTACTATTTTGGGGAATGTACGGCTTTTTTGATCACTTTTATTGCATTTTTTGTGAGGCAAAATGCTAAAAATGAGCATTTTGCCTCTGTTTTTTAGCGTTTTTTTTTACGCTTTGTCGTACAAAATAAAAAGCGTGTTCAACTTTTGTACACGTTGTTACGGACGCGTCAATACCCAATATGTGGGGTTTTCATTTTTTTTTTCCCCTTTTTTTTATGCTAATATTAGAAAAAGCATAAAAAAAGGGGTTTTTAATATTTTTTTTTTTTACATTTTTCTTTTTTTTACGTTTTTCTTTTCTTTTTTTTACACTATTCAAGTCCCTCTGAGGGACTTGCAGCAGTATGCCTATGATCGCTGTCATAAGGCATGGCAGAGCTACTGCTCTGCCATGCCTTATCGCTTGTACAGCGATTATAGGCACAGGCAATACAGGACGCCAGTGTCTGGCGTCCTTTTGCCATGGTGACAGACCGGGCTCTCGCGATGACATCGCGATAGCCGGCCGGAGACACAGAGGGAGCGCGATCCCTCTGTGAACTCTTTCCCTGCCGCGATCTACTTAGATCGCGGCAGGGAAGGGGTTAACAGCGGGACGCCGGCTGTGACTGACAGCCGGCTCCCGCTGCGGGATAGCGCGGGATCATATGTGATCCCGCGCTATCCCCAAGACGTACCAGTACGTCCTGGAGCGGGAAGGGGTTAAAGGACATGTTGGCAAACTGTTTTTCAAAGTTCATTCTATTCCCTGTAATCACCGTTTGAACGTTTCCAGACACATATACTGATTGGGTAGATTTGAGTCCGTTCATATTTATCAGCTTCACATATAAGCACTCCCCGTTTTCTTGAGTCATGGCACTTATATGCTACCTCTGCTGCAAATCCTGTGCCTTGTGTGATAGTTGGGGCGCCGGAGTAGCTGTGGATTCCAGTGGACTTCTGCGTTCCATTGCGCATACGCCAGTGAAGAGCATTAAATCCGCCGGTGGAGGGGACTGCATTAGACTATGGATGCAGCGTGACCTCTGATATCAGGCTATACAGGTGAGGCATCCTCCTCACCAGCACATGAGTGGTAAGCTGCTATTCCTGTGCCACTACTTGCACACAAGGCACAGGTGCAAGACTTGCTGTGATAGCTGTAGAAAGAGCAGAGGGGCAAAATGCGGAGGGAGTCGGCCATGGGCGAGCCTTGATAGTGATGCCATCTGCCTATTGGCATACCCGGTAAGAATTTTCGGACAGTGATTACACATTAACAGAAAGGTGTTGCACTATAAAACAGTTTGTCAACATGTCCTTCACACATTTAGTACAGCAGTATTGTTAATTTAGGTAGTAAAAAAGTGGCAGGTTCCCTCTTAATAAGCAGCAATTCAGAAGATGCTTATTTTGGTGCTCGATTAAATTGTAGTGTTGTGGTTTTTTTTTTTTTTTTTGTCGACTATTCCTTGAAAGAGAGTGAGTGACCAGGAACAAGTTTTTATGTTCAATATATTTTTTTAAGAATTTATTTTTATTTTTTTCTAAGTTTCGGTTGTTTGTATATTAAAAAAACATACATTCTATATATCTACACTTCCTGTAGAGAGAACTTTTCAGCAGTCATCTCGTTATCCGCATAGGTAGTAATACAATACAATGCAAGGTATAGGCAGAGAAGGGCCCTTTATACACTGAACAATTATCGCTCAGATTATCGCTGGTAGCAGGAATCTTAACGATAATTGTTTAAGTGTAAATGCTGCCAGACACTGAACAATAATTCATTTGTTTTGCCTTCTCTAGGCATAAGAACCAAACAACGATTGGCCTGTGTAAACAGGCCATTGTTCATCTACTGATGGCCTGTTTACTGTGAATGGTAGGCGGGTGGGCGGAAAAGATCTCCAGCCCGTTCCGCCTCCATCCACTGAGCGAATATAGCTGGGACAACTGTTGAACACTTAAGCGCTTGACAATAGGTCCATGTAAAAGGACCCTAATACAGAATCCACTATTCACAGCAGTTGATGGTCACAGCTCTACTTCCCCTGTTTGGCATGACAACCTCTGGACATGTCACAGATTGCCTAGAACAGTCTCCCATACAAGTCAATCAGTTTCCTCCTTTCCATCGTGGAAATGGTCCATTTGTTCTGCTGTAAAGCATATCTCTAAATGCTATTAACTGCCACCCCGTAGTCATATACAGAAAATAGAATGAAATGAAAAAAAACTGATTAAAAAAATTTAATGTATCTGGTTTAAATTTGTAAAAAAATCTAGATGATGCACTCCCTTTTAATATACTCAATTGAATGGCTTAATTCAAACTTGTGATGTTTCCCTGCATGGCACCACGCTGCGAATCAATGCAGGGCAAAAAATCGTAGCATGTCCTTTCTATTTGCAATATTGCCCATTGTTTTGAATGGGGCCAGCACCATTGAAAACAATGGGATAGCATTGTGATCCCCTGCCACGGCTGTGACGGCTGCGTCAGGGGATTCCTTCTTCCCTGCAGGAATATGAGGCTGTTTCCATGTGAAAACACCTTGCATCCAGGGGTTTCCACATGGATTGAGAGGGCCTTATCGCCCGTGATCCACGACCTGATATTGCTTTCGCCAGCGTGAAGGAGCTCTGACTCGCCCTAGTGGCTCTGTTGGCTGAAGAGCAACCGTGCTGCTAGACTTAAAGGGGTTGTCTCGCGGCAAACCTCAAAATTTTACCTTACCCTATTCCCCCTGTCACCCCCCTGGCATAAAATAGCAAATTAAAGTGGTTTTTAAACCGCTTGCTACTTACCGATCCAACGAAATAAGGACTTTAAGAAATCTTCTCCCAAAGATGGCTGCCGGTCCTTTCCCAGGGATGCACTGCGGTTTTCTCCCATGGTGCACCGCGGGTCTTCTCCCATGGTGCACCATGGGCTCTGTGCGGTCCATTGCCGATTCCAGCCTCCTGATTGGCTGGAATCGGCACACGTGATGGGGCGGAGCTACGATGACGACGTGGTGACCAGCTCTCCGGCACGAGCGGCCCCATTCACCAGGCAGAAGACCGCACAGCGCAAGCGCGTCTAAAAAAGCAAGAAGACATCAGAATTAGACGGATCCATGGCGATGGGGACGCTAGCAACGGAGCAGGTAAGTGAATAACTTCTGTATGGCTCATATTTAATGCACGATGTACATTACAAAGTGCAATAATATGGCCATACAGAAGTGTATAACCCCACTTGCTTTCGCAAGACAACCCCTATAACATCGGAACTTTGACCTGACCTGACAGTCACTCAATATATCAAACTCACATTTTATGATGTCACAAATCATCCACGCAAAGGGGTCAAGGTGTGGTGCAAGAAAAAGCCTGTAGGGGGTTTTATATTAGATGCAAATAGATGCTTGTGTAATCTACTAATATGTAACACTGTGTTTATTTCAGAGGGATCGTTGGCGTCCTCCTCACAGCTTTAATAATAGGCTGGTGTAGCTTCTCTGCCTCGAAGATCTTCATTTCTGCTCTGGCTATGGAAGGACAACAGCTCCTTGTCGCTTATCCATGTGCTTTACTATATGGTGTATTTGCCCTGATTTCTGTGTTTTAAACTGTATATTAAAGTTGAACTGCAATGGGCCAAACACACTTTGGAGATGGATCTAATCGGCTTGGATCTCTAAGCCATCGTTATCCTTCACACCTTTGGGAACAAGTGACGCACATCCTTCAAGTTTTATATAAGACTTTTAATTACTGAAGCTACTCAGAATATTGTAAAGAGTTCAAGTCGTCTGGCTGAACCAAGAAGCGGGCTGGGAGGAGTTGTTTCTTACAGAACCAAAATTTGAAAGTAATAAAGAAGATTCTGAGCTCAATGTCCTTCTTAAAAATCAGTTTATTCAGTTTCTTAGTGCTAAAGCACGTATTCGACAACTTTTCAGGGTTTACATTTACATAAGAAGTTGAGCCACTTTTTAAATGCATCACGTATAGTGCTCTAGTCCTTTAGTTATAGCCTGCAGTATAGCTCAGAGCTGCATTCACAATTCTGCTGATTGTCCTTGGAAACAATAAGAGGCTGACAGGTTGTCTTATTTTAGGAACTTTGATGAGCAAGTAAAATAGAGACTACTTCATGTAGGAATAAAGTCCCTAAGTCACACAGCCAAAGAAGTATACGCCAGCTCAGCATTTAACAAGAGGCTCCAGTGCCAGGCGCATGGATCCACACAGACCAGCTGTGTGCAAACGTGAAGGAGTTAACAATCCAGATCCACAAGTTAGAAGATTCCTAATAAAGATTCCTTTAGGAGCCAAAAATGTAACGAGACACTCCAAAAAACAGCAACAGTATGAGTAATCATGAATAATTGTCTATACTGTTGCTATTTATTTTTTTTAACACTTAATGAAATTAATTACCGTATATACTCGAGTATAGGCCCAAAAATGTGCTGAAACCCCCCCCCCCCCTTGGCTTATACTCAAGTGAGGTGTAAAAAAAAAAAAAAAAAGACTTCTGCTCTCTCATTCCAGAAGAATTAGGAATTGGGCTGTAATTTGGGATCAGCTCAAGTTAAGTAATGTAGTTATGTTTATAACTGAAGAATGATATTTAAGGGCTATGGACACCTCTTGGGGGTAAGTGTTACTGAAATGCATGTATTTGGGGCTGACCATTATTTTTGCAGTAGGGTTGCATTGAAATGTAAGCATAGTTAGGCTTTTACATGTCTCTTAATGCAGCTTGCTATATAAAGCATCTCCCATCAGATCTGTGTGCTGGACTAACAACTTGGTTTTCAGCCCAGATCTCTATTCTGAACCTGTTCTGTACCACAAAGAAACTTTGTGATCATATATTAACACATGATCACACCAAGAAAAGGAGAGAGAAATCAAGCTTCACTGACAGACCTGATGGCAGAGGCTTTCTGCAGCTTGCTTTATACAGTAAAATGTGGAAGCTGCAGAAGCCCAATGGTGCAAAAAGTTTAATGAAAAACTTTAGCAAAAATGATTGTCAGACCAAAATTAATTGTGCATTTAGGTAAAAACAAATTGTCCCCGTCGCTGCCCCTAGCCTTTAACAAGTGAACAACTCTTCTGTCAAGCTATTTTTGATTATAGCATAGGAAAATGGCTACTCCTATTTCAATGATGGTTTCCCTGATACATAGCCGAAAAGGGACAACCAACTCTAAACTGTATTGTGACTCCCTTTTGGCATGTCAATTTTTCAAATTATTCTATCAGAGTGAAATGCAGTTTAAAGCTATGAACTCTCTGTATGTTTTGTTTTTCAAGGGGCGGTCTCATAAAAATATTTCTATGGATGTCATAAAGTAGGATGCCTCTTTCAGGTACCCCTTATGTGAGCATTGATGGACAGTCATTATGGAAAAGCAGCTCCCATTCTGCGGATTCTAGCCGCCCTTCGTTGCATCTGAATGGCCTATATGTATGTAGGACCTGTGATCATGAGCTGATCACCACAGCATTGTAAAATGGGTTGTCTATTATACTAGGTTTCAGTAAAAAAGTTAACGTTTTCATAAAACGTTATGAAAATGGTTCACAAGCTGAATATTTCGATCCTATGTTTGAAGGGTAAATTAACATCTGAATGTGCAGATCCAGGAACAGTTTGTGCAATAAATACCTTTCGCTACCTGTATTTCTCCCTTTCACAGGTAGCAAGCATGTTGGTGTTTCAGTGCGTGACCTTACTATGTCTGCTGCAGCTATGCTGCATGTTTTAACCCTTTCCGATCTAATTTCCCCACACACTCCCCAGCTTTTATTTATTTTGGGTGGGAAAGCGTGTTGTCGATTCCTTGGCATTACTCAACAGAAACCGATAAAAATAACCTGTCATGATCATTTTTGTTAGCAAATTTTTGGAAAATTTAAATGTGAGTTCTGAGTGTTTCACATCTGGAAGATTAATTGTAATGATCCTGTAAATATATGTATATTGATATCTTACGGGTTATATAATAAGACTATTCATTTCTATTTTCTCTATTGATAGATTGTATGGCACTGCATTACAGAGATACGGTATAATTATTTATACAGCTAATGCATCCTATAACTGCATATGATGTGTTTAACACGTTTCTGACATTATGCAGGGCAGCGCACCGATGTTGGAGGCTGTTCTGCATGTGTATGCTACAGTATGCAGAACGGTCTCCGACATCAGAAAGCTGTCCTGCATAGTGTTAGAAACGTGTCGGACCTCGCCTGACATCGGAACTATGCAGGGAAATCTGATTGTTGGAAGAGGTCCGAGACTGGTTTGGAAAGGGTTAATGCTGCATGCTGACATAGAGTAGTAGGTTCACATAAGCAGTGTTTTTAGCCCAAAACAGTAGTGGATAGAGCAAGAAGGAGAAATTTGAGCTATTGCTTTATATTCCACATTCCTTTTTAATCAACTCATGGCTTTGGTGAAAAAAATCCAGTGGCCTTTTTTTTTTTTTTTTTAAATTAATACTCTGTATGAAACCACCCTAAGAAGCCATTAATTGAACACTGTATTATATTAGCTAAACACTATGTCACCTACTTCTAGCCCTGTAAGCTAAGCGTATGGGCTGAAAGTAAGTGGCCCACTGCGGCCGGGGATGTAAGTTTTATACTGGTCTCCCATATCATTCCTGCAGTGTCAGTACTGTGAGTCCGCCCATTATAAAATCGGGTGGTCTACGTAGTGTGCCACTCATTGCATTGAGCAGTGGCTTTCAGCAGTAACAACAGGGGAGGTAAGTATAACATATCCCCCAACTCAGTGGGTTACCTACTGTCCATAATCTTAGCTTATAGAGCTGATAGTAGGTGACAGATCCGCTTAAGTGAGCACTGTATGCTAGAGGGGTGGTTTGTGTCAAAGTAACATACACGCAAAAAAAAAGCCTCAAGAGAACGTTGCCCAGAACATCCCACTACTTCTGACATTTTGTCCTCTTCCCAGCTTGTCTACATCAGTGTTCCCCAACTCCAGTCCTCAGGGACCACTAACAGGTCATGTTTTCAGGATTTCCTCAGTGTTGCACAGGTGATGTAATTATAGTCAGTGCCTCAGACATTGCCACAGGTGTTCTTACTATAGGATATCCAGAAAACATGACCTGTTGGTGGTCCTTGAGGACTGGAGTTGGGGACCCCTGGTCTACATGATATAAAACATGATTTATCACACCAAGCCACCACTTTCTATCCTGCTGGGGGATCAGACTAGATGGGCTAGCCTTTGCTTTCCCTGCACATCAATGAGCCTTGGGTGTCTATGAACCTGTGGACGTTTCACTGAATGTCCTTCCTTGGAGCACTTTTGGTTAACACTAACCATGCCATCATGGGAAAACCCCGTAAAAACTGCTCTTTTGCGGATGCTTTGACTCTGGAGTCTAGCTATCCCAATGAGAACCTTATCACAGTTATGTAGATCCTTTTATTTGCCTGTTTTATTTTGCTTCCAACACATCAATACCAAGAACTGACTGCTTACATGCTTTCTGACTCTGCCAGATTGCAGGACCTTAAACCTCATTACGATTATCGCTCAAAAAAATGTCTTAAGTGATAATTATTGCGTGTAAATGCGACTATTGTTTGCTTTTCATCTGAACAATGATTTTTTTTAGTTGCGTTTAAAATTCATTGTTTAGCTGGAGAACTGACAGTAGGAACCACACTCTGTGATTGTCCACTGGGGAGTGCTGATAACATTGCTTTCAAGGCAGAACAAAGGGGCTGTATGCAGATAATAGACCACCTGCTGTTATTTGCATACAGCAAAGGGGGCTCATTTACATGCAAATGAAGGTAATAAGCTGCTAATGGGCATTAGTGCCCATTAGCAGCCTATGCATAATGATCGCTCTGTCATTCTCCCTATCTTTTGCAGGAATTTTGAGTGATCATCTTTGCGTGTAAATGGGGCTTTAGATTTATGCTTTACATATGCAAAGGGAATGGTTTAAAGCGGAGGAAAGCATCCCATACACTTACAGCTCCTGGTTTGTAATGTGTGAAGCAGTATATAAGCATGATGTAGGAACCATCCGCTCTCCATGGCATACTATTGTGATAATGGTAAATTAGTTTAGTTAACAAGTCATCAATAATCACCCCCGTAATTACAGCATATTTGCCATTCACGAGTGCTAGATGAGAACGCTTATCGCTGTCATACTGGATACTATCCGGCATTCCCAAAGAAACGTATAGCTGAGGGCTGGTACAATTCGGCATCGGAGGTTTTGTTGTGAATCTATGTCTGTAAATTCTGTTTAAAAAAAAAAAAAAGTCGAAACACGCTGCATGCTGGGCTATTTTGCCCTGAAAGCTAGAAGCCCAGCCGGAAACCAAATGGGTACCATTATAGTCAATAAGGTTGATGCGGCCAGGGGATGCCATTTTCAGGCTCCCTAAATGAATCAGGAAAATGAAACCCCTAAACACTAATGTGAACCAACCCCTAGAAGAACAGAATATCTGACAGAGTTGGACTCAACTGGTAGACTTATAGACCCATATTTAAAAGGCTTTTCCGGCCACGAAATGGAAATTCCGAAAATGCTGATATCTAGGAGGTACAGCTAAGCAGCGGCAACCTGTACCTTTTATCTGCCACTCTGAACCATCTTCATCTTGTGCTGCCGCATGCACCGTTTACATGCGTCACTTCCACAGTAAACACAACAACCAACTGTTGCCTCCAACTTCCAGCATGTATAGAGCTTATCTCCTGGTCAATTATGTAGCTCCGCCCACAGCTCACGGTCCTGCAACTTACTAGCACCAACCTCCCTCTCACGGAGAGTGCTAGAGAAAACGTGCTGGAGGTGGCAGACAGGAGCTTCCAGCACTCTGAACTGCAGGTGAGCAATACAGTGCAGTACTTCCACTCATGTCCTCCCATCATGCACTGCTCACAGGAAGTTAGAGGCTAGGGACAGATAAGGAAGTAGCAAATGTGGACAGGTCATTAGAGGAAGTTGGAGATATTCTTTACATCGTAGGTCATGTGACATAGAAAATGAAGAAAGTAGGTAGAGCTATTACAGAATGACTCATCTTAATGATGTACATTATATTTAAAAATGTTGGATTGCGCCTAAAATACCCCTTTAAAGGGGATTTTGGTTTAAGAATAAATGCTATTTATAGTAAGAAATACTCAGAAACAAGTCAGGTGGATCTCCACAACCACTCAGTGTTACATAGCTTTTTTTTCCCCTGTGACACAACTTTGATTTTTCTATGATAGGTGGCATATTGAACAAACTAGTGAGTCTAAGTTTTGCAAATTTCAGAACGTACATCTGCCCCAGAGCACAAAGTTCTTACACCGTTTAATGAGGAACATTATCTGCTAATGGATCACAATGTCCTGTGTTTATGCAAGTAAATTAAAATGATTACCTACTCAAATGAGAACTAATTAGATACGGAATTGTTCCCCTAATATATTTAAAAGCGGAGTTTGGCTCCTTTGCACATTTGTTTCACAAAAATTAAATATTTGTTTTTTAGAGAACCGGAATAATTAGGTTGATCTTGCACATAGAAATTCTGATTATTCATTTTTGTGAGCAAGCACATTGTTTGTTTGAAGAGTGATTAATTACATAGCAAAACAATTTTTCTGATGAAAGATAAGGGATTCTAACATTTCCCCTAGTTTTAGAATCTGTTGCCTCATAAGGTGTTGTGGATGAAGTGTAATGGGGCTTTTTAAACTGTATACTGGATGGCTGTTGGCAATGAGTGTTGCCCTAAATATTGCAGTTATACAAAGTGCACCAATGAGACCAAGGTATTTAGAATAGAAGTGTGTGTGGAGGAGTAGGGAAGCCATATTGTTTCCTGAAGCAGAGCTGTAGCTTTATTCGTTATATTAGTAAACCTAATACCAAATCAGTTATGCTGAAATAGTAGGTAAAATTTAACCCTTTCCAATCCACTGTCTGACGGCTAAAAACATTATGATTTAAGGCTGTACAGCTCCGATGTTGTAAGACGTCTGTCGGGGTTCTCTTACTGTATATTGCCGCTCTCTCTGCTGTCCGAGCCTATCCAGCGTGTCAGCTCATGCAGTACTGGATTTAGCCAGCATATAGCACTGTTGTATAATGGCAGAAAGAGTAAGCCCCCCTAGGAAAGCCAGGATACAAACTGGATTGGAAAGGGTTAAATGTATATAAAATGTTACCAAACTCTCCATTCAGATATAACAATATAACTTTGCACACACTGCGTTTGTCATAAAAAATGTGCAAAGTCTTCACACTTTGGAAGACTCATAGACACTCCCAGAGAGGAAGTGTGGCACTCCAGAATATGGTATGTTCTGCCCTTCGATTTATACTATGTTTAGCCTTCACTAACATGTAGGCAAGGAAACAACTAGCCAAAAATAAAGCACCAGGTATAGATAACATACCGGCAGAGCTATTGCTGCCAGTACCAGTAAAAACCATCACAGCGCTGTGCCAGGCAGTATTGGCATCCACACAATGGCCACAGGACTGGATAAGATTGGTCTTTATCCCTCTACCAAAGAAAGGCAACTCCCAGAATTGCTCCAATTACCAAACAATAGCCCTCATTCTGCATGCAAACCGGATCCGGGCAGGATGCAGCACCAGCAACTATATTGCAAACCTGCGGTGGACTATGGAAAAAGCTTGAGACTATACAAAGAATATCTACGTGTGCTTCATCGACTACATCAAGACCTTTGACTGTGTCGACCAAGGAAAGTTATGGCAGGCCCTACAAGAGTTGGGCATATCGGCACATCTAGTCAAGCTAATAAAATCACTTTATGGCAATCGGGAAGCCATTGTGAGAACACAGTATGGGGACACAGATTGGTCTTGGATTGGCAAAGGTGTCAGAGGGGGCTGCATCCTCTCAACCTTCTTGTTTAACTTATATGTGGAAGTGATCGTGTGGAAAATGGACCTAGACAAATTAGAAATCGGGGTGGAAATAGGTGGAAGAAACATCAACAATCTCTGTTATGCGGATGACACAGAAACATAAGTAGGTCTGAAGAAGCTGATATGTAAGATTAAAACTGAAAGTGAAAAATGGGCCTCTACCTGAATTTAAAGACGACTAAAATTATGACAACTGCAAAAATGGCCAAATTCAAATCAACAGCGAGGCCGTAGAATGTGTGTGAGACTTCATCTACCTTGGTTCAAAAATTGACTAGGATGGATAATCTATGCCAGAGATAAAATTTAGGATAGCAGTGGGGTGAAGTGCTATGCTAAACACAGACAAAATCTAGAAAAGTAGGGAAATCAGCATTGCAACTAAATGCAGAATAGTGCAAACCATCGTTTTCCCCATAGCCATGTATGAATGTGAAAGCTGGACTGTGAAAAAAGCTGACAGAAAGAGGATTGATGCATTTGAGCTGTGGTGCTGGCGAAAGCTGCTGTGTATACCCTGGACAGCGAGAGTAGCAAACAGAGAAGTCCTGAATCATATGAAAGCCGATATATCACTGAAGGGCAAGTTAGACCGGCCCAGGCTCACGTATTTTGGCCATGTAATGTGAGCAGAGTCGCTAGAAAAATCTATAATGCTTGGACAGATCAGTGGCAAAAGAAGACCCGGCTGCCAAAGGACTCGATGGCTGATACTGTCAGAGCTGATACTGGCATGGATATCACACAACTGAAAAAAGCAGTACAAAACTGAAAAACATGGAGGGAGGGAACCTTTAAGGTCACTTAGGGTCGTGAGCGACTAAACAGCTAACAACAACAACCATGTAGTGCATAAAGAGGACATGGAAGGGAATATAAATCAACAAACTACAGATTTGAAATCAGCATTTAAATTATTAATCACTGTTATTTATAGGGGCGGTCCAAGGTAATAAAGTCTCTTTAACCCCTTCCCGCCCCAGGACGTACCGGTACGTCCTGGGAGCCTGGTACTTCCCGCAACAGGACGTACCGGTACGTCCTGGGGATAGCGCGAGATCACATATGATCCCGCGCTATCCCGCAGCGGGAGTCGGCTGTCAGTCACAGCCGACGTCCCGCTGCAACAGCTGCCAATCAGAGGCAGCCCTCACTCACCCATTCATGAATTCATGAATGGGTGTGAGTGAGGGATGCCTCTGATTGGTCAGGCTGTGACCAATCAGAGGCCTCTCATTCAGCAGGCGGGGATTTTAAATCCCCGGCTGCTGAATACTACTCACAGCTGTTCAGAGCAGTTCAGGAGAACTGCAGCCTGCCGCGCTGAACTCCGCCTGCCGGGACCAGGTAAGTATATATATATATTTATTTTTACACATTTCTGGATGAATTGCAGGGAAGGGCTTATATATTTAACCCCTTCCCGACAATTCATCCCGCGATCGCCGGCAGCCCATTGCTTTCAATGGAGTCGGCTGTATTGCCGGCTCCATTGAATTCAATGGGCTAACATCGTTCTGCCGGGACCAGGTAAGTATATATATATTTTTTATTTTTACACATTTCTAGATGAATTGCAGGGAAGGGCTTATATATTTAACCCCTTCCCGACAATTCATCCCGCGATCGCCGGCAGCCCATTGCTTTCAGTGGAGTCTGCTGTATTGCCGGCTCCATTGAATTCAATGGTCAGTGCTCGTTTAATCGAGACGAGTACCGCGTGGTGCTCGTCTCGAGTAACGAGCATCTCGAGCACCCTAATACTCGAACGAGCATCAAGCTCGGATGAGTATGCTCGCTCATCTCTAGTAAAAACCTAAAAAAAATATAAGAATTTTGGTATCGTTGTTACCGTACCGACCCGCAGAAAAAATTTAGTGTGTCATTTATGCTGCATGATTAACGCTGTAAAAAAAAATCTATGGCGTTTTCTCTCCCTGTTATCATAAAAAAAATTATAATATAGCCTATGTACTCAAAAGTGGCACCGATAAAAACTACAGCTTGCCACGCAAAAAACAAGCCCTTATAAGGCCACGTCGACGGAAAAATAAAAAAGTTATGGCTTTTGAAAAATGGAGATGGAAAAATACCAAAAATCGCTTGGTCCTCAACGCCAAAATAGGCCATGTCATTAGGGGTTAATGAATATATTCAAAAATGTCTTTACAACTTATGCCGTATAAGTTCTCTCTTTTTGTACTTTTGACTTATAGCAGATGTCCCAAAGGAAGATTTCAGCTTCTCTTTGGCAGCCCCGTAGAGTTGAATGGAGCAGCAGTGTGCATGCCTTGGCAGTACTCCATTTATACTGAGAGAAATGAGACCACCCCATTCTTATTATCATTAGTAATCTTACTGATCAGACACATCTTCTAGTGGAGTTTTTATCTTGGGACAACCCCATTCATTTATAAATCCCATTGAATTTCCCAAATTTTTAGTTATTAAATGGGTTGCCAAAGTTAAATAAATAAAAAATAATAAATCTTGGTATTTGTATAGCGCCAACTTATTACGCAGCGCTTTCAGGTAATTATTACTTAATTACCCCCCACCAAGCTGGGTTCTCATTTTACCGACCTCGGAAGGATGGAAGGCTGAGTCAACCTTGAGCCGGCTACCTGACGCATGTGGGGATCCAACTTGCAACCTTCAGGTCGTAGGCAAGAGCTTACACTCTGCGCCACACGAGAAACTTGAAACTTGGTTATACTTAAAGGTGTGATCTCCTGGTTGTCCAGCGCCAACAAACCAGTCCTCTCCACCCGCCTTTATTTACATGCTGCAGTTGTGACCTTATAAACTATTAACTCCTGCAGCCAATCACAGGCCTCAGCAGTCTCATGCCGTATACTGCTGCCACCAAGTAAACAAAGAGCAGTGGGAGCGATAGCGCTGCATCAATGGAGGATCGCAGTATAACTTGGTTTGCTTTTTCTAACATATCCCACCCTTTGCCAAATCTTTCTACAACTCGGATAACCCATTTAATATTCTCTAGATTAAGATTATTAATGAAGTGACCTAAGATAGTAAATATGCCATAATGGTGTATACATATGCAGAGGTGCCGTGGCCACACCCCAGAATACCTTCTTTATGCCCATTTTGACTACAACTCTATGGCATTTAAACAACAAGGTCACAAAACAAATCTGGCACCCCCTTACATATCCACTTCTAGTGACCATACCCTATCCTTGTTTAGGGAAAGACTGCTCCCTCTGCTGAATCGCTATGTCCAATAGTAGAGAGAACTGTACAAAATCCTCTCTATCTCCTCTCTGCACTCATCTCTGTGTAGGGAGGAAACAGGAAGCTGAACCACCTCCACTTACCTTAGCTTCCTGTTATGGCCAAAATAATGCTGGAGCCTGGAGAGGTGAGTAACCCATTTAACCCCAAGTCTGCAACATTATCATTTTTCTAGCCCTCCGGGAATCTTAAAGAGTAATTAAACTTTAAAAGGTGATTATTTTTTATCCATTCATTATGTAGCTTTCTGCCCCAGTATACATAAATTGACTAGGTTTACCTTGATAAGTTATTCCGTTCTGTATGAATCTCCCAGCCTCTTTTTCCTCAGGTGGTCGTGTGATCTCAGTTCTGACCAGCTCAAATCTGCTTGGGGTTATGTATTCATTTTCTAGTCAATTTCTCAGTCTGTGTGATGCTGTAATATGCATCTACCACACAACATTTTTAGAGGGGCAGGCAGGCACTCCTATTATAGTTAGTGATAATAATCACACAGCTCCTGTCACACAGTTATATTAGAGCAGATCACAGCTCATCTTCCTGACTATATAATTATGGGCTGTAGCTTATATTGGTGAATATAGAAGATACGGATAATCAAACAGTTCTCCCAGCAAAAATGGTATTGCCTTAGCTAATGCAGTGTTGATGCATCATGGGATTGAATGAAAGTGGAAGTTAAAAAAATCTTAAACTCAAGATGGTGGCAAACAGGGGGCTGTTTTGTAGGGAAGTGGCTGGAATACATAGAGGAGACCTCAGTGTGTGACAGGCAATCAGGTGAGGGGAACATGAATAGAAAAATGTGTTTTCACCTGGAGCCCTCTTAAAAAACATTCTGATATATAGTTACATATCAGAAGTGTTGATCGTAGGGTTCTGAGTGCTGAAACCACAACTGATGGCTAAAACGAATAGGCAGAAGAGGTCAGCTGAGCACTTTGCCCATTCAGCTGTTTCTATTCCTGCTCAGAGGAAGTGTATGTAGTCCATACATGGCCTCCTAATACAGTTACAGCCAAATAGGAAGAGCACGCAGCTGAGCACTTCTGCCTGATTGCTTTAGTGATGGTGGTGGTCTCAGCACCCGGACCACTACTGATCAATACTTCATATAACTTTATATAACTATGACGTGTCAGAACTGTTTTTAAAGTTTAGTTACATTTTAAAATTAACTATTTGATGGTCCTAGACCACCAGAGATCCTTCATTGACCCCTTAACTGCCATATAATACCAGGGATCCTTACTTTAAAACTTTCACTACTTTAGATCACCAGGGATACTAGAAATAACCCCGTCACTGTCCTACACCAGCAGGTATACTGGCATTAATCCTTTCAGAGCCTTAGATGACCACAATATCAACATTAACCCTTTTATTGACCGAGATAAGCAAGTATACTGTTAATATCTAGAGATGAGCGAGCGTACTCGGAAAAGCACTACTCGCTCGAGTAATTTGCTTTATCCGAGTATCGCTGTGCTCGTCCCTGAAGATTCGGGTGCCGGCACGGAGCGGGGAGCTGCAGGGGAGAGCGGGGAGGAATGGAGGAGAGATCTTTCTCTGCCTCTCTCCCGCCCGCTCTCCCCTGCTCCCCGCTGCGACTCACCTGTCAGCCGCAGCGGCACCCGAATCTTCAGACCCGAGCACAGCGATACTTGGATAAAGCACATTACTCGAGCGAGTAGTGCTTTTCCGAGTACGCTCGCTCATCTCTATTAATATCCTTTTCACTGCCCTAGATCATCAGGAACACTGACACCTTTACTGACATAAACCATGCTGGCAATAACTCCTTAACTGCTTTAGACCTGAGGGATACAGACATTAACCCCTTTGGAACCCTAGACCAACAGGATTGCAGACAATAACATTAACTATGCAAGATCTGGATGTTGTTTAATACTATACTTGGATGCTGTGTAGCCCTTTATATATGGCTGATTTACAAGTAATTTTGGAGTCTTGTGCATTAATATTTATTTAATGCGATTCTCTATTGTCCAGGAGCTTTGTCCAGAACGCTAACAGCCAATTACTAGCTACTAAGTCTTGCAAGTATGAACAACATGAGTTGTCCAACAGATTTTCTTTATGAAAATTGCCTAAACTTAGTCATCGACGGGTGTTGGATTTATACTTAGATACAAGGCTGTCTGGAAGTTATAGTTTGAATGTGATGGTTTGCAAGGAACATGACTAAACCCAGTGATTTTTTTAGTTTAGAAATTACCAAGACACTTTCCTAAGAGCCCCTTCACTTGTGTATATGCAAAAAAGCTCACGTAAGCACAACACATTTGCGTGAGCGATGCCATTTTGCGCACTTTTTTGCGCTTATTACTGTACTTTTTGTGTTCGCAGGACCAGTTCACATGTGTGCGGGACACAACTCCGCCGTGATTTTAAAGGCTATTTAGCCTAATGAGTTGCAGATGTGTTATTTTTCCCATGGAAGTTCGCAGTTATTGTGCAATTGCGCGCGTATTGAGTGCACATTTGTCCACCTACCATAGATTTCTATGGAGACCTTTGGTTCACAACTGCACAGAAAAAGAGAACATCCTGCATTTTTATCGTGCGTGCGAAATGCACGCACAAAAAAAGAGTGATGAGAATTAACCCTTTGAAATCAATGGGTTCTATTCTCTGTACATCGCATGCGCAAATACATGTGCAAATATGCTCTGTGAAGGGGCTCTTATTCCATTGGCTGCAATATCATCACATTTTATCATGACCCCTCAGGTGATTGATTCTTGAGTCATTTTTCAGGAGGTCTGCTAGTATCAGTATCATCATTTCTGTGCAGTTGTATTGATATTGTTCAGGAGACTGCAATTTATAATTAACCATTCCCCAATCATTGGGAATCCTGTTTTCTATGTAGTTAAGCTAAGACATTGATATTTATGGAGAGTTTTGGTGATTCTTTCCAAAGAGGTAAGAGATAAGAGATCTATATATATTAAAAAGGCAAAGTTAAAAAATTAGGCTGCAGTTGATGGTGTTGTATTACCAGGGAAACACAGTTATAGGGGTTTACTAGAATTAACTTTTATCACCTATCCATTGGTTACATGATAAAAGTCTGATCGGACTGAGAACATGGGATCCATGTCCACCTCTTCTTCTCACTGCAGGCTCAGTGCACCCTCGAAATGAAGAGGAGATTGAATGCAGCAGCAGTCGCACATGTGCAGCTCCATTCTATCCATTTTCAATGGGACAGCGGGAGATAGTTTTGCAGCTAATTCTATCAGCCCCATGGAAATGAAATGTGTGGCATGGAATTTGTGCAACTGCTACTCCATTCAATTTGACGTCACTGTGAATGGGTGAAACCAGCTCACAGTGGCGAGAAAGGGGGGCTACAGAACCTCTAGGATTAGGGTATCCCAGCTATCCTATGAATAGGTGACAAAAGTGTATTCTGCTGCAACCCCTTTAACTCCACAGAATATGTTGTAATTGCAAACCTTTCTGAATTCCCAAAGTTCTGTAATCTTCTGTAGCTGCCATAATGCTCTCCTATCTGAATACCCAGATATCTTATTCCATGACACGCTGTGCATTATATTACAGAACAATATGGAACAGAGTTGCCAACCTGATTTTTTTTTCTTTTTTTTTTGTTTAACTTATCCAAAAATCATAGACAGTTAACATATTTTATGGACACAATAAATAATAAAGATTCTACTGTAGGTGATACATGTTTACAACATGTATCACTTACAGAATAGTGATGTGAACACAAGAGTAGCATTCACTGCGAGCTGTAAAACGTTGAGATTTACAATCACGGTGACCTGCAAGAGCCCCTTCAGCTCCAACAAAATCTCGGACACATCAACATTTTTTTATACACAGTGGAAAAAGTGCCCTAGTTTCACTGACTCTCCAGGAATCTACTGACAGTTGGCACCCCTGGTAAGGAAGAAAGGAGGGTCTGCAGAAGCAGATGGTGAATGTAGAATGTTACATTGCACAAAAGAAATAATACCTTATAACATTTACGAAAACAATCACTTTATTGTGAATTCTATCTCTTTTGAAGCACTTTTATATGGTAACGTCTATTAGACGCATTAATGCCCAGCAGGCGTACCAGCAAGTATCAGTCCTGTGCTTGCACTCTTCTAATGAATGGAGGTGGACCGGCCGGGGATCGTTCTGGCCCGCTGGTCTCTATTCTCAGTAAACAGCAGCCTCTCGGAGAATGAGCAGCTCCTGTTTACACGGCCTGACAGTCGCTTATTTTCTAGTACTGCTAAAATCCAAGCAACTCCAGCAAGTGAGCGACCTTGTCGGTGGCTGATTGTACACACAATTATCGCCTGAATTCACTGTTTCCAACTAAAATTTGGGTCATGATCGTAAGGTACCTTTAGTTTTTGACACTCATTTCATAAACCTGCATTGCACATAGGGAGATTTACCAAAGAAGAATCATTGGTAGAGATGAGCGAGTATACCCGCTCATCTCTAATCATTGGGTATAACTAGAATATTGTATTACATTGTATGCTGAGAAGACTCACAGCACTAAGGAGAATGCTTGAACAATGCCTTACCCTACTACAACTTTTTTGTTTTGAACTAAACACAAGACTTGATGAATAGTCGGAGAAATTGTAGTTGGGCCTGGCGTGTAGGAAGGGCAATATAAACCATCTGTCAGATAAGTGGCCAACATTATCGTTCACAATCACTGAACAGGGGTTTCATTGCTAAAACCTATATCAGATCCTGAAGCAAATGAATAGGGTAATATTTCAAAGTGGAGATAGCACTAAATAGATGTCGTCTTAATGTCATAATGGTGCCAATGAATATTTTCATCTCCAATGCTTGATTGTATTTTTAGTTATAGCCGTAATATTTTTCTCTTCGAATACAAGGTACTGTAATTATTCCATATGGCCACTAGAGGCTGCTTGTGTACTAAAATAAAAGCCTTTCAGTTAAATTAAGGTGAACACGAACTTCAAGTGGTTCTAAAATTGGTCAGTTCAGTACATTGTTCATAACAACAGTCTCAATGATTCTCTGAAAATTCCCTTCAATTATATTGAACATTTTTGATAGTAAAGAAGTGATATTTTGAAAACCATAAAGCCAGCAAGATCCTCATGGTTGTTCATCACTGTACATGTATATATAAGGAATAGCTTTAATACAACTTGATTATTTGGCTACTTACCATTTGCAGTATATTTTCAGCACCTTCTGTGTCTCAGAAGGTGCTGAAATCAATAAATCATGTCACTGCACTATGACATGAAAGTATCCACAGGTCAGCTTCCCACAAACTACGTCAGATTACACCGGACGATAGGTACGGTATACCATATCTTACCATGTCTGTTCTGGAATATGTAGTCCTCAAAGAAAGTAAAAAAAAAACACAAGAAAGAAAAAAAGTCTAAGACCATATTCAGACACTCGAGCACAACTCGCACACTGGCACTATTCTGCGAGTCGGTATGATTACAGCAATGCCCACTTTCTATACCTTTTTGTAACTACTTTTGCTTAATTCTTCATATATTTTTTTTCTTTTTTATCGTCATATTCAGAGAGACATAAACTTTTGTTTTACCATAGTGTGGGAGCCATAGCTTTTTTTTTCATTTTACCGACTTGTGCTTTCGTTGGTACCATTCTGGGATATACATGACTTTTTTGATCATATTTGACAGCTAGCGTGTACAAAAATATGCAATTCTGACATTGTTATTTATTTTCATCATGCTGCCTAATTGGCATGTTAATCTTATTTTGTAAGTCAGTACGATTGTTGTGATGCCAAATTTATTTAGTTTTCTTTTTTTAAATTTTACTACTTCTGTACAATGAAAAACAAAGCATTTTTCGTAGAAAAAAAATTATTTTCCGTCATATTCAGGGAGACATAACTTTTTACTTCTTTAGCTCCAGAGCTGTCTTAGGGCTTGTTTTTTGCATGATGAGTTGAGGTTTTCATTCTTGTACATTTTTGATTTATTTTCATTCAGTTTTTTTGGTAAGCAAAATGATCAAAATCAGCAATTTTTTGCATAGTTTGTCCGAGCCTGCTCGGACGATAATGCAGTTACTCGAGAAAAGCGATGCTCACTCGAGTTACTGCCTTTTCCGAGCGTGCTCGCTCATCTCTATTGATGATGTGATTGTTTGATCGCTTAGATAATACACTCCACTAGTTATGTAGTACAGTGTATTATCTTAAATTGTGACTTTCTTCACTGACAGTAAGGCCTATGCCAGTGATGGAACTGACCTTCATAAGCCACAATACATAGCAGACCGGTGGTCATGATTTGGCCGATAACTGCCATGAGGACCATTAGCCCACCACAATCCAAAGGCATAGGTTTTGATGGAGTAAATGAGGGCGCTCTCTCCCACTCCGAATTCCCCGGAAGCCATGGTCTGCATTAATGGCGACATTCATAGGATTAAAGTGCCAGGATCATAGCTAGATCCCTTCGGCTGCAGCAGGATGTTGACTGTCATCTACAGTTGCAATCCCAAACTGGTTACTGGGAACTCAGTGAGCACCCACAAACCAGCGCATGACGGTGGGATGTGGGAAATGCTATTTTGTTGCACTGTGCATGTACTGTGAGTTTGGGGTTAAAGAGAGGGTCTAGAGTTCTGTAACCTTGGGGATCACATAAATCGGTGTATGTTTTTCTATTTGTAGAAACCATTCCTTAATTTAGTGTGAGTTTATATTAAGATTGTGTGGGAACTTGAAGACTAATCTATGAAACATTTACATTGGTGCAATCACTATAGGGAACATTAGCTCTGAAGAATGTAGCATACAATAATGTAGCATAAAAATGCCATTACTTTAGCTTTTTTATGTGACCTTGTATGTCTTCTGCTTGTGTCTTTCCTCCCAAGGATGAGAAATTAGACAAGACGTCTACAGTGACATGACAATAGTGTAGCATGTCTTACTTCTAAATTGAATCCCATTATTTGTTTCCACAGCTGCTGGACTCAGTCTGTATGAACCTTCTGAAAGAAGACTGTCAGCTAGCGGTCAGCTGATTTGTTGTACATGTACATGTTTACATGGAGTGTGACAGACCTAAAATATAGACAGAGAACAGTCAGCTGAAAACAACTGTATGACCTGAATGGACCCAGTGATACAACCGCCCGTATGCATGCTAGTTCACTGCCTCCACTATTTCCCTTTATAGCAGAATAAAGAGCCAAGACAAAGCTAAAAAAGACATCAGTACATGCATACAAGGCTGCAACATTTTCTGTGAAGCTTATTATTTATTATGGACTAAATAAGTATAGTAGGGTATATACTCTGACAGCATATAAACCATTAATACACTTTCACTGTTAGTAGTGCTGCATCTCCTTGGTTTTTGTGTATGGATTCAGTATCATGATCTGTGATGTTTGCACACAATTTTTGATGCTGTAGTGCTACTATCTATCTATCTATCTATCTATCTATCTATCTATCTATCTATCTATCTATCTATCTATCTATCTATCTATCTATCTATCTATCTATCTATCTATCTATCTATCTATCTATCTATCATTAAAAAAAATCAAACCCCTAGAAAAAGTTGGCATTTTGCTGCAAAACCCGCCATGCAGTTACATCATCTCAGGCAGATATACAAATGATTAGAGTTGTGGCGTGATTAGATGAACGGTCTTGTCACCTGAGGCCCTAAAAGTGGTTCCACCCTTGGCCCGTAAAAAGGCTCTCAGAGGCTCCTTGTGTGTAGTGACCTCTTTTTCTGCTTGTGTAGAGCTTGTTGACCACTAGAAGCCTCTATGACGCAATCGAAAAGATTTTGCCCAATTAACATAGTTTGAAAGGGGCCCCATTATTGGAATGTGAGAAGTTTGATGGTCATATCAACGAATTGCCCACTACCTGGGCCGCTTTGGCCAGACTGTTAGGAGGTGTTGGGACCCGTGGATGTGTGAGGTCACACACAAGACGTCTCGTCTCAGGATGCCTTCAACAGACCACCAGTAGAGGGGATTGTACAATTAACTCACAAGCACGGGCAGCTCCAACTCATTGCCCACCATCCAAAGTCAGGTCGCACCATCGTTACAGACCCTTATGTATGTCAGAACCATTTCCAGACACTTGGCTGAGGTACATTTAGTTTCACGGCGCCAATCACGTGTACTGCCTTTGACATCCACCCACCCAATCTTTACCTCCATTTATAGGGGTGTCTTGAATGACGAAATTAGACGGCTACAGAGTTTACCCCTTGTAGACCTAGGGGTGAGTGCCTCAATCCTGCCTTTGCTGTGGAGCGGCACACTGCCCCCACTGCTGGTGTGATGGTCTGTGTAGTATAAATTATATCAACAATATGGAATCCAGAGCAGTGCAGAACTCCTTACTGTATTACAGCTCAGCTCATCTTTTTGTCCAGGTGCTACACTGATGCCTCCACCCTGTGCCGGTCACTGTATTGACTGTTCATCAAATATAGAATGCAATTTAAACTCATCATTAATGTTAAGCTTTATACAGCAGTGTGTGACCTATATTTCCCCCTTCATCTCCGTCTACTGCCCTATCAATGCTTTCCGCTTCACTAATCACATAGTAGCATAGTATGTTAGGCTGAAAAAGACACATGCCCATTCAGTTCAGTTTATTATCCTGCAATGTTGATCCAGAAGAAGTAAAAAAAAACAACAATGAGGTAGAAGCCAATTTGACTCATTTTAGGGGAAAAGAAATTCAATCCCAACTCCAAATCTGGAAAACAGAATAATCCCTGTATCAAGAACCCCTCTAAAGTCATCAGTGACTATAACATGTAATATTGTAATGCTCAAGAAAGGCATCTAGGCCCCTCTTAAACTTTTTTATCGATGGGCATCACCACGTCCTCAGGCAGAGAGATCTATAGTCTCACTGTTCTTACAGTAAAGAAGCCCCTTCTATGTCGGTGTAGAAACCTTCTTTCCTCTAGATGTAGAGGGCGCCCCCTTGTTATAGTCACAGTCCTGAGTATAAAGAGATCATGGAAGAGATCCCTGTATTGCCCCTTGATATATTTATACATGGTTATTAGGTTGCTCTTCAGCCATCTTTTTTCTAAACTAAGTAATCCGATTTTTGAAACCCCCTCTGGGTATTGTAGTCAGCCCATTCCATTTATTACTTTAGTTCCTCGTCTTTCTACCCACTCAAGCTCTGATATGTCCTTCTTGAGTACCGGTACCCAAAACTGTACATAATATTCCATGTGTGGTCTGACCAGTGACTTGTGGAGAGGAAGAACAATGTTCTCGTCATGTGCCCCTAGACCTACTTTGATGCCCCCTATGTATCAGCAGCTGCCTGACACACATTGCTCTAGTTAAGCTTACAGTTAACTAAAATCCCCAAGTCCTTTTCTATGTCATTTTTGCCAGTGGTTTCCAATATAGTGTGTAATGGTGACATGTATTTCCTCTACCCTTCTGCATAACCTTGGATGTAGTGGTGTAAAACCTCATTTGCCACTTTTCTGCCCAAGCCCCCAACTTATCAAAATCTGTTTGAAACCACATTGTGTTCTCTCTTGTGTTAATGACTTTACATAGTTTTATATCATCTGTAAATATTGATATTTTACTGTACAATCCTTCTACCAGGTCATTAATAAATATATTAAAAAGACCTTCCACTTCCATCTCCAAGATTTTCCCAGAGTGGCACCAGACAATCAGGTTAATTCCCAATACCCGCAGCGGTAAGCATGTCCTAATAATACACCTTTTTAGGGAGGCCTACTATATTCCCTAATTTACACTCTCAGTCTATGGGCTGTCCACCATTGTCAGACTCCTGGTTCTTCCAGGTAGCAGCAAGACGCTAGACCAATGCTTGGTGCCCAATGGACCAGAATGGGCCTAGAGCTCTGCAAGTCTGGAGGTTTCCTCTCCTCCACCCATACAAGTGTTTTCTGGTTAATTAGCAGACTAGTCTCTTTCTCTTGTAGATATTTTCTCAGACCACCTGTCCAATAACCCCTACTAGACACTTTTGGTACTGCACGCCTACAATATATATATAGATATATATATTTTTTTCTCTCCCTTGATTGCACAGGACCAGTTTATATTTTTATACCTCGTGTCACCTGTATTTCCATGTAATCTGTAAGCTCTTGGGAGTAGGGCCCTCACCTCTATTCTTCAAGCTCTCCATTGGTTTAATACTGTATGTTATGTCTCATTTCATATATGTTCCCCTCTGATTTGTAAAATGTTGCAGAATTTGTTAGCACTATATAAATAAAGACTATTATTCAAAGGGGTATTCCCATCTTAGTTTTTCATAGTGGTAAACTACTGCTATAGCTACCAGCCACCCAGCCGGTAACTATGAAAGCTGTTGAGCATCTCAGCACAGCACTTTTTCTGTAGCTCCAATTGAAGTGAATGGGAGCTACATATGCAGCACAGCACAGCAGGATGTTCTATGCTATTCTATTATCTCTCGTTCACTTCAATTAGATCTACGGAAAAAGCGCTGTACTGAAACGCTCGGCCGTTTCTGGTAGATGGTCGGAAACAGAGACCGGATTTTCCCATCGTGGCCATGAAGAGCTAAGATGGAAACACTCTTTTAAAATAAAAATTCTGTATATTTGTGTCATTTTTACAATATACAGTAGAATGTATATTACTGTTATACTCAATATTATTAATGATGGCATATGGGATATATGAGTGCTGAGTGTCTGTGACAGACTCAAAGACAGAGAGAGCAGGAACTGTGTCTGTACTTAATTAGTCCAACTAAGCAACGGTGCTCAAATTAACTATCTGTACATGTTGCTTACATTAATATGCATGTCAAGTTAATGTAATGATGATAAGCTATGCAATGTATGATTCTGTGAGGGTAGTTATGCATTGCATTATTATTGGTGTAAGGCGGAAAACATATGCCATATATGAATTGTCTTGACACAGCCATAAGGTGTCACTCTTAATCTGTTCATATGATATTACTTTTATTAGCCTTCTATCATGTTTAACACAATGCAAAGATGGCTAACCAACATGTAACTATGTAATGTTATAATACTCATTTAGACAGGTGGCATAATACATAGAGGAGAACATAGTTATAGAGGGCCAAAGGGTTAATTTTGCAATGCTAGCCTTCACAAATAGTTAACAATATTATATGCTCATTGGGAAAATGTCTTAGCTACTTTTCTTATTAATGTCTACCAACTTTTCTTGAACATTGTCCATGCATGTACTGTATACAGAATAAGGGATAACTATGTAATCGCTTGGCTGTTTCCCATTGACTTTGCATGGAGCTATCTAGTGAAACCTCCATTTGAAACTTCCTATTTGTACTGTTTTTGGTGTGTGTGTTTTTTTGTCTTTTTAACCCCTTTTGCGTGTTGTTTGGACATACGGTTCGGTGTGTCACATTTAATCTGATGAAGAGACATGCACCTTGACACAAGTTGTACATTTTTAGATAAATAAACAAGTTTACATCTGAAACAAACTTTGACTTCGTTTGTTGACGTCATTGAAGAGCGGAGCTCCAGTTCTTTATTCTTTTTGACTATTATCTTCTCAGTACGTTCCTTCATAGCCTATAAAATGTAAACAAGAATGTTCCCGTTCACTGATAGCAAACAAATATCTTGAATAATTGAAGCACAAAGTATATTCGAAAATGGTAGAACTTTTCATTCATATAGTGTTTTATTTGCATAAAACCTAAAATCACCTTTAGTTACATCATATTGCTAACCCATAAATTAATATGAGGCTGCATTAAAATGAGGTGTTTTCTGGCAGGCGCACTGCAGCAGCCAGACGTGCGATGGAATGTATGACTCCCCCTTAAACACATGGCTTTAGTTAATCCACAGCATGCTCATGTTTGGGCATTTTTGTGGCTTTTCCTCCTTCAATTTCAAAACTGGCTTTACACTGTAATTATAAAATTATGGAATTGTCAAAATATAATCACTGTCACTGAAGTGTTATTGATTTGTCTGGTTTCAGTGCACATTAGGTTTTCTATGAAGTAAAAGCACATCTTGAAGAAAATGCATCAGCTGCACATATTGTGTCTCTCTCCTGCTGGGACAACTTGGTTGTTGCTACAGGTCTTCTACCTTTTAACTGAAATGAGAAGTTCCTATTCACTGACAGAAGACACAGATCTTGAAATGGTAAGCAACTGAAACATAAAGTATAGTAGAAAGCTGCAGGGCTTTAGTTATCTTTTATGACTAAATACTATTGAAAGATAGAAGCTGCCCAAAAGTAGAGGTGTCATCCAGCCTGTTGTTAGAATTTCAGCCAGTTCACAGAATCGTGAAGAAGCAGGTTACCAATCTGGTGTTCTTTTTAATTGTACTAGATTGACCTGATCTTTGCTACGCAAACATAAAATGTTTGGAAAAATGGTTGTAAATGTTTTAAGAACTGTCGAACCAAGGATTCAGCTTGAACTTTGCCCCATCCACAACTTGGTCTTCCACGTTTTGGGGACATGGCAACAGTCAAACCATTAGGCACTCGATATGAATGTCACTTACCAACGCTTAACTCTAACTAGCAGTGCTGTTGGCTGAAGCACAACAGCGCCGTTGGACTTAACATAGGAACTTTGACCTTGCCTGACGGGTCACTCAATGTATCAAACTCAAATTTTAGGATTTTACATGGGTTCAATTAAATATAATAGCAAAGCTGCAGGAAGCACTGTTGGGCTCCCTACCATGCTAGTCAGTGACTTCTTTGTGACATTGGTAGATATGTCACAAAGAAGGGCACACCACCAGGGCAACGAAGGAGTGGCTTCGTAAGAAGCATTTCAAGGTCCTGGAGTGGCCTAGCCAGTTTCCGGATCTCAACCCTATAGAAAACCTTTGGCGGGAGTTGAAATTCTGTGCTGCCCAGTGAAAGCCCCAAAACATCACTGCTTTTAAGGAGATCTGCATGGAGTAATGGGCCAACATACCAGCAACAGTGTGTGCCAACCTTGTGCGGACTTACAGAAAACGTTTGACCTCTGTCATTGCCAATAAAGGATATATAATAAAGTATTGAGAGTAACTTTTGTTATTGACCAAATACTTATTTTCCACCATAATTTGCAGATAAATTTGTTAAAAATCAGACAATGTGATTTTCTGGATGTGTTTTCTCATGTTGTCTCTCCTAGTTGGTCTATTTATGATGTCAATTACAGGACTCTCATCTTTTTAAGTGGGAGAACTTGTACAATTGGTATCTGACTAAATACTTTTTTTAACCACTGTATGCAGATGAATGAGTTTCTTGTTTTATTGGGGGGCAGAGACAGTGGCTATTTTTTATTGTGGGAGCACCGCATATCTAATTACTGTATACAAGTGCAAGTAAAAGTAAGTGAACCCTTTGAGATTAACTGGATTTTTTGTCTTGATTACTAACAAAATTTGGTCTGTTTTTCTAATTCAGATTTATAGACACAATCTAAAGGTAGCTTTACACAGGAAGAATTATCGCTGGAAACAGTGAATTCAAGCAATAGTCGTATTGTGTACAAGCGGCTGCCAACAGGGCACTGAGTAACAGATTGCTTATTTGTCAGAGCTGCTTGGTTTTTAGCTCACCTAAAAACCATGCGACTGTCAGGCCATGTAAACAGGAGTCACTCAAATCTTTGAGCAACTGCCTATTTACTATGAATTGAGATGGATGGCCGAACGATCCCTGGCCCGCTCCACCTTCATTCACAGAATGACTATTGCTCTTGTGTACAGAAACAATAGTCTGTGTGATAGCTGTTAGACATTAATGCACTTGACAGTTCTCCACTCCCTTCACTGAACAAATAACACACAAATAGTCATACTACTTATGTATTTTATTGAATACACTGAATAGTTATCCACTGTGCATGGAGAAATGGAGATTGGGTCTCTTACTGTATTTCTGTCTTGAGCTTGTGTCTGAATCTGTATTTACACTAGGTATATACCCAGTGGGGGCCAGAGAACTAGAGATAGGTGTAGGTCCCAGAGGTGGGACCTGCATATATCAAAGTTTCATGAATGTCTGAGATATTCTTTAAAATGCACAGATCATACATTATAACCAGCAACACATTGCAGAAGCCAGAAATGTTTAAAGAGATGCTAACTAGAGATGAGCGAACACGTTCGGCTCCGCCCCTTTTTCGCCCGAACACCGAACTTTGCGAACACTTCAGTGTTCGGGCGAAAAAGTTCGGGGGCCGCCGTGGCAGCGCGGGGGGGTGCGGCGGGGAGTGGGGGGGAGAGGGAGAGAGAGAGGGCTCCCCCCTGTTCCCCGCTACTGCCGCCCGCGCCGCCGCGCATCTCCCCGCCCCCCGGCGGCACCCGGACACTTACGCGCGAACACTGCAGTGTTCGGCAAAGCCGGTGTCCGGGTGCGGATGTGTCCGTAACGGACACGTTCGCTCATCCCTAATGCTAACCAATCACAAACTGCTCTTCAAATGAGCCTCAACTGCAGCAGTGTGGGCAGCTGATCCACGCTAATGGATAAGCTGTAAGACAGCTGCACAGCAACTGTCCCAATAACAAACTAGTAGACAGGAGATGACAAAGCAGCAGATACATTTCTGTTGATTCTAAAAAAAACCTTCGTAAGTGACACGAGGATGCCAAATGTATGATTACATTATACCTGCCCATTAAAACATAGCATCTTAGAGTGCATGAAGCAAGCAGAACAGAGATGTTATCTTTGGTGTATAAAATTGATGAATAGCATTTAGTAAAACTCAGAAAGAGTCTCAGTGTTCACTGATACCTCTGCAAATCCCTTTTTCTAAATGAATGTCCACTGTTTAGATTCAGGTCTAAAATGCTGGGTTAATACATGTTCACATCTATTATAAAGGAGCTCTGTTTTTCGGACACCATAAAATTCTGGTAAGGTACAGCCCCCACTAGGGGGAGCTAACTGCATAAAGATTTAGTGAGCTTTATTTATGTCTATGCAGACAGTGAGGATGCAGGTAGCCTTTGTATTGGTGTCATCTCAAGCAGAAAAAGCAGATTGATGTCAAGCAGCCTCTCACTAGGGGCACCACAGCTGTTGCATGCTAAGCCGTAATAGTAGTTAATGTACTAGACCTTTTATTATATAACATTATGCTTTCAACTGCAAGCAAAAATAAAATATCATGCAGTAAAGTCACATCGAGACCTATTTTTCCTAATACAATATTTGAAAAAAAAAGAACCCGTTTATTAGCTTAATGAATGTGTGCTAATGATCTATGGTTTGTTTTGTTCTGTGCACATTCAAGATTGTTATTTTTCCTGCGAGAACAATAATGTTTTCTTTTACTAAAACAAACTATGTAAGGCGAATAAGGAAGGATCTTTTCTAATATTCATAACAGTTATAGTAAAGAGCTTTTCATGTTACAGTTTAAAAAAAATAATAAGGAAATCTAAGACTTTCAGTTCTCTTATGTTGAGTTATACAATCACGTTATATCAAGCCGCGGCTTACATCTGTGTCTGGGAGTGCTCATTCAGAGAGGAACCTTGCAGATTTTCAGGCTACGCATGTCACGTAGCAGCATGGCGAGTCGAGGAAAAGAAGGAAGGCTGTTAGATTGGGGAGTGACTGGTACCCAACTTTCCAAGACACCGCACAAGCGGCTATGAGCCACAGCCACAACTCTACAGCAATCCACCTGGCCCTGTATTGTAAACCAACTTGTCCTGCACTGGACAAGAGGAGAGAAGGGAAGGGACAATACCTATCAATCCCGCCTCTGTCCTCAAACACTCTGGCAGTCGTTAGAATACAGGCTGATTTGTATCCAGCTTTCTCAGGCTTCTGCACACATGTGAAGCAAAAGCTCAAATCACCCACTTGATCCGTTCTAACACACTCCAGAGCTCTACAATATGCATACAAAAATTCTGCCACCACCAATTTAGGAAAGGTAAATTGGAACCCGATTTATGAATACAATCTATTTAGAGAATATGGTTTCATGTTAACACGGACGAGGTTCACTCATTAATTTAAAGTTTAATTCTCAAAGAAAAGAGCAGTGCTTATTTACAGAAAAAATGCAAAAATGATGTTATAAGATTATCGGCAAGAGACTTACATATGATATCACAGACAGTAAAATAACAGGGATTAAAAGAAGAGTGTTACAGCTGTGGCAGAGAAGAAGGATTTGTCTTCTATATGTTCTCAATGGGGTCGGCGCTGCTGCCGCCTGCCCCATTGAGCGCATATAGAGAAGAGAACAGGAATCGCAGATCGCAGATAGGTGCGATCTGCGATTTCTGTTCTATAATTTATCGGACGAGCGCATAAAAAGCGCTCATGTGTCCAATATCATTGCAAAGCAATGGTTTTATAAAATCGCCGGACGCATGCGCATGCGCAAATCGCGGCTAAAAACGCCCGTCTGACTAAGGCCTTACAAAGCACTGGTCAGACCACACATGGAATATTGTGTACAGTTTTGGGCACTGAAACTCAAGAAGGACATATCAGAGCTTGTGCGGGTACAAAGGCGGGCAACTAAAGTAATAAATGGAATGGAGGGACTGCAATACCCAGAGAGGATATCAAAATTGGGATTATTTTCTTTAGAAAAAAAAAGGCTGAGGGCCGACCTAATAACTATGTATAAATACATCAGGGGACAATACAGAGATCTCACCCATCATCTGTTTTTACCCCGGACTGTGACTACAACAAGGGGGCACCCTCTACATCTAGAGGCAAGAAGGTTTCTACATTGACATAGAAGTGGGTTCTTTACTGTAAGAGCTGTAAGACTATGGAACGCTATGACTGAGGACGTGGTGATGGCGAATTCAATAGAAGAATACAAAAGGGACCTGGGTGCCTTTCTTGAGTAATACAATATTGCATGTTATAGTCACTAATTACTTCAGAGAAGTTGTTGATCCAAGGATTATTCTGATTGCCAGACTTAAAATTGGGAAGAAATTTTTGTGTTAAATGAGGAAAGTTGGCTTCTACCTCATTTTGGGATTTTATTTTACCTTCCTCTTAAACAACATTTGGAGTAATAGGCTGAACTAGATGGACATATGTCTTTTTTCGGCCTTGCATACTATGTTACTATATATTTTTTTATGTTAGAAACGAAGAGATTCTATTGGATGACGTGGGCAATTTTTACATTTTTGTCTCTGCTGTGTATTCCATAAATGAGACCAAATTCAGTATAGAAAAGGTATCTTAGAATAAAATGCTTGCTTCCATATATAACATGTTCACACATAGATAAAGGAAACAAGCAAGGATGTTTTATGCAGGTGTGCTTTACCTGAACTACCCAAAATAAAGACTTTGTTGTTTTATGCAAAGGGCACACATTATATTTTGTGACATTTACACTTTTTTCCATTTTGAAAATCTCATTAGTTCTTTCTATATACCTCACCGGCATGATCCAGCTCTCTGAAGAACAAAGTTTCTCATTTATATTAAACCTATCTAATAGCACAATGGGAAACCTTTCTGTGATGTATTCAGAGAATAGTGGCCTACAATGCAAAAACTGCTAACGTTAGACCTTCATTCAACTCTCCAAGGACTGGAAATCTGCTTCCAGTGCATTACACAGATGGCTAAGCAAGACTTGCTATGCTAATTATTACAGAAATAATCTGCACCCAGACAGTGCGCCCTGGATATGTCATGCAGGTACGGAGCACTGCCTTTTCTAGTAGGAGGTTAACATCATTTCACATCACAGTTAAAACTTTCCAATAAAAGTTACCTTAAGTGCATTCCTCGGTATTTCCATTCAAAGGAGTGAAGTATCAATAATTTTTATTATAAAGTTGACTTGTTATTTATAATTTAGTATCATCACACAAATAGTAAAGCAAATAGATGATTGTAATAGCAAGAAGTGTTAGAGAATAAAAGATGGTACAGCTACAATAATAGCAATAGTGAATAATTACAAAATCATGCAATTAATATTATCATATTAATAAACACATATTTTAAGGGGCATTCTGACAAAAACATATATTTTTTAAATTCTTGCTCCCACACCTGATCATCTGTCACACTCTGGACATCTCCTATGTATATTACATTCACTTCCATGCAGTACAGCCTCCTGTCTGGTACTATTCAGACACTTTTCTTGATGCTGAGATTTTTCCTGGCTTACACTCTCTGTGCTCTGCTAACACTCCCATGATGCATCAGCACAGCATCACATGACCAGCTAGAGGCAGTACCATCTCTGTCTGCTGTAAGAACACAGACATTACCTTCTGTATTCTATAAAATAAACTATAGACCATAATTATGGAGTCAGGAGGATAGATTGTGATTTCCTCTATTATAACACCCTGAAACTCCATGTTTATCTTATTTTCTTTATTTTTCTGTTATCAAAATACTTGCAACTACCATCTGAACTTTTGTCTAGAGATGAGAAGGCCTGGAAAAAAATTGAAACATTTTTGAAAAAAAACAACATTTTTAGGTGTATAGAATATCAATATGTGTGTATAACACTGCGCCAGAAGTATATATCAAGTAGCTGCAACCGTAAGTGGGCCACTACCGCAGCCTACCAGAATAAATGAAATGCAGGAAGAGACCAGCGTTTGGGTTTCAATACGCATTGGAGTTTTTTGGCCCTTGAAGGCTGCATAAGAGAGCATGTTTACTAATACTGATCAAGCAGTGTGCCCAGAGCGCCAATATATAATGATATTACTACTGTAGCTATGAGCGCTGGCAGCATGAAATATATCTCCAGAACATGGACATAATTGTCGTTCTCTTCATATTGTCTCATTCTTGATGCATTTTACATAAGTGCAAGATGAATCGTACATGTAATGTGATGAGGTTATGTATCTGGTGCATTCGGAGACATTGCCCTTGATTGTTTTAGGAGTATTTGTTAGTCTTTTTTTATTTTTGAGGACTGTTGGTGATTCCCCCAGTCAATTGTTGTTTTTGTGCTGCTGTTGTTTAAATTCTACACTGTGTTATTTCTATATATTTTTCCACAAATGATAAGAGAGATGGGAATTTTGGTTGAGATGTTTCTGGATACAAAATCATATCAGTACACTCAACAATATATCCATTGTTATAGTTTACTGGTGAGCTGCTCTAGAGCCCTTTTACACATAACAATTATCACTCAAAATTCGTTCAAACAGATGAAAGGGAGAGATAATCATTACGTGTAAATGCGGGTATTCATGCACTTCTTGTTAACAATGCACTAGTAATTATTAGGACTTTATAGTAGCAGTATTTCTGGTGGCACATCACACTCACAGGAGCTTGATTACCACACAAGACAAACACAGCCTGACTCCTCCCACAGCAGTGACATCACCACAGGTCCTTCAGCCCACTGGATCTCTGTGGTGGAGGTAGGTCAGTGTGTTCGGTCAGGAGTGCTAAATTGTGTCTGACATAATAGAGGTTCAGTTGTATCCAGTTGTATATAATTTCGTTATTTTTGTCCTCTTCTTTTCAAGGGCCCTAACTGTGTTGTTCTTCTGTTGCTCAGGCTCCAGGTTTTATGTATGTTGTAGGACCTTTAATGACATCACCAGGGGGCGGAGCAATAACATCACCAGGGGTGGAGCATAAGAATCACATACACACATACATTCATACATTGACAAGTGGTCGTTAATAGTTTGCTCTTCCACATCATTGTCTGGCTGACTGCATATCTTTAGGGCTTATGGCGGTTGCGCCTGCCCTACGGCGATTGTGCCGGTGGCGATTGTGCCTGCCTTATGGCGATCGTGCCTATGGCAACGGTGTCTGCTTTGCAGACTCAAGTATTGCATTTTTGGCTTTTTCAGTGAATAATGTCTTTGTTGTTTTTCTCACCTCTGTGATTTTATGTAATTTATAGTGAGTTAGCGTAGGTACTAACGGACGCGGTGTGGCCTCGATGCAGCCCTTCAGCCTATGTGTTTTGGCCAAAATGCAGTACCAACACCCGCATTTTATTAGTATGCATTAGTAATTTTGTATGTAGTTTGCTAGTTGTTGGGGGAGCCCAAGATGTCAGCCAGTGTGACCCACTTTAGAGATACAGGGCAATCCACTGTTATATCAGTGAGGGTTGATATCCTATATGGTGGGTCACCATCCATCTGTGGCTGGCATCTTTGGTATCATTCACATGTGCAGACTATGATTATATGCAGTCGCTCCTCCCCAATCTGGGCTGGATTGAGTGAGTGACTGCATATTAGCCTGCCATGAACAAGTTGCTCCTCCACATCATTGTCTGGCTGACTGCATATCTTTAGAGCCTATAGCGGTTGCGCCTGCCCTACGGCGATTGTGCTGGTGGCGATTGTGCCTGCCTTATGGTGACCGTGCCTATGGCGACTGTGTCTGCTTTGCAGATTATCAGGTATTACATTTTTGGCTTTTTCAGTGAATAACGTCTTTGTTGTTTTTCTCACCTCTGTGATTTTATGTCGTTAATAGTTTGATTTCCATCCATCATTGAAGCCGCTGAAGGACTAAAAGCCCATTTAGACTGGATGAATGTCGGGCAAACTATGGCCGACACTTGTCCCTGCGCATACTTGCTCTTGTGCTGCTACACGAGGGCTAATGTCGTTGGCTCACAGCTGGGAGGCTGGAGGAGATTTCTCTCCTCGTGCTCCCCCAGCCCTCTCCATTGACATAACATAGTGGCCGTTCAGTACTGAAAGGCCACTGTTTTATGTCAATGGAGAGGGGCGGGGGAGAGTGAGGAGTGAAATCTCCTGCAGCCTACCAGTCCCTCTGCTGGCCACTCTGTAAGTGTGCCAGCGATACTAGCTCCTGTGCAGGAGCACGGGAGCGAGGACACACTGGGACGAGTTAGACAGGGCTATACTCCGCCCCATGCCGTCCCTTGTCCACAGCCAGCAATGGGAAGAGGGAGTGGCGGGGTGGCGCTTACCTCTGCCCCTGCCCCCTCCAATTGCAAAGAGCGAGCAAGGAGGAGAGCAGAGGTGAGCCCGCGAGGGGGAGGGAGAAGAAAGGGGCGATGGCATGGTAGCCTCGGCGTATATGTGCTGGGGTCCATGCCATCTGAACAGGTGCACAAATGCTTGATTTGTGCACCTGTTTATCAGTTTTATCTCTGCCATCATAGCGTGTATAGGCCGGCCGTGAAAATGGCGGCTGATATATGCTCGTGGGATCAAAGCCTTATATAATAATGGGCATTATTGTCCCAAAAATAGGACAGGCTGTGATTCTTCTATAATGAGTCATTTTCTCATGCGAGTTCCGTCCATATCGCAATCGGCTGGTATTAGCGCAAGGAAATTGCCCATGTAAATACATCCTTAGGCCCCTTCACACGAGCGTATGCGTATTTGCATGCGCCTGAGCACAGTGTATTTGTGGAGTGAATGCTGCTTTTTTGCGCACACATCGGCGTGTTTTACTGTACTTTTTGCACCCGCAAATCATATGCATTTGCGTGTGCAAACAGAGACGCACCGATTGAAATGGCTAATTATTTTAATGAGTTCCAGATGTGTTCTTTTCCCTGTGCAATCACGCAGTGTTTCACGCATCTCATAGCGGATTGCATACGTATTTGCACATCCCAATTGATTTCCATGGGGATTTGGCATGCGCAAGGAGATAGAGGATGCTGCATTTTTTTGCGCATGGAAAATATGCTTGTGTGAACAAGCCGATTAAATTTAGTGGGTTCTATTCTCTGTGTATTGCATGCACAAATATGCCCGTGTGAAGGCGGCATTAGCGTTGTGTGCACAGCCTTCTCCCATTTAGTACATACAGCAGGAGAGGGAGAGGAACGGTTTCTACTACCTATGCCCAGCCCACCAGGCTGTGATGAGCTGCAGCAGCGCTAAATGCTACAGGAGTGTGTTTATGTGGGGAATCATTGGGGAGGCAGGGCTATGCATCACAAGATATGTTCACATGTGGCATAAATGCTTTGGATTTTTTCTTGTGCCCACATGTATTTACAATGCAATCTACGAGGATGAAATTCTAACAAACATCCACATATTCTAATGCTTTCTTGTTTGGGATCTGATTCCACTTACATATTCGACCATGAACCCTTGTTTGGTTATAACAATTAATGTTTGTTTCACAGTTCATAGGAAATGCTATTTCTATATTTCTAAAAATCCAGATACTGTTTTCTAAATAGTATTTGGATTTTCTAAACTCCACATTATTACCTGCTTCACCTGAACAGTATGCATAAGTAGACCACAGTGAATGACACGTGTAATTTATAAGGCTCATTTTATGTGATTTGAATTACAAATTCACAAGCAATTGCTATTTCTTATCGTAAATTGTCACATTATGTCTAAACATAAAGCATAATTGCCATAAATGCTGTTTTGCATTAGGATATCTAAAATTAGTACTGCCTTTCAGTTGGTGATTCATGGATAATGTAATGCCCAAACCAAATTATGATACACTGTTACATACGCAGTGTGGTTCTAATTCTGTCTTTCCTTCTGAAGTCAATAAAGAATGCCAAAAACTGAAACATGATTTAAAAATCACTGTTAAATAGTGCATCACAGGAATTTGATTCTTATTCATGATAATGACAAGTTTACTGAGGTTGTTTTGAATGACAAATGTACCAAATAACTGATTTATGGAAGAAACAAGTGCGATAAATGTACAGTATGAGACAAATGTATCAATGCAAGATGTAAAAGCCCCAGGAGGCTCTTTTCAGTCATTGTATTCGTACAGTTGCGCTACTGAAGCCAATTTTACTGGCATTACATGGTAGGTATGTACAAGGACGAATTTGGAAATGCCCCTTAGCGCTGGAAGTTTGTATATTATGCTAACATTACTTTTTAAACTTTTTAAAGGGGTATTCCATTTAATTTTTTTTATGTATTTAGAGAATAGGAAACTATACACTTTTCTAATATACCTGCATTTAAGGGCGCTTCTAAACAGGCGACGTGATATCGCAGCAGGAAAATTGCAGCAACATCACATCAGTGGTCCTTGCAATATCACTGTGTTTTCTCCCAGCGATATCGCGATTTTGTGTCGCTACAATATCGCACAACTTTGTAGCACCATGTGCGAGGATTTTCAGGGTGGTAGGGGCTTGAAAGATAAGTTCTACCCTGAAAATAAGCCCTAGCTGCATAAAAAAAAAAAAAAAACCACATACATCAGCTGTCAGCTCCGCCGCATCTTCTCCCCGATCCCCGGCAGTTATCTTCAGGCATCTCTTCTGGTCAGGTATTGCCAATCAGAGCCAGCGCTTGATGAACCAATCACAGCCATTCATTCATTTTTTGAATGGCTGTAATTGGTTCATCGATTGCTGGCTCTGATTAACTGAGCCACGGCGCTCGAGAACCAATCACTGCCAGCCCTTCCTGGAAGGAACTCTTGTTTTCCCAGCCTTATTTTATCATGCATTCTTTCTTTGGAGGAGGATGGGGGTGGGGGGGGAGCCTCACCATGGAATCATAAAATTGAAGATGCAGCATGCTACACATTCAAGACGCCAAGCATAGGTTTCCAGGATTAGGGACAAGGTTCAAGTTGCAAACCCATCTCCAGGCCAGCGAGATTCAAGATACAGGGATACAAGATTGTAACTTTGATTTGGGGTAATGGCAACACGCCCAAGTCCATTACTCAAAGTGCACATTCAAGATGCAGGACTCAGGGTTCTGAGTTCCAACTACTACTGGATCAGGCTTTGGATACAAAATTCCAAGTTCATGAGTGCCTCAAGCATAAAGCTAATGAGAATGAGAAAATAATGAAGACCTAGGAACAGGAAGCTATGGGCTTAATTAATCCAGTGCTCACTATGATTGGCCATATTACCGTGATGTCATTAATTAATTCCTGGACGCAAGACGCTCATAGCTAAAAAAGGTTGGAAAAACAGAATTGCAGATAGTATAATTCCAAGGCTGCAAGATATGACCGAGAAGTCCTGCGTTCAGGTTTCAGTCAACACTGTTCCTGACAGTCCCTACAGTTTATAATGCCTCTTTTCTGCCCTCCATAATTAGCAATGCCCCTCTTCTGCTCCCATAAGTAATAATGCCTCTTTTCTGCCCTCATAAGTATACCACCTTTTCTACCCCCATAATTAGTAATTCTAACTTTTCTGCTCTAATAAGTGATAATGCCCATTTTATGCTATTTACAAAAAAAATCGATATGCTCACCTGTTTTTCTCTCCAAGCCTCTCTCGACTTCTTCTGCTTATTTCCTAGTAGTGTGGTTATGTGCTAAGATACACGATCATTTTGGCCCATTGCAGGTCTCAAAGTCTAAGGCCAAGGATTAACAAGCATCGGTCACATGTCTTGGCACATACATGTACCTCCACTACCAGAAGTAAGGAGTAGCTTGGGGAGTGAAATTGCTAAGCATATAGTTTTTTTTACCAGCAGAAAAGGATTGTCTTAACTCCCGCTACTAGTTCTGCTGTATCAGTGGGAACCAGTGTTAGGGACCTCCCTCAGCTTACCAGCAATACAGTTTAAAAACTAATGAAATACTGATGACATAGAGTTGTAATGTCATTTTTAACATGCCCGTATTATGGATATGCTCATCTGAAACTGGCCTTAAATGAATTATCCAGGGCGGAAAATTTTTGTCAAGCAGGCCAAGAGCAGTAGACTAATATAAAAGAAGCTATACTCGCCTGCCATGCTGGTATTCACTTCCAGCTGCAAGGAAATGATGTCCTGCCAACAGGACATTGTGACCACTACAGCTAATCACTGACTGAAATGGGCTGGTGATTGGTGGCACAATGTAGTTTGTGATGTCATTGGTAGCTTGCTGAAGTGGTACATTAAGACCTGTGGAGGACTGAGAATCGGTGGAACGAGAGTGATCAGGGAGGTTGTGTGTGGCTTCTTTTATGAAATTTGTTTGAAAACCGTTGTCTCCTTGGATAACCCCTTTAAGGTGACTGTTCATCTGATCTAGCACTGGCATTATTCCAAGAGGAATGCACAAACCGATATCCAGATGTGCAAAGCTTGTAAAGATATACCCAAGCAGACCCAACGTAAATCCAGTTAGGAATAACTTTTTAGTAATTATGTCATTGAGTTTTCTCCATTTTACTCATAATCCATTAGCAAAATGTTTTACAGATGTTCATTTGACCTTAAAGAATGTTGTGCTGATATGCAGTCAGAAATGAAGAATAAATTATTAGGACCTTATGTAAAAATGTGTATTCCGTACGTTAAACATTTTTCCCCCAAAATAGGATATACATTGAAAGCTATCCAAAAGACCACCTCTTTAAGAAGAGCACCCGTATCTAGACCAGAATTTCTGTGTCAGATTTTCAATCCTGTCACATATCATATACAGTATATACCAATTATCTTCTTTGAGTAGACCATCCCCCAGAAGACAACTTTGTAACCGCCTAACACTGGTAATAACGGTTTACTGTTACTGTTAATCCAGTAAATGCCCCCATCGCTTTTGCGGGGTTCTTATTAGAAAAAATAAAAGGTATTAAAAATTAGGAAAAAACGTTCCCAATATTTATAATAAAAAAAAATCAAAACAAAAGAAAATTGGTATCACTGCGTCCATAGAAGTCTGATCTTTAAAAGTAACACATTAGCTATCCTGCAATGTGACTTTTGTCTGGAAAAGAAATACACGACCCCAAAATTGTGATTTTTTTTTTTCGGTCACCCTGTTGCCAAGAAAAAAATTTAATAAAAAGTTATCAAAAAGACCCCAAAATAGTACCAACAGAAACTACAGGGTGTCCAATGAAAAAACAAGCCCACAGGCAACTATGTGGTCGGAAAAATAAAAAAGTTATGGTTGTCAGAAGTTTGTGGCAGAAAATAATTTTGTTTATCCAAAGATTTTTTCTTTTAAAGTAGTACAGCAAAAAAAAAAAACTATACAAATTTCCTATCATCATATTCGCACTGACCCACAGAATTAAGTTATAATGTCATTTTTGCTGAATTGTTTATACCATGAAAAGAAGACCCCCTTACAGATAGCGGAATTTAGTTTTTTTTTTCCATTTCACTCCACTTAGAATTTTTTTTTACATTTTTCAGTACATTAAATGGTAACATTGAAAAATACAATATGAATTTTTGAAAGTGGAGAGAAAAAAAAAGCGAAAAAGAAAAAAAGGTCTGTGTTCTTACGGGGTTAAATAATTTTTGTGTGGTCATCTCAGAGAAGCTTCACTGGATATATAATACAAATTTCAGTGAATATAAGTGATTTATTTACCCTTGACAATGGGCTGATATGGGTTAATAAATCACTGAATGTACAGTCAAACCTCTAGTTTCATTTTCTTCTGCTTTCACTAGTTTCCAGTTTCGCCGATTGTTAAGGCAGAATTCTGCCTTTAGTTTCGTTGCTGTTTCTAGCTTGGCCGTCGGACGCCGGCCCACATGATGTCGCTGCTGACGTGGCCCATGGATGCTCCAATCACAGCTATTAATGGATTGCTCCAACATCCGCCGGCCCACGTGACCTTGCTGCTGACGCGGCCCATGGATGCTCCAATCACAGCCATTCATCGATTGCTCCAATCACAGCCATTCATATATGAATGGCTGTGATTGGAGTATCCAGCGCTGGCTGTGATTGGCTGAGTGGGCTGTCACTCAGCTGACTCAGCCAAACAAAGCAATGTCTTGTTGGAGGCGGGGGATTTCCATCCCCATCACTAGCAAGATGCTTTTCCGGCTTGACAAGTGCCCGGCAGCCTGCACGGAGGTCCGGAGAGCGGCCCCCAGGACACTGACGGCACCTACATGGTGAGTTTTGATCCTTTTTTCTCTCAGGTAGTGTAGCTAGAGTGTTTAGCACTGCCAAAAATATGGTACAAAGTTGTGCTGCGTTTTCGACAGCACTGAAACGGCTGCCCATTCATTCAGCGACGCAAGGCCGAAAATGGCCAAAGATAGAACATGCATCGCTATCAAAGCACAGCATTTAAAATGCTGCACTTTGACGCTTGTGTGAGCAACCCCATTGAAATGAATGGGAGCGTTCTACAGCGTTTAGTGCAGCGTTGAAAAAGCAGCGCTAAATGCTGTACAAAAAATGTGGTTTGGTGTGTTTTTTGGAATGTCTAGAATTAATTAATTGGATTTACATTGATTCCTATGGAAATAATTGCCTCAAGTTTGATTGGTTTCAGGTTTGGCCGATTGCTTTCGGACGGATTGCCAACGAAACTAGAGGTATGACTGCATATTCACTGGAATTTCTGGAGTGTGAGAATTGTTTAGTTTATAACCACTAGGACTCTGGATCAAGGTCACATCTACTTACACTTGTTTGTTTGTAATATATATATATATATATATATATATATACACTACCGTTCAAAAGTTTGGGGTCACATTGAAATGTCCTTATTTTTGAAGGAAAAGCACTGTACTTTTCAATGAAGATAACTTTAAACTAGTCCTGACTTTAAACAAATGCACTCTATACATTGCTAATGTGGTAAATGACTATTCTAGCTGCAAATGTCTGGTTTTTTGTGCAATATCTACAAAGGTGTATAGAGGCCCATTTCCAGCAACTATCACTCCAGTGTTCTAATGGTACAATGTGTTTGCTCATTGGCTCAGAAGGCTAATTGATGATTAGAAAACCCTTGTGCAATCATGTTTACACATCTGAAAACAGTCTAGCTCGTTACAGAAGCTACAAAACTGACCTTCCTGTGAGCAGATTGAGTTTCTGGAGCATCACATTTGTGGGGTCAATTAAACGCTCAAAATGGCCAGAAAAAGAGAACTGTGATCTGAAACTCGACAGTCTATTCTTGTTCTTAGAAATGAAGGCTATTCCATGCGAGAAATTGCTAAGAAATTGAAGATTTCCTACAACGGTGTGTACTACTCCCTTCAGAGGACAGCACAAACAGGCTCTAACCAGAGTAGAAAAAGAAGTGGGAGGCCGCGTTGCACAACTAACCAAGAAGATAAGCACATTAGAGTCTCTAGTTTGAGAAACAGACGCCTCACAGGTACCCAACTGGCATCTTCATTAAATAGTACCCGCAAAACACCAGTGTCAACATCTACAGTGAAGAGGCGGCTGCGGGATTTTGGGCTTCAGGGCAGAGTGGCAAAGAAAAAGCCATATCTGAGACTGGCCAATAAAAGCAAAGGAAGACTGGAAAAAAGTGTTGTGGACGGATGAATCCAAGTTTGAGGTGTTTGGATCACAAAGAAGAACGTTTGTGAGACGCAGAACAAATGAAAAGATGCTGGAAGAATGCCTGACGCCATCTGTTAAGCATGGTGGAGGTAATGTGATGGTCTGGGGTTGCTTTGGTGCTGGTAAGGTGGGAGATTTGTACAGGGTAAAAGGGATTCTGAATAAGGAAGGCTATCACTCCATTTTGCAACGCCATGCCATACCCAGTGGACAGCGCTTGATTGGAACCAATTTCATCCTACAACAGGACAATGACCCCAAACACACCTCCAAATTGTGCAAGAACTATTTACAGCAGAAGCAGGCAGCAGGTATTCTATCGGTAATGGAGTGGCCAGCGCAGTCACCAGATCTGAACCCCATTGAGCTGTTGTGGGAGCAGCTTGACCGTATGGTACGCCAGAAGTGCCCATCCAACCAATCCAACTTGTGGGAGATGCTTCTAGAAGCGTGGGGTGCAATTTCACAAGCTTACCTCAACAAATTAACAGCTAGAATGTCAAAGGTGTGCAATGCTGTAATTGCTGCAAAAGGAGGATTCTTTGACGAAAGCAAAGTTTGATGTAAAAACAATGTTATTTCAAATACAAATCATTATTTCTAACCTTGTCAATGTCTTGACTCTATTTTCTATTCATTTCACAACGCATGGTGGTGAATAAGTGTGACTTTTCATGGAAAACACAAAATTGTTTGGGTGACCCCAAACTTTTGAACGGTAGTGTATATATATATATATATTGTCAGTAGAGGAATAAACAGTGAGAATCTATTTGTCAGCAGTTTACAGTCACATCCTGCAAAGGCTCTCTTTATTGGGGCTCTCAACATAAATTGGTCACCATGAAGGTATAATGAATCGGTTGCTTTCAATAGGGCAATTGGGTTGCTATAATGGGGTCATACAGCAGGAGTGCAGAAGATGAGGTTTGGTCCCCTTATGCGGTCCAAGGTAGTAATAAGTAAAAATGCCAGTCCAAAGGCGCTGCCAACTCAAAGAACACCTCAATACTGGGGTGACCATGATTTTGAATGTAAGAATAGGTACAAAATACAGAGAAATGGTCCAACTTTAAAAAAAATAATGACTGAGTCCAGGATAAACCTGATTTTTTAAAAATAAATTGTTAAGAACCAGCAAAAATGATGTGTTTTAGCCCCTTCAGCGGAATTGCTGGGTAGTACACTCATTCATCTTGATTCTACATCTAAACATGGCTGCCCTACCGTAGAGGATGATCCCACGCATCTCTTGCCCTGGGCAGTCATTAATAGAAGTAGAATCGAGATGAATGATTTCTGCCATCCAGAATTTCTGAGGAAGGGTCTGCGTCCTCAAAACACATCATTTATGCAGGTTTTGAACAACTTGAAGAGAAGTCAGGTTTATCCTGGACTTAGTGCTTATTTCCAAAGGTTGTGCCATTTCCTAGCATTTTGCACCTATTCTCTCACAATGGGGTCATGGCCAGTATTTGTACACAGGCTTACAGTATGTAGAAACATTTTGATTTTTTTTTCTCTCTCTTCAAGTAGGCAACTATGGCCTTTATGTGAATGTTAGCAGTTTTCTATGTGAGCCATTGTAGAGAATATAACCAGAGTACAAGGTGATTTCTAGATGTAAATATACTCATGTCATTTCCTTCTTCACTTCTGCTTATTAAATGGCAATGGAAAAGAAACATCTCAATTCGAATCACTGCTGATTACTTATTCTAATGCAAAAAAATAAAAAAACCAGCGGAGGGTTACACAGTCTGTGAAGCATTTGGAAGCACTTGAAGCAATAATAGCTCTGTAGCATCCCACTCAAATATAATAGGTCTAAGCTTTGGCATTTGTTGCTAGGAAACTGGGCATCACAAATAGAATAGTCTAAAAGGCCCTCTACACTAAAAAGAGCTGTATGTGGCATGTTAATACTATATTGTTTAGCTTTCATAACATCGATTGCCATCATCATTTGTCAGAACAGCACAGATGTTGGGGGAATTTACTAATTGATTTACGATAGTTTTATAGCCTCATATTTGCGGTATAAGTTACACTTTTACTTGTTTTGCCACATTTTTTAGCAGTAATGAGTGGGGTTAATTAAAAAGGAGGCGGGGCTACATCAGTCCAACACACACAAAAAAAATAATACCCAAATTATAGCACAAAATACACTTGCATTAGACCAGCCAAAGATACGCCAAATTTAATAAGAGGTGTGCGTTTCTTAATAAATTTGGTGTATCTTACTGCAACGCACATTGATTTAAAGTGACCCTTTTGTTTCAGGACCGGAAGGGGGAGGGTAGTATATTACCTGCAGTTCTTCTTATGTGCCGTCCCTCCAATTCATCAGTTTGAAGTCCTGTTTTTGGCTGTTCAAGGTGGCCAACACAATCTTAACCCAACCTACTCCCCACAGCACCTTGGTAGTGTTAGACTACCAATGCACTATACCTGCTCTCTGATTGGCCAGAGCTGCTCATGTGATCAGCAGTGGCCAAACAGAGAGCAGTGCACAGTGTGAATTAAGTAGTTAGAAAAATGTCACGCTATCTTGGATGGCCAAAAACAGGGCCCGGAACTTGCAGATCTGAGGGATGGCAGAGAATAACAACTGCAGGTAATAAAAAGAGATGAGCGAGCGTACTCGCTAAGGGTAAATACTCGAGTGAGTATCGCCTTTTGCGAGTACCTGCCCGCTCGTCTCAAAAGATTTGGGTGGTGCCGGCGGGGGGCGGGGAGCGGTGAGGGAGAGCGGGGAGGAGGGGGGGGGGAGATCTCTCTCCCCCCTGCTCACTCCCGCAACTCACAGCTCACCCCCGCCGGCACCCGAATCTTTTGAGACGAGCGGGCAGGTACTAGCAAAAGGCAATACTCACTTGAGTATTTGCCCTTAGTGAGTACGATCGCTCATCTCTAGTAATAAACAAAATGGTCATTTTAAGACTGGTCTATGAAACTCCGGTCTTAATAAAGTCTCCCTATTGTGCTTTATTTTCTTCAGAATGTTCTTGTGCCAAACAGCAATGTGATCAAGCAATGAATGGCTTTCCTGTACTGCATGAATGGCTCAAAGTCCACCAGAACAAGAACCAATCTATAAGAATGTCTCTTCATTCTGGATTGGGAGTCCAGAGCAAGGAACCCTGCTCTATAATGTTCATACACCCTAATAGGACATATGAACAATGGTTATGTTTTTTGTCCCAAACCCTTTAAAGAAATTCTATCATCAGGTTCATGCAGCCCGAATCACAGGAAGAATGAACACTGGACAGGGAAGTCTGCTGCCACTGTGGGCGCTCCATTTTGAAACACTGCAGTGTTTCAGAATAAATGCACTTTAACCCCTTAAGGACACGGCCTATTTTGGCGCTGAGGGCCAAACCATTTTTGGTAGATTTACATCTCCATTTTTCAAAAGCCATAACTTTTGTATTTTTCCGTACGCGGACGTATAAGGGCTTCTTTTTGCGTGGCAAACTGTAGTTTTTATTGGTGCCATTTTTTGGGTACATAGACTACATTGTAAAACTTTTATTATTTTTTTTTTATGAACGCAGGAAGAGAAAACACATCAATTATGCCATGCATTTTTATTATTTTTTAAAGCGTTAATTATGCAGCATAAATGACACACTACATTTTTTCTGTGGAACGGAACGGTTACAACGATACCAAAATTCTTAGATTTTTTTCCCCTCTTTTCTGCAATAAAAACCCTTTTTTGGAAATTATTTTTTTTTCTAAATTGCTGCATTCAAAGTCCTCTAACTTTTTTATTTTTCCATGGACAGAGCTCTGTGAGGACTTATTTTTTGCGAGATGAGTTGTATTTTTATTGGTACCATTTTGGGGTACATACTAATATGAGAAAAAGCATGAAAAGGGTTTTTTTTTACATTTTTTTATTTTTTGTACATTATTTTGATCTTCTTTTTATACCATTTGTGTCCCCCTGTGGAACTTACAGCTTACCACCGTTCATCGCTACGATAAAGCACTGCAGGACCTCTCTCCTGCAATTCCTTATCCCTTATTAGAGCGATCACAGGTGCTGGCAATACAGGACGCCAGTATCTGGCGTCCTATTGCCATGGCAACCAGCCGGGCTCTTTGTGATAACATCGCGAGAGCCCACTAAAGTTACAGAGGGAGCACGCTCCCTCTGTGAATCCTACTTAGATCGCGGCAAGGAAGGGGTTAACAGCAGGGGGGGGCGCATCTCTGATGCACCCCTGCTGTTGCAGCGGGAGGCCGGCTATCAGTGACAGCTGGCTCCCGTTTCCGGATAGTGCGAGATCTGTCATGATCTCGCGCTATCCCTATGATGTAATGGTATGTCATTTTGCGGGAAGTAACCCACTCCCATGACGTACCCTTACGTCATGTGGCGGGAAGGGGTTAAAGATTGGCATGGAGCTTACCTTCGAGTCATGGGGCAGGCCACGCCGGACTCTCCCTACCCAATGAATGTAGACTGAAACTCTTTTCCTATACACAAAAGGGGAGAGTGCTGTCAGTCTTCATGCAGCGGGATAGGTCGGTGAGGCCAACCACCATGACTCAGAGCTCAACTCTGAGTCAAACACCAAACTCTGCAGCGTTTCAGAATAAAACACACACGGGGCAACAGGCTTCCCTGTCCCAGGTTCATGCTGCCCATGGTTTGGGTAGCATAAACCTGATGACTGAATCCCATGAAGTATTCCACAGTGCCAGTTCAAATCAATGCGTTGTGTACAAAAGAACAAGAGGAGGTGCTTTTTGTCATTGCTCTTCACTCTCGAAAGAGATAAGGATGCTGAACAGAAGACATCCCCCTCTATTAACTTAAAATAACCTAACAGGGTATGTAAAATTGGGTTATCTACATTGGATAACCCTGTTAAAAGGCATATTATAAACTGAATGTATTACGAAAACTATATTTTTCTGGGATCCAGTGTTTATGTGTTCCCTAATCCCGAGGATATAGTAATGATTAGAGATGAGCGAACACCAAAATGTTCGGGTGTTCGTTATTCGTAACGAACTTCCCGTGATGCTCGAGGGTTCGTTTCGAACAACGAACCCCATTGAAGTCAATGGGCGACCAGAACATTTTTGTATTTCGCCGATGCTCGCTAAGGTTTTCATGTGTGAAAATCTGGGCAATTCAGGAAAGTGATGGGAATGACACAGTGACGGATAGGGCAGGCGAGGGGCTACATGTTGGGCTGCATCCTAAGTTCACAGGTCCCACTATTAAGCCACAATAGCGGCAAGAGTGGGCCCCCCCCCCTCCCAACAACTTTTACTTCTGAAAACCGCTCATTAGCATGGCATACCTTTGCTAAGCACCACACTACCTCCAACAAAGCACAATCACTGCCTGCATGACACTCCACTGCCACTTCTCCTGAGTTACATGCTGCCCAACCGCACCCCCTCCCCCCCACAGCGCACACCAAACTGTCCCTGCGCAGCCTTCAGCTGCCCTCATGCCACACCACCCTCATGTCTATTTAGAAGTGCGTCTGCCACGACGAGGGACCGCAGGCACACACTGCACAGGGTTGGCACGGCTAGGTAGCGACCCTCTTTAATAGGGGCGGGGCGATAGCCCACAATGCTGTACAGAAGCAATGAGAAATACAATCCTGTGCCACCGCCATCAGGAGCTGCACACGTGGGCATAGCAATGGGGAACCTATGTGCCACACACTATTCATTCTGTCAAGGTGTCTGCATGCCCCAGTCAGACTGGTTATATGCACCTTAACAGTAACAGCGTTGGTGGTAATGTGGTGGTGACTGCGGACCTAGTACCACGGTTGTATTTTGTTGGTTTTCGGAATGTGGCCAGGATTAAGTGGGCCGTGGCGGGGGGATGGTGGGGGGGCTCTCTTGTAGTGTCGGTAAAGGTGAAATTCTTGGACTGCCGCCAGACGAACCAATGCAAAGGCATTTGCCAACAATGTTTTCCCTGTTGGAGGAGGAGGGGGATGTTTTTGAGGCACTACGTGTCCTCTCCACGTGTCCGTGGTTATATGCACCTTAACAGTAACCGCGTTGGTGGTAATGTGGTGGTGACTGCGGACCTAGTACCACGGTTGTATTTTGTTGGTTTTCGGAATGTGGCCAGGATTAAGTGGGCCGTGGCGGGGGGATGGTGGGGGGGCTCTCTTGTAGTGTCGGTAAAGGTGAAATTCTTGGACTGCCACCAGACGAACCAATGCAAAGGCATTTGCCAACAATGTTTTCCCTGTTGGAGGAGGAGGGGGATGTTTTTGAGGCACTACGTGTCCTCTCCACGTGTCCGTGGTTATATGCACCTTAACAGTAACCGCGTTGGTGGTAATGTGGTGGTGACTGCGGACCTAGTACCACGGTTGTATTTTGTTGGTTTTCGGAATGTGGCCAGGATTAAGTGGGCCGTGGCGGGGGGATGGTGGGGGGGCTCTCTTGTAGTGTCGGTAAAGGTGAAATTCTTGGACTGCCGCCAGACGAACCAATGCAAAGGCATTTGCCAACAATGTTTTCCCTGTTGGAGGAGGAGGGGGATGTTTTTGAGGCACTACGTGTCCTCTCCACGTGTCCGTGGTTATATGCACCTTAACAGTAACCGCGTTGGTGGTAATGTGGTGGTGACTGCGGACCTAGTACCACGGTTGTATTTTGTTGGTTTTCGGAATGTGGCCAGGATTAAGTGGGCCGTGGCGGGGGGATGGTGGGGGGGCTCTCTTGTAGTGTCGGTAAAGGTGAAATTCTTGGACTGCCGCCAGACGAACCAATGCAAAGGCATTTGCCAACAATGTTTTCCCTGTTGGAGGAGGAGGGGGATGTTTTTGAGGCACTACGTGTCCTCTCCACGTGTCCGTGGTTATATGCACCTTAACAGTAACCGCGTTGGTGGTAATGTGGTGGTGACTGAGGACCTAGTACCACGGTTGTATTTTGTTGGTTTTCGGAATGTGGCCAGGATTAAGTGGGCCGTGGCGGGGGGATGGTGGGGGGGCTCTCTTGTAGTGTCGGTAAAGGTGAAATTCTTGGACTGCCACCAGACGAACCAATGCAAAGGCATTTGCCAACAATGTTTTCCCTGTTGGAGGAGGAGGGGGATGTTTTTGAGGCACTACGTGTCCTCTCCACGTGTCCGTGGTTATATGCACCTTAACAGTAACCGCGTTGGTGGTAATGTGGTGGTGACTGCGGACCTAGTACCACGGTTGTATTTTGTTGGTTTTCGGAATGTGGCCAGGATTAAGTGGGCCGTGGCGGGGGGATGGTGGGGGGGCTCTCTTGTAGTGTCGGTAAAGGTGAAATTCTTGGACTGCCGCCAGACGAACCAATGCAAAGGCATTTGCCAACAATGTTTTCCCTGTTGGAGGAGGAGGGGGATGTTTTTGAGGCACTACGTGTCCTCTCCACGTGTCCGTGGTTATATGCACCTTAACAGTAACCGCGTTGGTGGTAATGTGGTGGTGACTGCGGACCTAGTACCACGGTTGTATTTTGTTGGTTTTCGGAATGTGGCCAGGATTAAGTGGGCCGTGGCGGGGGGATGGTGGGGGGGCTCTCTTGTAGTGTCGGTAAAGGTGAAATTCTTGGACTGCCGCCAGACGAACCAATGCAAAGGCATTTGCCAACAATGTTTTCCCTGTTGGAGGAGGAGGGGGATGTTTTTGAGGCACTACGTGTCCTCTCCACGTGTCCGTGGTTATATGCACCTTAACAGTAACCGCGTTGGTGGTAATGTGGTGGTGACTGAGGACCTAGTACCACGGTTGTATTTTGTTGGTTTTCGGAATGTGGCCAGGATTAAGTGGGCCGTGGCGGGGGGATGGTGGGGGGGCTCTCTTGTAGTGTCGGTAAAGGTGAAATTCTTGGACTGCCACCAGACGAACCAATGCAAAGGCATTTGCCAACAATGTTTTCCCTGTTGGAGGAGGAGGGGGATGTTTTTGAGGCACTACGTGTCCTCTCCACGTGTCCGTGGTTATATGCACCTTAACAGTAACCGCGTTGGTGGTAATGTGGTGGTGACTGCGGACCTAGTACCACGGTTGTATTTTGTTGGTTTTCGGAATGTGGCCAGGATTAAGTGGGCCGTGGCGGGGGGATGGTGGGGGGGCTCTCTTGTAGTGTCGGTAAAGGTGAAATTCTTGGACTGCCGCCAGACGAACCAATGCAAAGGCATTTGCCAACAATGTTTTCCCTGTTGGAGGAGGAGGGGGATGTTTTTGAGGCACTACGTGTCCTCTCCACGTGTCCGTGGTTATATGCACCTTAACAGTAACCGCGTTGGTGGTAATGTGGTGGTGACTGCGGACCTAGTACCACGGTTGTATTTTGTTGGTTTTCGGAATGTGGCCAGGATTAAGTGGGCCGTGGCGGGGGGATGGTGGGGGGGCTCTCTTGTAGTGTCGGTAAAGGTGAAATTCTTGGACTGCCACCAGACGAACCAATGCAAAGGCATTTGCCAACAATGTTTTCCCTGTTGGAGGAGGAGGGGGATGTTTTTGAGGCACTACGTGTCCTCTCCACGTGTCCGTGGTTATATGCACCTTAACAGTAACCGCGTTGGTGGTAATGTGGTGGTGACTGCGGACCTAGTACCACGGTTGTATTTTGTTGGTTTTCGGAATGTGGCCAGGATTAAGTGGGCCGTGGCGGGGGGATGGTGGGGGGGCTCTCTTGTAGTGTCGGTAAAGGTGAAATTCTTGGACTGCCGCCAGACAAACCAATGCAAAGGCATTTGCCAACAATGTTTTCCCTGTTGGAGGAGGAGGGGGATGTTTTTGAGGCACTACGTGTCCTCTCCACGTGTCCGTTCCATGTAAGCAATAGTAGCACTCAAGACAGGCCCCAGTAACAATTCTGAAGCAGCAGTATAGCGGGAGCGCAGTCTTCGTTCCATGTAAGCAATAGTAGCACTCAAGACAGGCCCCAGTAACAATTCTGAAGCAGCAGTATAGCGGGAGCGCAGTCTTCGTTCCATGTAAGCAATAGTAGCACTCAAGACAGGCCCCAGTAACAATTCTGAAGCAGCAGTATAGCGGGAGCGCAGTCTTCGTTCCATGTAAGCAATAGTAGCACTCAAGACAGGCCCCAGTAACAATTCTGAAGCAGCAGTATAGCGGGAGCGCAGTCTTCGTTCCATGTAAGCAATAGTAGCACTCAAGACAGGCCCCAGTAACAATTCTGAAGCAGCAGTATAGCGGGAGCGCAGTCTTCGTTCCATGTAAGCAATAGTAGCACTCAAGACAGGCCCCAGTAACAATTCTGAAGCAGCAGTATAGCGGGAGCGCAGTCTTCGTTCCATGTAAGCAATAGTAGCACTCAAGACAGGCCCCAGTAACAATTCTGAAGCAGCAGTATAGCGGGAGCGCAGTCTTCGTTCCATGTAAGCAATAGTAGCACTCAAGACAGGCCCCAGTAACAATTCTGAAGCAGCAGTATAGCGGGAGCGCAGTCTTCGTTCCATGTAAGCAATAGTAGCACTCAAGACAGGCCCCAGTAACAATTCTGAAGCAGCAGTATAGCGGGAGCGCAGTCTTCGTTCCATGTAAGCAATAGTAGCACTCAAGACAGGCCCCAGTAACAATTCTGAAGCAGCAGTATAGCGGGAGCGCAGTCTTCGTTCCATGTAAGCAATAGTAGCACTCAAGACAGGCCCCAGTAACAATTCTGAAGCAGCAGTATAGCGGGAGCGCAGTCTTCGTTCCATGTAAGCAATAGTAGCACTCAAGACAGGCCCCAGTAACAATTCTGAAGCAGCAGTATAGCGGGAGCGCAGTCTTCGTTCCATGTAAGCAATAGTAGCACTCAAGACAGGCCCCAGTAACAATTCTGAAGCAGCAGTATAGCGGGAGCGCAGTCTTCGTTCCATTTCAGTAGCCTTAGTATAGCCAAGGCACAAGTGACATTTATGTAGCTAAACTGTAGGCCAACCCCACACACCTTTCTGTACCATGAGTGCAGGCGAAGAACATAGAAATTACTATGATTACACTGTAGGTGAGGGCCCCAAAAAATTGGTGTACCAACAGTACTAATGTACCTCAGTAAAAATTGGCCATGCCCAACCAAGATGGCAGGTGAATCGCTTTGGTTAATGTGGCTTAAGTGGTAACTAGGCCTGGAGGCAGCCCAGTGTAACGAAAAATTGGTTCAAGTTAAAGTTCCATCGCTTTTAAGCTAATTGAAACTTATAAAAATTGTTCTGAAAAATTATTTGAGTGAGCCTTGTGGCCCTAAGAAAAATTGCCCGTTCAGCGTGATTACGTGAGGTTTCAGGAGGAGGAGCAGGAGGAGGAGGAGGAGGAATATTAGACACAGATTGATGAAGCACAAATGTCCCCGTTTTGGATGGTGAGAGAGAACGTAGCTTCCATCCGCGGGTGCAGCCTACGTATTGCTTACGTATCGCTGCTGTCCGCTGGTGGAGAACAGAAGTCTGGCGAAATCCAGCCTTTGTTCATCTTGATGAGTGTTAGCCTGTCGGCACTGTCGGTTGACAAGCGGCTACGCTTATCGGTGATGATTCCCCCAGCCGCACTAAACACCCTCTCCGACAACACGCTAGCCGCAGGACAAGCAAGCACCTCAAGGGCATACAGGGCTAGTTCAGGCCACGTGTCCAGCTTCGACACCCAGTAGTTGTAGGGGGCAGAGGCGTCACCAAGGATGGTCGTGCGATCCGCTACGTACTCCCTCACCATCCTTTTGCAGTGCTCCCGCCGACTCAGCCGTGACTGGGGAGCGGTGACACAGTCTTGGTGGGGAGCCATAAAGCTGGCCAGGCCCTTAAAGACTGTTGCACTGCCTGGGATGTACATGCTGCTCGATCTACGCACATCCCCTGCAACATGGCCCTCGGAACTGCGCCTTCTGCCACTAGCGCTGTCGGCTGGGAATTTTACCATCAGCTTGTCCGCAAGGGTCCTGTGGTATAGCAACACTCTCGAACCCCTTTCCTCTTCGGGAATCAGAGTGGGCAGGTTCTCCTTATACCGTGGATCGAGCAGTGTGTACACCCAGTAATCCGTAGTGGCCAGAATGCGTGCAACGCGAGGGTCACGAGAAAGGCATCCTAACATGAAGTCAGCCATGTGTGCCAGGGTACCTGTACGCAACACATGGCTGTCTTCACTAGGAAGATCACTTTCAGGATCCTCCTCCTCCTCCTCCTCCTCAGGCCATACACGCTGAAAGGATGACAGGCAATCAGCCGGTGTACCGTCAGCAGCGGGCCAAGCTGTCTCTTCCCCCTCCTCCTCATCCTCCTCATGCTCCTCCTGTACGCGCTGAGAAATAGACAGGAGGGTGCCCTGACTATCCAGCGGCATACTGTCTTCCCCCGCCCCCGTTTCCGAGCGCAAAGCAGCTGCCTTTATGGTTTGCAAGGAATTTCTCAAGATGCATAGCAGAGGAATGGTGACGCTAATGATTGTAGCATCGCCGCTCACCACCTGGGTAGACTCCTCAAAATTACCAAGGACATGGCAGATGTCTGCCAACCAGGCCCACTCTTCTGAAAGGAATTGAGGAGGCTGACTCCCACTGCGCCGCCCATGTTGGAGTTGGTATTCGACTATAGCTCTACGCTGTTCATAGAGCCTGGCCAACATGTGGAGCGTAGAGTTCCACCGTGTGGGCACGTCGCACAGCAGTCGGTGCACTGGCAGCTTAAAGTGATGTTGCAGGGTGCGCAGGGTGGCAGCGTCCGTGTGGGACTTGCGGAAATGTGCGCAGAGCCGGCGCGCCTTTACGAGCAGGTCTGACAAGCGTGGGTAGCTTTTCAGAAACCGCTGAACCACCAAATTAAAGACGTGGGCCAGGCATGGCACGTGCGTGAGGCTGCCGAGCTGCAGAGCCGCCACCAGGTTACGGCCGTTGTCACACACGACCATGCCCGGTTGGAGGCTCAGCGGCGCAAGCCAGCGGTCGGTCTGCTGTGTCAGACCCTGCAGCAGTTCGTGGGCCGTGTGCCTCTTATCGCCTAAGCTGAGTAGTTTCAGCACGGCCTGCTGACGCTTGCCCACCGCTGTGCTGCCACACCGCGCGACACCGACTGCTGGCGACATGCTGCTGCTAACACATCTTGATTGTGAGACAGAGGAGGAGGAGGAGGAGGAGGGTGCTTTAGTGGAGGAAGCATACACCTCCGCAGATACCACCACCGAGCTGGGGCCCGCAATTCTGGGGGTGGGTAGGACGTGAGCGGTCCCAGGCTCTGACTCTGTCCCAGCCTCCACTAAATTCACCCAATGTGCCGTCAGGGAGATGTAGTGGCCCTGCCCGCCTGTGCTTGTCCACGTGTCCGTAGTTAAGTGGACCGTGGCAGTAACCGCGTTGGTGAGGGCGCGCACAATGTTGCGGGAGACGTGGTCGTGCAGGGCTGGGACGGCACATCGGGAAAAGTAGTGGCGACTGGGAACTGAGTAGCGCGGGGCCGCCGCCTCCATGATACTTTTGAAGGACTCCGTTTCCACAACCCTATACGGCAGCATCTCAAGGCTGATGAATTTTGCGATGCGGACGGTTAACGTTTGAGCGTGCGGGTGCGTGGCGGCGTACTTGCGCTTGCGCTCGAACACTTGCGCAAGCGACGGCTGAACGGTGCGCTGAACTACACTGCTGGATGGGGCCGAGGACAGCGGAGATGAGGGTGTGGGTGCAGGCCATGAGGCGGTAGTGCCTGTGTCCTGAGAGGGGGGTTGCATCTCAGTGGCAGGTTGGGGCACAGGGGGAGAGGCAGGGGTGCAAACCGGAGGCGGTGAACGGCCTTTGTCCCACCTTGCGGGGTGCTTGGCCATCATATGTCTGCGCATGGTGGTGGTGGTGAGGCTGTTGGTGTTGGCTCCCCGGCTGAGCTTTGCGCGACAAAGGTTGCACACCACTGTTCGTCGGTCGTCAGGCGTCTCTGTGAAAAACTGCCAGACCTTAGAGCACCTCGGCCTCCGCAGGGTGGCATGGCGCGAGGGGGCGCTTTGGGAAACACTTGGTGGATTATTCGGTCTGGCCCTGCCTCTACCCCTGGCCACTGCACTGCCTCTTGCAACCTGCCCTGCTGATGCCCTTGACTCCCCCTCTGAAGACCTGTCCTCCTGAGTAAGCGTTGCACACCAGGTGGGGTCAGTCACCTCATCGTCCTGCTGCTCTTCCTCCGAATCCTCTGTGCGCTGCTCCCTGGGACTTACTGCCCTTACTACTACCTCACTGCAAGACAACTGTGTCTGATCGTCATCGTCCTCCTCACCCACAGAAAGTTGTTGAGACAGTTGGCGGAAGTCCCCAGCCTCTTCCCCCGGACCCCGGGAACTTTCGAATGGTTGGGCATCAGTGACGATAAACTCCTCTGGTGGGAGAGGAACCGCTGCTGCCCAATCTAAGCAGGGGCCCGAGAACAGTTCCTGGGAGTGTTCCCGCTCCTGAGCAGGTGTCATTGTAGTGGAGTGAGGAGGCTGGGAGGAAGGAGGAGCAGCAGACAGAGGATTCGGATTGGCAGCAGTGGACGGCGCAGAACTGCGGGTAGACGATAGGTTGCTCGAAGCACTTTCTGCCATCCAGGACAGGACCTGCTCACACTGCTCATTTTCTAATAACCGTCTCCCGCGTGGACCCATTAATTGGGCGATGAATGTGGGGACGCCAGAAACGTGCCTCTCTCCTAATCGCGCAGCAGACAGCTGCGACACACCTGGATCAGGAGCTTGGCCTGTGCCCACACCCTCACTTGGCCCTCCGCGTCCTCGGCCACGTCCACGTCCACGTCCTCTAGGCTTACCCCTACCCCTCAGCATGCTGTATTACCAGTGATTAGATTTCCCAGGCAGGAAATAAATTGGCGCAAGACTGCAGGCCAAATATAATTTTTGCCCTTTTTGGAAAACGAAAGGCCCCACTGCCTCTAGTGAATGAATTATCTAAGTTTAATAACTGTGCTGTGTCCCTGCTTATGTGTCACAGAACGTGAGGGTAGCAGAGTTATTAACTGTGGCAGAGCAGGTATTTTTTTTTCCCAATTAAGGAAAGCAAATGGCGAAGCCAGCAGTAAAGCGTAGCTGGCTGCGTATGATTTAGCAATGTTTTTCACGCAGCTCACACGTCTCCACAGGCGTAAGGACGGACACAGGCTGGACAAATAGATTTCTTTTCAGTTTTTTCCCACCAACAGGCAGCACTGCGTATATTCAATGAACCTGAGAAGTTTAATAACTGTGCTGTGTCCCTGCTTATGTGTCACAGAACGTGAGGGTAGCAGAGTTATTATAACTCTTGGAGAGCAGGTATTTTTTTTTCCCAATTAAGGAAAGCAAATGGCGAACCCAGCAGTAAAGCGTAGCTGGCTGCGTATGATTTAGCAATGTTTTTCACGCAGCTCACACGTCTCCACAGGCGTAAGAACGGACACAGGCTGGACAAATAGATTTCTTTTCAGTTTTTTCCCACCAACAGGCAGCACTGCGTATATTCAATGAACCTGAGAAGTTTAATAACTGTGCTGTGTCCCTGCTTATGTGTCACAGAACGTGAGGGTAGCAGAGTTATTAACTGTGGCAGAGCAGGTATTTTTTTTCCCAATTAAGGAAAGCAAATGGCGAAGCCAGCAGTAAAGCGTAGCTGGCTGCGTATGATTTAGCAATGTTTTTCACGCAGCTCACACGTCTCCACAGGCGTAAGGACGGACACAGGCTGGACAAATAGATTTCTTTTCAGTTTTTTCCCACCAACAGGCAGCACTGCGTATATTCAATGAACCTGAGAAGTTTAATAACTGTGCTGTGTCCCTGCTTATGTGTCACAGAACGTGAGGGTAGCAGAGTTATTATAACTCTTGGAGAGCAGGTATTTTTTTTTCCCAATTAAGGAAAGCAAATGGCGAACCCAGCAGTAAAGCGTAGCTGGCTGCGTATGATTTAGCAATGTTTTTGACGCAGCTCACACGTCTCCACAGGCGTAAGGACGGACACAGGCTGGACAAATAGATTTCTTTTCAGTTTTTTCCCACCAACAGGCAGCACTGCGTATATTCAATGAACCTGAGAAGTTTAATAACTGTGCTGTGTCCCTGCTTATGTGTCACAGAACGTGAGGGTAGCAGAGTTATTAACTGTGGCAGAGCAGGTATTTTTTTTTCCCAATTAAGGAAAGCAAATGGCGAAGCCAGCAGTAAAGCGTAGCTGGGTGCGTATGATTTAGCAATGTTTTTCACGCAGCTCACACGTCTCCACAGGCGTAAGGACGGACACAGGCTGGACAAATAGATTTCTTTTCAGTTTTTTCCCACCAACAGGCAGCACTGCGTATATTCAATGAACCTGAGAAGTTTAATAACTGTGCTGTGTCCCTGCTTATGTGTCACAGAACGTGAGGGTAGCAGAGTTATTATAACTCTTGGAGAGCAGGTATTTTTTTTCCCAATTAAGGAAAGCAAATGGCGAAGCCAGCAGTAAAGCGTAGCTGGGTGCGTATGATTTAGCAATGTTTTTCACGCAGCTCACACGTCTCCACAGGCGTAAGGACGGACACAGGCTGGACAAATAGATTTCTTTTCAGTTTTTTCCCACCAACAGGCAGCACTGCGTATATTCAATGAACCTGAGAAGTTTAATAACTGTGCTGTGTCCCTGCTTATGTGTCACAGAACGTGAGGGTAGCAGAGTTATTATAACTCTTGGAGAGCAGGTATTTTTTTTCCCAATTAAGGAAAGCAAATGGCGAACCCAGCAGTAAAGCGTAGCTGGCTGCGTATGATTTAGCAATGTTTTTCACGCAGCTCACACGTGTCCACAGGCGTTAGGACGGACAGAGGCTGGACAAATAGATTTGTTTTCAGGTTTTTCCCACCAACAGGCAGCACTGCGTATATTCTATGAATAATAACTGTGTTGTGGCCCTGCCTATACAATTCTTTCCCTGCAGTATCAATGGAGGGTGGAACGCTCTGCAGAGGCGATTTTGAGAAGCCCAAAAAAAATGCAGCACAGCCAACAGCAGCCTGGACAGTACTGCACACGGATAAATATGGCCCTAGAAAGGACCGTTGAGGTTCTTGAAGGCTACACGCACTCCTAACACTCTCCCTGCCTATGCAGCACTTCTGTCCCTAATGCCAGGTGCAACGGTCTGCAGAGGCGATTTTGAGAAAAAAAAAATGCCACTGCTAACAGCAGCCAACACACAGCTATCAGTGGCCCTAATAAGGACCTTTGGGGGGTCTTGAAGCCTACACTAACTACCAATTCTTTCCCTACAGCAGCTCCGGTATAAACAGCACTGTCCCTCATCTAACTCACACCGCATCTGAGGCGAGCCGCGGGAGGGGCCGACTTTTATATTAGGCGAACACCTGATCTCGCCAGCCACTCACAGCAGGGGGGTGGTATAGGGCTTAAACGTTGCAGGGGGAAGTTGTAATGCCTTCCCTGTCTTTCAATTGGCCAGAAAAGCGCGCTAACGTCTCAGGGAAGGAAGTGAAAGTAACCAGAACACCGCATGGTGTTCGTCACGAATAACGAACATCCCGAACACCCTAATATTCGCACGAATATCAAGCTCGGACGAACGCGTTCGCTCATCTCTAGTAATGATGGTTGTGTTTTATAACTACAAATTACAACTGCAGTTGCAGACATGTCAATTACTCCCAAGCACAATGAATTTCAAGATTAGCAAGTGTACGCCTCATTTACACTTGTGTGAATTGACTTATATCCTGTCTTTATGGAGTAGATGCAGAATATGGAGCTAATGCTACCTGTGGAGGTGTTTACATGCAGGATTGCTTTCTCATAGACACTGAATTTAACTTTTCCACTACATAGCGGGTTCCATTGGATGCTGCTTTAGAGAGCATGCTTTCCAAAAGAATACTATTTTGAATGCTTCTAGGAGTAAGAGCAGGCATAATACAGCAAGTGTTCTTTAGAGAAGGTTTGAATATTTTCCTCAAAACATTATACTACATATTATATATATTACAGTTTAAGACTAGAGATAAGCGAGCACCAAAATGCTCTGGTGCTCGTTACTCGAGTCGAACTTTTCGTAATGTTCGAGGGCTCATTTTGAGTAATGAACCCCATTGAAGTCAATGGGGGACTCGAGCATTTTTCAAGCTGACCAATGATCTGCATGGGGGAGGTTGTATGAAACACCTGAAAACATGAGAAAGTCATGGAAACACCACAGAAATAGATAGGGAATGGCAGGGGCAGCATGCATGGGTGCATCTGAGGCACCAAGGTCCCACTATTAAGCCAAATTGGGGGCAAGAGCCTGGTTGTCACTCCCCTAACAATTTACTTGGGACAGACCATCATTAGCAAGGCACACGCGCTGGCACATCTTAGCTAAGCACACTAGCTGCAATCAAGGCCGATCACCACCTGCGTTTGACACTGCTGCCTCTTATATGCTGGCATTGCTGTTCAACCCCCCGGACGAGCCTGTGTCCACAGCGCACCTGCGATGAGGAGGAACCGGAGACACATACTGCAGAGGGTTGGCAGGGTCAGGCAGCAACCCTCTTTAAAAGTGTGCCCACAATGCTGTTGAGAATTGATGATAAATTGACGAACGATCATCATTCCAATCCCATGCCACCTTCGTCACAAAATTCTCAGGAGCTGCAAACGTGGGCATAAAGGGGACTCTGGTGCCAGCACTTCTACACATCTCCATAATGCAGCAGCGGATACTAACGCCAAAGATTGGTTTGAAGCAGGAGGTGTCGCAAAAGTAGCCACCACAGGTATACAGTGACCCTGTAAAAGTCTCATGAAATCCGTTACGCTTCATGTGAATGCTCCAATCCAGTATCTCGGATAACTGTGGAAATTTGTAGCACGAGAGATAATACATGTTGACAAGCGCAGATCCCCAGACCCGAAGCAGGAGGAGGAAGTGGCATAATAAGCCCGAGAAACCCTGACCGAGGTAGGACCCACAATACTCTGTGTGGGAAGCACGTGAGCTGGCCCAGGGTCAGGCTCGAACGCAGCCTTCACCTTGTGTGACCCAAGGTGCCGTGAGTTACATAGCTATGGGAAATCCATGTCTCCCCACACACTTCATTCTGTGTAGATGTCAGATAGCAGAACACCACAATGGGGGAGGCCTTCTGCGCCCTACCCGAGTCATTCAGTGTATTTGTGTCAGATAGCTAAAACAGCACAATGGGAAATCTTTGTGCACCCACAGCATAGGCGAGCCCCTGAAACCCAGAGAAAGTATTAAATATGAAGAAATCAGAGTGCCCACACATGGCAGAGTTTCACCCCGCTAAGGACCTCAGCCTCTGCCCACGCCCTCAGTAATCATGGGCCTAAAGCGGACTCGGATGCTAGTACTGCTGTGAATGTCCCATTAATTCTGTTATGCTTCTTTTCATCGTTCCAAACCAGTGTCTCAGAAAACTGTGGTAACACAAGAGCAAATACATGTCGACCAGCGCAGATCCCCAGACCCCAAGCAGGAGGAGGAGGTGGCATAAGAAGCCCAAGAAACCATGACCGAGGTAGGACCCACAATACTCTGTGTGGGAAGCACGTGAACAGGCCTAGGGGCAGGCTTGGTCCCAGCCTCCACCTTCTGTGACCCAAGGTGCCGTGAGTTACATAGCTATGGGAAATTTGTGTGTCCCCACACACTTCATTCTGTGTAGGTGTCAGATAGCAGAACACCGCAATGGGGGGAAGCCTTCTGCGCCCTACCTAAGTCATTTAGTGTATTTGTGTCAGATAGCTAAAACACCGCAACGGGAAGTCTTTGTGCAACCACAGCATAGGCGAGCCCATGAGACTCAAAGACAGTATTACAAATGAATAAATCAGAGTGCCCAAACATGGCTGAGTTTCACCCCGCCCAGGACCTCGGCCTACACTTCTGTCCAAGTCATTCTGTGTTTTTGTGCCAGACAGCTGAACACTGCTATGGGAAACCTTTGTGCAACCACAGTGTAGGCGAACCCCTGAAACATTTCTGTAGCAAGAGTATGGGCGGACCGCTCAAACCTTTCAATAGCAAGAGTATAGGCGAAACCCTCAAACCTTTCAGTAGACGGATCCCTGAAATATTTCTGTAGCAAGAGTATACGCAAATCCCAGAAACTTTTCTGTAGCAGGAGTATAGGCGGACCACTCAAACATTGGTGTTCCAAGAGTATAGGCGAACACATGAAAAAATGAGTTTGCCAAGAGTAAAGGCGAAGACAGGAAAAATTTGTTGGCTAAGAGTATAGGCGAAGGCCTGAAAAATTGGTGTACCAAAAGTATAGGCGAACACCTGAAAAAATGTGTTTGCCAAGAGTATAGGCGAGGGCCTGAAAAATTGGTGTACCAAGAGTACAAGCGTACCCCTAAAAATTGCTTAACCCCGAGGGCAGGTGAAACCCATAAACATTTTGTAAAGATATAGCTCGTTGTTGCTCTTTTGTAACAGAGCCTGGAGGCAGCCCTCCGAAAACATTGGTTTTAACAGAGCCTTTTGGCCCGCAGAAAAATTGGCGGTTCAGCGTGATGACATGCTGTTTTAGAAGGGGGAGGAGGAGTAAGATCCGAAAGGGATAGACCAAGCTGCTTCTCCCCTTTTTTGGGGTTAGAGAGAGGTTGCATATTTCTCCTGTTGCAGCTAAAAGATCTTTAGGATCCGCTGGAAGCATGTCAGCACTGGCAGTTGACAGGCGGGTAAGCTTATTCGTGATGATTCCCCCAGCTGCACTAAACACCTTCTCTGACTAGCGGCACGACAGGCCAGCACCTCCAGGGCGTACAGCGCAAGTTGGTGCCACGTGTCCAGCTTTGACACCCAATAGTTGTATGGAGCACAGAGGACGATCGGCTATGTACTCCTACGCCATCTTTTTACAGTGCTCCGTCTGACTCAGCCTTGACTGGGGAGTGGTGACACAGTCTTGCTAGGGAGTCATAAAACTGGCAAAGGCCTTGGAGAGTGTTCCCCTGCCTGCGCTGGACATGCTGACAGATCCCCGCGCCTCCCCTGCTAGTTGGCCCTCGGAACTGCGTCTTCTACCGCTAGTGCTGTCAGATGGGAACTTTAGCATCACTTTTTCCACTGGGGCCCTGTGGTATTGCATCACTCTCGTACCCCTTTCCTTTCAGGAAAGAGAGCAGAAAGGTTCTCCTTATACCGTGGGTCTAAAAGAGTGTACACCCAGTAATCCGTGTTGGCCAGAATGTGTCTAATGCGAGTGTCAGGGAAAAGGCGGCCTAACATGAAGTCAGCCATGTGTGTCAGGGTCCCAGTAAGCAACACATCGCTGTCCTCACTAGGAGGATGACTTTCAGGATCCTCCTCCTCCTTTTCAGCCGATACATGCTGAACAGATGAGAGGCAAGCAGCATGGGTACCCTCTGCAGTGTTGCAAGCAGTCTCTTCACCCTCCTCCTCCTCCTCCAAAATGCGCTGAGATATAGACGTGAGGGTGGTCTGGCTATCAAGCGACATACTGTCATACCCCTCCTGTTCTATCCGCAAAACTTCAGCCTTTATGCTTAGCAGCGAACTTCTCAGCAGGCAAAGCAGCAGGATGGTAACGCTAATGATACCTGCATTGCCGTCACCATTTGGGTAGAGTCCTCAAAGTTTCCGAGGACCTGGCAGATGTCTGTCATCCATGCCAACTCCTCTGTAAAGAACTGTGGAGGCCGACTACCACTCCGCCACCCATGTTGCAGCTGGTATTCCACAATTGCTCTAAGCTGCTCGTACAGCCTGGCCAACATGTGCAGCGTAGAATTCCAGTGCGTGGGAACGTCGCACAGCAGTTGGTGCTCTGGTAGCTGAAACCAATGTTGCAGTGTCCTGAGGGTGGCAGCATCCGTGGTGGACTTGCGGAAATGTGCACAGACGCAGTGCACCTTGTCGAGCAGGTCAGACAAGTGGGGGTAGTTTTTCAGAAATCGCTGAACCTCCAGATTGAACACGTGGGCCAGGCATGGCACATGTGTGAGGCTGTCAAGCTGCAGAGCCGCCACCAGGTTACGCCCGTTGTCACACAGGACCATGCCCGGTTGGAGGCTCAGCGGCAAAAGCCAGAGGTCGGTCTGCTCTATCAGACCCTGTAACAGCTCAGGGGCCGTGTGCCTCTTGTCACCTAAGCTGATTAGTTTCAGCACGGCCTGCTGACGCTTGCCCACCGCTGTTCTGACACGCCGCGCGACCGACCGCTGGCGACGTGCTCACACTTCTTAATTGAGAGGTAGAGATGGCGGAGGAGGAGGAGGGGTTGGAGGAGATGGCATAATATGCCACAGATACTAGCACCAAGGTAGGACCCGCTATTCGTGGTGTGGATAGCACGTGAGCGGTCCCAGGCTCTGACTCGGTCCCAGCCTCCACCAAGTTCACCCAATGTGCCGTCAGGGAGACATAGTGGCCCTGGCCGCCAGTACTTGCCCACATTTCCGTCGTTAAGTGGACCTTCCCAGTAATCACGTTGGTGAGGGCACGGTTAATGTTGCAGAAGACTTGCTGGTGTAGGACGGGGACGGCACACTGGGAAAAATAGTGGCGACTGGGGACCGCCGCCGCCATCATGTTTTTGAAAGCCTCCGTTTCCACAAGCCTGTACGGCAGCATCTCCAGGCTGATTAATTTGGCAATGTGCACGTATAAAGCCTGTGAATGCATGTTGGTGGTGGCATATTTCCGCTTTCGCTCCAACGCTTGTGTTAGCGACAGCTGAACGCTGCGCTGAGAGACATTGCTGGATGGAGTGGAGGACCGTGAAGGCGAGGGTGTGGGTGCAGGCCGGGAGGCGCTCATGCCTGTGTCCTGGGAGGGGGATTGGATCTGTGCGGCAGGCTGTGGCACAGGGAAAGAGTCAGTGGTGTGACCCAGAGGCGGTAAATGGCCTTCGTCCCACCTTGTAGGCTGCTTGGCCATCATATGCCTGTGTATTCTTGTGGTGGTGAGGCTGGTAGTGGTGGCTCCCTGACTGATCTTGGTGTGGCACAGGTTGCACACCACTGTTCGTCGGTCGTCCGCTCTCAGTTGGGGGATTTTTTGCTCTTGCCCTGCCTCTCCCCCTGGCCACCCCACTGCCGCTTCCAATCTGTCCTGCTGCTGCACTTGCCTCCCCTCTGAAGCCCTGTCTTCAGTAGGCTTAGCAAACCAGGTGGGGTCAGTCACCTCCTCGTCCGGTAGCTCTTCCTCTGAATCCTCTGTGTGCTCCTCCCTCGGACTTACTGCCCTTTCTACTACCTCACTGACAGACAACTGCGTCTGATCATCCTCATCCACAAAAAGCTCTTGAGACATTTGCCGGAAGTCTCCAGCCTCATCACCCGGACTCCAGGAACATTCCAAATGTTTGGCATCGGTCACGAGAAACTCCTCAGGTGAGAAAGGAACAGTTTTTCCCCACTCATGGCAGGGACCCGAGAACAGTTCCTGGGAGTCTGCCTGCTCAAAATCTGTCATTTTCCTGAAGTGAGGAGGCTGGGAGGAAGGAAGAGCAGCCAGAAGATTCAGATGTGCAGTCCCTAGGCTGGTAGTAGTGGACTGCATAGAAGACTGGGTGTTCGATACATTGCTGCACGCGTTATCTGCCATCCATGACAGGACCTGCTCGCACTGCTCTGCTTGTATTAAGGGTCTACCACGTGGACCTGCAGGAGCTCAGGCTGTGCCCACACCCTCACTTGGACGTCCGCGTCCACGTCGTCGACCCTTACCCCTACTCCTCATCATGTCGGGTTAAGGATAGAGCAAGGCCCAAATAAATAACCCACCGTACAGCGCTGAGAACTGTGGCTAATTTACTGCACACAGAAACTTGTAGATACTGGAGACTCTATGCTGTGACAGGAAAGAATTAGACCGCTGTCTTGCGCTGATACCTAGGAGTCATTTATCGCTCATAGAGACTTGCAGAGAAGAGAGGCTGTATGGAGTTGGAGAAAACTAGAAAGCCAGTGGATAGTGTGAATAACTGTGGCTATTTCACTCAACACAGAGAATGGTATCTGTGAAATGCTGTTCTGCAGTGTCCCCTAAAGTCCCCTAATGCAAGCACCGAGACATGACTGACTTCTAGGGTGGCATCACATTGTGACATTTTCTAGGCAGACTGTTTTTGCAGGGTGGTTTGCCATTGCCTTCCCCAGTCATCTTTTACCCCCACCAAGCTGGGTACTCTTTTTACTGACCTCGGAAAGATGGAAGGCTGTCAACCTTGAGCCAGCTACCTGAACCAAGTGGGGATTAACACTCGGCGCCACACGGGGCTCTTTTTCTATATGCAAATATACTGAGGTTAGTTCTGGTGCCATAGTTTTGTTAAATATTGTTTTATTCTTTTGTTAAACAGATGAACAACTGTTCACACACAGCTAAACAACACCAGCCGGAGACAACCAGTGGCCATATAATATTACTGTTAATTTGTGCAGCTGGACGGGAATACTTTGGCTATATGTGGCCAGTCACACCTTATGGTTCTAACCCTAGGGCTTCTTCACAAGGGTGTATGGGCAACTATGCTTGCCGCTATTGAGTGCAATTGCACATGAACAAGGTAAAAATCTCTATATTTCTTTTACCTTTTAAACTCAGCGCTATTCTATGCAAGTTTGAAAAAAAAGCCCTATTTTTCTAGTGAGCAGTATTAATGGGCGAGAATACCGCTAGTGAAAACAAAACCATTGGCATCAATGTTTTTGTTCTGTTATGCGGCTATGTTAATCACGGCCACATACCAAGACTAATTCCATCTTTTAATTCTATTTTGTGCGGAGATAATCATGGACGCATAACAGGATGAAACGAAACCATTGATTTCAATGGTTGCGTTTTCACTAGTGGTATTCTTGCTGTTAATAGTACGGGTGAGAAAACATTGATGCTAATGGTTTTGTTTTCACTAGCGGTATTCTCGCCCATTAATACTACTCACGAGAAAAATAGGGCTTGTCCTATCTTTCTCACACATACGGCAGGACCTATGCTCCCGCTTTTGTTTTTTCACACTTGCGCAGAATAGTGCAGTTTGAAAAGTCAGAGGAAAAAAAAGACGCCCATGTGCCGCTATGCTCTGTAGTAGCGAGTGTAGTTGTGTATATGCCCATGTGTTTTTGTTTGAGCCATTACTTATGGGCCATTGCTGTATGTTTGCTCTCCAGGCCAAAATCATCCAGCCAGCCCTGTGATGATTGATTCAGTTCAGGGATTCTTTTGGCCTTTGTTTGTCTATTACTCTATTTTGTTTGCCCTTTCTCAAGTATTTTCTGTGCTCTACCATAAAATCCTATTCAGTAACAACAAAACCCATACAACCGGTTACAGTTGAAAACGGTTATTGTAGCATACTGGAAGTTTTGTACATCTTTTCTTGCAGGACTGTAATGCACATAACACAAGGCACAGCCTGACAATTTTCAGATATTCAGTAAAATGGAGCACCCTGATGCTAACCTTAAGATTGTGCCTATTTTGTGTCTTTGACATTAAGAATCCATTAGTGCGATAGTGCTGCGCACCGCGTTCCATAACACTTCACACAAAGACGGCAAATTCACCTGATAACTCCCAGTAATTTCCTTGTTTAAAACAATGCACAATCGCAGATATATGTGGGTTGCAGTATATACAGTACTTAAAGAGGTGTTCAGAAAATAAGATAAATGATAAGTATCTGATTGGTGAGGGTCCAAGCAATCATGAGGACAGGGGTCCCTTGTTTAAATGAAGCATCCTTCAAGAATTCATGCTGCTTTTCTATTCAAACTCTGCTGGATACCCTAAAGGGCCATTTACATGGGACGAATATCTCACAAATTTTTTTTCAAATGAATGAAAATGCGCACTGATTTTGTGTCACTGCAAAGTCGCACATGGTGCTACAAAGTTGCACAACTTTGTAGCACCATGTGCAAGAATTTTCAGGGGGAAGGCTTGAAACATAAGCCCTATCTTGTAAATAAGCCATAGATGCATAACCCCCCCCCCCCCCCCCCAAAAAAAAACAACCAAAAACATACACATCACCTAAGACAGCGGTCCCCAACTCCAGTCCTCAGGGACCACCAACAGGTCATGTTTTCAGGATATCCTATGGCCAGAACAGCTGTGGCAATGTCTGAGGCTCCGGCAATAATTACATCAACTGTGTAACACTGAGGAAATCCTGAAAACATGACCTGTTGGCAGTCCCTGAGGACTGGAGTTGGGGAACACTGACCTAAGAAATGCTGTCAGCTTTTCCCGGTACCCAGCAGTTGTTTCAGGCATCTCTTCTAGTGAGGGATTGTAAAATCCCCACCTCCAGGCAGCACTTCCTGGAGGTGGGGATTTTACAATCCCTCACCAGAAGAGATGCCTGAAGATAACTGCCAGGGACTGTGGAGAAGACGCGGCAGAACTGACAGCGTTTCTTAGGTGATGTATGTGGTTTTTTTTGTTTTGTTTTTTTATACAGCTAAGGCTTAGTTGAGGACTTTTACAATAGGATTTCTTACTGCCAAAGTTGCATCGCACCACACGAAAACTGCATTTTTCACATCATTCACATGAACCTTATTTTCTTTCCATATTCAAGGCTTATTTACGTGGGCATATTTTTCAAATTGCCCAATAAAGTATGTGCATTAAAAAATGCATCAAACATGCATTATCATCCATGTTTTTTTGTTTTTGTTTTTGCACAAACTGTTTTCTGTGGTTTTTGACAAAACTGCACTTTGGCCTTTTGGCATTTTTTTGTGTATGTGAAAAATGTATGACACACAGATGTTAAAAAAATGCACATGCGCTATAAGCGCTTATTCCGACGTGCGTATATGAGCTGGGTTTTCACGCCTGGCCGATACACGCTCTCTCTTCAGGGGGAGGAGGCGGGATGGGCCAAGAGCAGTGCCCTGAGCTCCCGACCCATCACCACTGTTTGCAATGGGAGGGGTGGCAGAGCTAAGTTCTGCCCCTGTCCCACCCCCTCCCATTGCAAATAGTGTCCAGGGGCAGAGAGAAGGTGGGATCTCAGTGAACTGCTCCCGCCCTGCCTCCTCCCCTGCAGAGAGAGACAGCGTATATCGGCCAGGCGTGAAAAACCCGGCCGATGTACGCACGTCGGAATAAGCCCTAAGGGCGAAGTCAGACGAGCGTTTTTTTTGCGTGCAGCTATATGCAAAAAATCACATCTGATACAACCATTGGTTCCCTATGATGTGTTCACGTCTGTCTTTTACAGGCGCAAAATCTTTGCACCTGCAAAAGATAGGACATCCGTGCACCGGAAAGATTCCCCGCGATGAGTCCCCTCATCACTGAACACTGTGACAGGACTGTCACAGTGTTCAGTGATGATGGGACTCCCCACGGGGGCGAAACAATCCCCTGCCACAGCTGTCACAGCTGAAAGCAATGGGCTGCAGGCAACCCCTGCAGTGATGTTTGGGGAAGGGCTTGACATATAAGCTCTTCCCTGAAAATCATCCCTAGCTGGTGTAAAAAAAAAGAAAATTATATATATATATATATATATATATATATATATTCACTAGAGATGAGCGAGCACCAAAATGCTCGGGTGCTCGTTACTCGGGACGAACTTTTCGCGATGCTCGAGGGTTCGTTTCGAGTAACGAACCCCATTGAAGTCAATGGACGACCCGAGCATTTTTGTATTTCGCCGATGCTCGCTAAGGTTTCCTTGTGTGAAAATCTGGGCAATTCAAGAAAGTGATGGGAACGACACAGCAACGGATAGGGCAGGCGAGGGGCTACATGTTGGGCTGCATCTCAAGTTCACAGGTCCCACTATTAAGCCACAATAGCGGCAAGAGTGGGGCCCCCCCCCTCCCAAAAACTTTTACTTCTGAAAAGCCCTCATTAGCATGGCATACCTTTGCTAAGCACCACACTACCTCCAACAAAGCACAATCACTGCCTGCATGACACTCCACTGCCACTTCTCCTGGGTTACATGCTGCCCAACCGCCCCCCCTCCCCCCCACAGCGCACACCAAAGTGTCCCTGCGCAGCCTTCAGCTGCCCTCATGCCACACCACCCTCATGTCTATTTAGAAGTGCGTCTGCCAAGAGGAGGAACCGCAGGCACACACTGCAGAGGGTTGGCACGGCTAGGCAGCGACCCTCTTTAAAAGGGGCGGGGCGATAGCCCACAATGCTGTACAGAAGCAATGAGAAATAGAATCCTGTGCCACCGCCATCAGGAGCTGCACACGTGGGCATAGCAATGGGGAACCTATGTGCCACACACTATTCATTCTGTCAAGGTGTCTCTGCATGCCCCAGTCAGACCGGGCTTTTTAATTCATAGACACAGGCATGTCCAACTCCCTATTGTGAAGTCCCTGTCGACTGACAGCATGGGTGGCTCCCTGGAACCCACCGGCGATACACAAAAATATCCCATTGCATTGCCCAACACAGCTGAGGTAGTAATGTCGTGCTTAATGCAGGTGGGCTTCGACCCACACTGCATGCCCCAGTCAGACTAGGGTTCTTTACAAGTGGACACATGTAGGTTAAACTCCGTGTGCACCTACAGCATGGGTGGCTCCCTGGAACCCACCGGCGATACACAAAAATATCCCATTGCATTGCCCAACACAGCTGAGGTAGTAATGTCGTGCTTAATGCAGGTGGGCTTCGGCCCACACTGCATGCCCCAGTCTGACTGGAGTTCTTTACAAGTGGAAACAGATGCATTTATAATTCCCTGTGGACCCACAGCATGGGTGGGTGCCAGGAAGCCACCGGCGGTACATAGAAATATCCCATTGCATTGCCCAACACAGCTGAGGTAGTAATGTCGTGCTTAATGCAGGTGGGCTTCGGCCCACACTGCATGCCCCAGTCTGACTGGAGTTCTTTACAAGTGGAAACAGATGCATTTATAATTCCCTGTGGACCCACAGCATGGGTGGGTGCCAGGAAGCCACCGGCGGTACATAGAAATATCCCATTGCATTGCCCAACACAGCTGAGGTAGTAATGTCGTGCTTAATGCAGGTGGGCTTCGGCCCACACTGCATGCCCCAGTCAGACTGGGGTTCTTTACAAGTGGAAACAGATGCATTTATAATTCCCTGTGGACCCACAGCATGGGTGGGTGCCAGGAAGCCACCGGCGGTACATAGAAATATCCCATTGCATTGCCCAACACAGCTGAGGTAGTAATGTCATGCTTAATGCAGGTGGGCTCCGGCCAACACTGCATGCCCCAGTCAGACTGGTAATATGTACCTTAACAGTAACCGCGTTGGTGGTAATGTGGTGGTGACTGCGGACCTAGTAGCGCGGTTTTATTTTGTTGGTTTTCGGAATGTGGCCAGGATTAAGTGGGCCGTGGCGGGGGATGTTTTGGAGGCACTACGTGTCCTCTCCACGTGTCCGTGGTTATATGCACCTTAACAGTAACAGCGTTGGTGGGAAATGGCCACGCCGCCATCATGTCTTTGGGAAGCCTCTGTTTCCACACCCCAGAGACATACCATTAGCAGCGGTATAAGCAGAGCCCAGAATTAGTAACATTTCAGCCGTAGCATTAGCGACAGGCCCCACTAACATATCACTAGCAGCATTATAGGGGGAGCACAGTCTTAGTTCCATTTCAGTAATAGTAGCAGCCAACACAGGCCCCAGGAACAATTCCGAAGCAGCAGTATAGGAGGAGCATAGTCTTAGTTCCATTTAAGTCATTGTAGCAGCCTACACAGGCCCCAGGAACAATTCCGAAGCAGCAGTATAGTGGGAGCGCAGTCTTAGTTCCATTTCAGTAATAGTAGCAGCCTACACAGGCCCCAGGAACAATTCCGAAGCAGCAGTATAGGAGGAGCATAGTCTTAGTTCCATTTAAGTCATTGTAGCAGCCTACACAGGCCCCAGGAACAATTCCGAAGCAGCAGTATAGTGGGAGCGCAGTCTTAGTTCCATTTCAGTAGCTGCAGTATAGCCAAGGCCCAAGTTACATTTATGTAGCTAAAGTGTAGGCCAACCACACACACACTTCTGTACCATGAGTGCAGGCGAAGAACATACAAATTGCTATGATTACACTGTAGGTGAGGGCCCCAAAACATTGGTGTACCAACAGTACTAATGTACCTCAGTAAAAATTGGCCATGCCCAACCAAGATGGCAGGTGAAACCCATTAATCGCTTTGGTTAATGTGGCTTAAGTGGTAACTAGGCCTGGAGGCAGCCCAGTTTAACAAAAAATTGGTTCAAGTTAAAGTTTCAACGCTTTTAAGAGCATTGAAACATATAAAAATTGTTTAGAAAAATTAGATGAGTGAGCCTTGTGGCCCTAAGACAAATTGCCCGTTCAGCGTGATTACGTGAGGTTTCAGGAGGAGGAGCAGGAGGAGGAGGAGGAATATTAGACAGAGATAGATGAAGCAGAAATGTCCCCGTTTTGGATGGTGAGAGAGAACGTAGCTTCCATCCGCGGGTGCAGCCTACGTATTGCTTACGTATCGCTGCTGTCCGCTGGTGGAGAAGAGAAGTCTGGGGAAATCCAGGCTTTATTCATCTTGATGAGTGTTAGCCTGTCGGCACTGTCGGTTGACAGGCGGGTACGCTTATCTGTGATGATTCCCCCAGCCGCACTAAACACCCTTTCCGACAAGACGCTAGCCGCAGGACAAGCAAGCACCTCCAGGGCATACAGCGCTAGTTCAGGCCACGTGTCCAGCTTCGACACCCAGTAGTTGTAGGTGGCAGAGGCGTCAC